>NC_052033.1:0-369528 GCF_015832195.1 Motacilla alba alba
GTGGAAATCCAGCAGGCAGATGGCCTCTGAAGAACGAGGGCCTACCTGGTACTGCAAATGCTTCTGCCTGGGGAAGCAAAAGCCACCACCCCACGTTCCTGACTCAGTTTACAGAGCTCCATGGGCCCTCTCATAGCAGCCCGAGTTGTCACTGCCGGCAGCTTATCCCTAGCCGGCATCTTGATATTGGTGGAAATCCAGCAGGCTGCCGGTCCCAAAGGTCCGAGGGCCTACCGGGTACTGACAAAGGCTTCTGCCCGAGGAAACAAAACCCACAAACCCACGTTCCTGGTCGCAGTTTGCAGAGCTCCATGGGCACTATCAACGCAGCACGAGTTGGCACAGGTGGCAGCTTGTCCCTGCGCGGCATCTTGATATTCATGGAAATCCAGCAGGCTGCCTGCATGTAAGGACCAAGGGCCGACCTGGTACTGCAAATGCTTCTGCCTGGGGAAACAAAACTAAACATCCTACCTTCCTGGTCTCAGAATACAGTGCTCCATGGCCACTCGCAAAGAAGCCCGAGTTGGCACAGGTGGCAGCTTGTCCCTTGGCAGCTACTTCAGATTCGCGGAAATAAAGCAGGCACGTGGCCACGAAGAGCCGAGGGCCTAACTGGTACTGAAAAAGGCTTTTGCAACGGAAAACAAGACTCAGCACCCCACGTTCCTGGTCTCAGTTTTCAGAGCTCCATGGGCACACTCAAAGCAGCCCAAGTTTGCACAGGTGGCAGTTTGTCCCTCGGATGCATCTTGATATTCGAGGAAATCCAGGAGGCTGGCTGCCCCTGAGGAACAAGACCATTCCTGGTACTGACAAAGGCTTCTACATGCGGAAAGAAAAGCCACCACCCCACGTTCCTGGTCTCAGTTTTCAGAGCTCCATGGAGACGCTCAAAGCAGCGCGAGTTGGCACAGGTGGCAGCTTGTCCCTGGGCGGCACCTTGATATTCATGGAAATCCAGCAGGCTGCCGGCCCCAAAGTGCCGAGGGCCTACCTGGTACTGACAAAGGCTTCTGCCCGGGGAAACAATATCCAAAAACCCACGTTCCTGGTCTCAGTTTGCAGAGCTCCATGGGCACTCTCAAAGCAGCCCAAGTTGGCACAGGTGGCAGCTTCTCCATGGGCGGCACCTTGAAATTCATGAAAATCCAGCACGCAGCAGGCCCCAAAGGGCCGAGGCCCTACCTGGTACTGATTAAGGCTTCTGCCCGCGGAAAGAAAACCCACAAACCCACATTCCTGGTCTCAGTTTGCAGAGCTCCATGGGCACTCTCAAAGCAGCCCGAGTTGGCACAGGTGGCAGCTTGTCCCTGGGCGGCATCTTGATATTCGTGGAAATCCTGCTGCCAGCCTGCCCCTAAGGGCCGAGGGCCTACCTGGTACTGACAAAGGCTTCTTCCCAGGGAAACAAAACCCACCACACCACGTTCCTGGTCTCAGTTTGCAGAGCTCCATGGTAACCCTCAAAGTAGCACGAGGTAGCACTGGTGGCATCTTGTCCCTCAGCGGCATCTTGATATTCATGGAAATCCAGCAGACTGCCTGCACGTAAGGACCTTGGGCCTACCTGATACTGCAAATGCTTCTGCCTGGGGAAACAAAACTCAGCACCCCACGTTCCTGGTCTCAGTTTGCAGAGCTCCATGGGCACTCTCAAAGCAGCCCGACTTGGCACAGTTGGCAGCTTGTCCCTGGGCAGCATCCTCTTATTCGCGGAAATCCAGCAGGCAGATGGCCTCTGAAGGACCAGGGCCTACCTGGTACTGCACATGCTTCTGCCTGGGGAAACAAAAGCCACCACCCCACGTTCCTGTCTCAGTTTACAGAGCTCCATGGGCCCTCTAATAGCAGCCCGAGTTGTCACTGCCGGCAGCTTATCCCTGGGCGGCATCTTGATATTCGTGGAAATCCAGCAGGCTACCGGTCCCAAAGGGCCGAGGGCCTCCCGGGTACAGACAAAGGCTTCTGCCCGGGGAAAGAAAACCCACAAACCCACGTTCCTGGTCGCAGTTTGCAGAGCTCCATGGGCACTCTCAAAGCAGCACGAGTTGCAACAGGTGGCAGCTTGTCCCTGCGCGGCATCTTGATATTCATGGAAATCCAGTAGGCTACCAGTACCAAGGGCCGACCTGGTACTGCAAATGCTTCTGCCTGGGGAAAAAAAACTAAACATCCTACCTTCCTGGTCTCAGAATACAGTGCTCCATGGGCACACTCAAAGAAGCCCCAGTTGGCACAGGTGGCAGCTTGTCCCTGGGCAGCTTCTTCAGATTCGCGAAAATAAAGAAGGCACGTGGCCACGAACAGCCGAGGGCCTACCTGGTACTGTAAAAGCTTCTGCCCCGGAAAACAAGACTCAGCACCCCACGTTCCTGGTCTCAGTTTGCAGAGCTCCATGGGCACTCTCAAAGAAGCCCCAGTTGGCTCAAGTAGGCCGCTTGTCCCTGGGCGGCATCTTGATATTCGTGGAAATCCAGCCTGCAGATGGCCCCGAAGGGCCGAGGGCATACCTAGTTCTGACAAATGCTTCTGCCTGGGGAGACAAAACCTACCACCCCACATCCCTGTTTACAGTTTTAGAGCTCCGTGGGCACTCTCAAAGCAGCCCGAGTTGGCACAGGTGGCAGCTTGTCCCTGGGCGGCATCTTGATATTCGTGGAAATCCAGCAGGTAGACCTTCCCTAAGAAACAAGGGCCCTACCTGGTACTGACAATAGCTTCTGCCCCGGAAAACAAAACTCAGCACCCCACGGTCCTGGTCTCAGTTTGCAGAGCTCTGTGGGCACTCTCAAAGCAGCGCGAGTCGGCACAGGTGGCAGCTTGTCCCTGGGCAGCATTTTGATATTCGTAGAAATAAAGCAGGCAGACGGCCACGAAGGGCCGAGGGCCTACCTGGTATTGACAAAGGCTTCTGCCCCGGAAAACAAGACTCAGCACCCCACGTTCCTGGTCTCAGTTTGCAGAGCTCCATGGGCACTTTCAAAGCAGCCGAGTTGGCACAGGTGGCAGCTTGTCCCTGGGCGGCATCATGATATTCGCGGAAATCCAGCAGCCAGCCGGCCCCAAATGGCCGAGGGCCTACATGGTACTTATAAAGGCTTCTGCCCCGGAAAACAAAACTCACCATGCCACGCTCCTGGTCTCAGTTTGCAGAGCTCCATGGGCACTCTCAAAGCAGCCCAAGTTGGCACACGTGGCAACTTGTCCCTGGGCGGCATCTTGATATTCGTGGAAATCCAGAAGGATGCTGGCTCCCAAGGCCCGTGGGCCTACCTGGAACTGAAAAAGGTTTCTGCCCCGGGAAACAAAATTAGCAAACCCACGTCCCAGGTCTCAGTTTGCAGAGCTCCATGGGCACTCTCAAAGCAGCCCGAGTTGGCACAGGTGGCAGCTTGTCCTGGGCGGCATCTTTAGATTTGTGGAAATCCAGACAGCAGCCTACACCTATGGAACATGGGCCTATCTGGTAGTGAAACAGGCTTTTGCCCCGGAAAACAAAACTCACCCCCCCACATTCCTGGTCTCAGATTGCAGAGCTCCATGGGCACTCTCAAAGCAGCCCGAGTTGGCACAGGTGGCAGCTTGTCCCTGGGCGGCATCTTGATATTCACGGAAATCCAGCAGGCTGCCTGCACTTAAGGACCAAGGGCCTACCTGGTACTGCAAATGCTTCTGCCTGGGGAAACAAAACTCAGCACCCCACATTCCTGGTCTCAGTTTGCAGAGCTCCATGGGCACTCTCAAAGCAGCCCGAGTTAGCACAGGTGGCAGCTTGTCCCTTGCGGGCACCTTGATATTCATGGAAATCCAGCAGGCAGGCGGCCCCGAAGGGGCGAGGGCCTACCTGGTACTGACAAAGGCTTCTGCCTGGGGAAAGAAAACCCATAACCCCACATTCCTGGTCTGTGTTTGCAGAGCTCCATGGGCACTCTCAAAGCAGCCCGAGTTGGCACAGGTGGCAGCTTGTCCCTGTGCGGCCTCTTGATATTCGTGGAAATCCAGCAGGCAGCCGGCCACAAATGGCCGAAGGCCTACCTGGTACTGCAAATGCTTCTGCCCACGGAGACAAAATCCACCAGCCCACGTTCCTGGTCTCAGTTAGCAGAGCTCCATGGGCACTCTCAAAGCAGCCCGAGTTGGCACAGGTGGCAGCTTGTCCCTGGGCGGAATCTTGTTATTCGGTGAAATGCAGCCAGCAGCCGGCCCCTTAGGGCCGAGGGCCTATCTGGTACAGACAAAGGCTTCTGCCTGGGAATACAAAACTCAGTACCACACATTCCTGCTCTCAGTTTGCAGAGCTCCATGGGCACTCTCAAAGCAGCCCCAGTTGGCTCAAGTGGGCCGCTTGTCCCTGGGCAGCATCTTGATATTCGTGGAAATCCAGCAGGCTGCCTGCCCTTAAGGACAGAGGGCCTACCTAGTACTGACAAAGGCTTCTGCCCAGGGAAACAAAACTCACCAGCCCACGTTCCTGGTCTCAGTTTGCAGAGCTCCATGGGCACTCTCAAAGCAGCGCGAGTTGGTACAGTTGGCATCTTGTCCCTACGCGGCATCTTGATATTCGTGGAAATCGAGCAAGCAGCAGGCTCCTTAGGGCCGAGGGCCTACCTGGTACTGACAAAGGCTTCTGCCCGGGGAAACAAAACACACCACCCCACGTTCCTGGTCTCAGTTTGCAGAGATCCATGGGCACTATCAAAGAAGCCCCATTTGGCTCAAATGGGCCGCTTGTCCCTGGGCAGCATCTTGATATTCGTGGAAATCCAGCCTGCAGATGGCCCCGAAGGGCCGAGGGCATACCTAGTTCTTACAAATGCTTCTGCCTGGGGAGAAAAAACCTACCACCCCACATCCCTGTTTACAGTTTTAGAGCTCCGTGGGCACTCTCAAAGCAGCCCGAGTTGGCACAGGTGGCAGCTTGTCCCTGGGCGGCATCTTGATATTCGTGGAAATCCTGCAGGTAGACCTTCCCTAAGAAACAAGGGCCCTACCTGGTACTGACAATAGCTTCTGCCAGGGAAAACAAAACTCAGCACCCCACGGTCCTGGTCTCAGTTTGCAGAGCTCTGTTGGCACTCTCAAAGCAGCCCGAGTCGGCACAGGTGGCAGCTTGTCCCTGGGCAGCATTTTGATATTCGTAGAAATAAAGCAGGCAGACGGCCACGAAGGGCCGAGGGCCTACCTGGTATTGACAAAGGCTTCTGCCCTGGAAAACAAGACTCAGCACCCCACGTTCCTGGTCTCAGTTTGCAGAGCTCCATGGGCACTTTCAAAGCAGCCGAGTTGGCACAAGTGGCAGCTTGTCCCTGGGCGGCATCATGATATTCGCGGAAATCCAGCAGCCAGCCGGCCCCAAATGGCCGAGGGCCTACATGGTACTTATAAAGGCTTCTGCCCCGGAAAACAAAACTCACCATGCCACGTTCCTGGTCTCAGTTTGCAGAGCTCCATGGGCACTCTCAAAGCAGCCCAAGTTGGCACACGTGGCAACTTGTCCCTGGGCGGCATCTTGATATTCGTGGAAATCCAGAAGGATGCTGGCTCCCAAGGCCCGTGGGCCTACCTGGAACTGAAAAAGGTTTCTGCCCCGGGAAACAGAATTAGCAAACCCACGTCCCAGGTCTCAGTTTGCAGAGCTCCATGGGCACTCTCAAAGCAGCCCGAGTTGGCACAGGTGGCAGCTTGTCCTGGGCGGCATCTTTAGATTTGTGGAAATCCAGACAGCAGCCTACACCTATGGAACATGGGCCTATCTGGTAGTGAAACAGGCTTTTGCCCCGGAAAACAAAACTCACCCCCCCACATTCCTGGTCTCAGATTGCAGAGCTCCATGGGCACTCTCAAAGCAGCCCGAGTTGGCACAGGTGGCAGCTTGTCCCTGGGCGGCATCTTGATATTCACGGAAATCCAGCAGGCTGCCTGCACTTAAGGACCAAGGGCCTACCTGGTACTGCAAATGCTTCTGCCTGGGGAAACAAAACTCAGCACCCCACATTCCTGGTCTCAGTTTGCAGAGCTCCATGGGCACTCTCAAAGAAGCCCGAGTTAGCACAGGTGGCAGCTTGTCCCTTGCGGGCACCTTGATATTCATGGAAATCCAGCAGGCAGGCGGCCCCAAAGGGCTGAGGGCCTACCTGGTACTGACAAAGGCTTCTTCCCGGGGAAAGAGAACTTACCAGCCCACGTTCCCGGTCTCAGTTTGCAGAGCTCCATAGGCACTCTCAAAGCAGCACGAGTTGGCACAGGTGAACACTTGCCCATTGGTGGCATCTTGATATTCGTGGAAATCCAGCCTGCAGACGGCCCCGAAGGGGCGAGGGCCTACCTGGTACTGACAAAGGCTTCTGCCTGGGGAAAGAAAACCCATAACCCCACATTCCTGGTCTGTGTTTGCAGAGCTCCATGGGCACTCTCAAAGCAGCCCGAGTTGGCACAGGTGGCAGCTTGTCCCTCGGCGGCCTCTTGATATTCGTGGAAATCCAGCAGGCAGCCGGCCACAAATGGCCGAAGGCCTACCTGGTACTGCAAATGCTTCTGCCCACGGAGACAAAATCCACCAGCCCACGTTCCTGGTCTCAGTTAGCAGAGCTCCATGGGCACTCTCAAAGCAGCCCGAGTTGGCACAGGTGGCAGCTTGTCCCTGGGCGGAATCTTGTTATTCGGTGAAATGCAGCCAGCAGCCGGCCCCTTAGGGCCGAAGGCCTATCTGGTACAGACAAAGGCTTCTGCCCGGGAATACAAAACTCAGTACCACACATTCCTGCTCTCAGTTTGCAGACCTCCATGGGCACTCTCAAAGCAGCCCCAGTTGGCTCAAGTGGGCCGCTTGTCCCTGGGCAGCATCTTGATATTCGTGGAAATCCAGCAGGCTGCCTGCCCTTAAGGACAGAGGGCCTACCAGCTACTGACAAAGGCTTCTGCCCAGGGAAACAAAACTCACCAGCCCACGTTCCTGGTCTCAGTTTGCAGAGCTCCATGGGCACTCTCAAAGCAGCGCGAGTTGGTACAGTTGGCATCTTGTCCCTGGGCGGCATCTTGATATTCGTGGAAATCGAGCAAGCAGCAGGCTCCTTAGGGCCGAGGGCCTACCTGGTACTGACAAAGGCTTCTGCCCGGGGAAACAAAACACACCACCCCACGTTCCTGGTCTCAGTTTGCAGAGTTCCATGGGCACTATCAAAGAAGCCCCATTTGGCTCAAATGGGCCGCTTGTCCCTGGGCAGCATCTTGATATTCGTGGAAATCCAGCCTGCAGATGGCCCCGAAGGGCCGAGGGCATACCTAGTTCTGACAAATGCTTCTGCCTGGGGAGACAAAACCTACCACCCCACATCCCTGTTTACAGTTTTAGAGCTCCGTGGGCACTCTCAAAGCAGCCCGAGTTGGCACAGGTGGCAGCTTGTCCCTGGGCGGCATCTTGATATTCGTGGAAATCCAGCAGGTAGACCTTCCCTAATGTTATGAATGAGTGTCAAAATTCATATTTATTACGGTAGAAGAATAGATTCTGAATAGTGTAGAGTAAAGTAGAAGGAGAGTTACGTTTAGACATGTTCTCAGCGAAATACACCAGAAAAATCAGTGCAGCAAAGCACCAACGCCTACCACACCAATAGACTCTATTTACATGTAAAAACCCAACAGAGACAGTCAGTTTCACAATTGCAGCCCCACAGGGAATGATGTCATCAGCAGCACACCTGAATCCCCTGACTAAAGGGGGAAACTCACTAGAATTTTAAAACAGTTCTGGGAAACTTCGGTTTGCAAAAGAGACTTCCAGTAAGAACTGAGTATCGGATGATAAGGATATCTCTCTCGGGATGTGATTATGTATTGTTAAGATTAATCCTGTCTAGCACAAGACCAAAAGTCGATGAATTATTCCCGAAGACATCGAGGACAGGACCACCTTCCATCAGATACCATTCTACTGGACCGGAGAAACATTGGAAACTTGTTTGGTTATGAAAAGGACAATGGACTTCCTAGCCCGCGGCAGAAAAAATGGGATAAAAAGACCTACATGGAGAAAGCTGGTGTGCTCGCCGCACTCTGGAGCTGCCAGTGCTTAAGAGTTGCTCAGGGCGTCACCCAGGGTCTATTTCCCGGGCTAGACCCTGTCCGATCCGTGGCTTACCGAAATTTTGTCAATTTGCGCAAAATAAATTTTGTACTTTGTTTTTATATCATAATTTGGCTCTGGCAAATTATTGATAAAATTCAATTGGCAATCGCACTCACAACAAAATGTTGACCGCCGCCGTGATCTAATACGGATCTTTGGAGACACCTTGTCCTAGCGGGGGGCGCCCCGCCAAGCCCGAGCGCTTGGCGGTCCTGCCGGCTCGAGGTAAATCCAAAAGACCAATTAGATCAAAACGAACACTGCAAAATTTAAGCCACGATTCAGGGATAGGACGGGCCCGTCACCAAGAGCTCTCAGTACTTTTGGAGAAGAGGATCTCCAAAGGAACCGCGGATAATTTTTTTTCACTCATAAAAATTCTACGTGCACGAAGAAATCCACGCGAGAAAAGGAATCGTAAGTATCGCATGGTTGAGTGGGGTGGTCGAGCGTGTGTGTGAGTGAGACGTGATCTAATCACGAAGCGAGAGCGGACCCTTAGCTTGCATTTCCCCTCTCCCGCGAGGGAAGGGGTCAGGCGACGGGGAAGCGAGTGATAAACACACACGTCAAATCTGGGACACACGGGCGGTTTCAGACGTCGATCACAGGAGGTTTTAGGAAAGCTAGCCCAAGAAGGGGGTATCAGGGGCGGACCCAGACCTCGGGAGGGGGGTACTTCACGGTAAAACCCCCCCAGAAAAAACCTGAGAGCATTAGCACTAGTGAGGAAAATCTTGCGGAACGATTCACCGTAAGACTAGTAACACTGGTGAAATAGGGAAATTACCATTTCCAAAGGCACAGGCGGAACGACCTAACAAATAACGTAAGTATGGGACAAAAGAAAAGCAAAGAGGCTAAGAAGACCCTGGGGGAGGGGGAGAAAAATCAACCAGAATTAAATATCCCCATTAACAGCCCTTTGGGGTGGATGCTGGAGAAGTGGGACGAGAACTATGACAGAAGGTGGAAATCTAAGAGGAAAATGATACACTATTGCATTAAGGTGTGGGGAGGGAAAGAAATAAAGAGAAATGTCATCTGGCCGGTATTTGGGACCTTTGAAAAAAGAGTGTGTCGGGCTCTGTGTGAGTATGTGCGTGATATAGGGGCCCCAAACTATGAGGAAGAGGAGTATGCTAGACTCTGGGTAAATGCTACGGTAGGATTATATCCTATCAAAATATGCAAAAAGAAAGAGGAGGATTGGGAACCACTTGAAAATCTCCCGCCTCCGTATCCTCCAGCTCAGGCATCAGCGCCGCCAGAGGAGCCACCACAGCAGGGGGCCGTCTCTGCTGGCAATTTACCAGCAGCCAAAAGAGAGGTAACAAACCTCCCCTCAGACGGTTCGGCACAAAGTAATTTGGAAGAAGCACAGGTGGCCCCTACTGGGGAAGCAGACTCACCACCAGCTAGCCGAACAAGAGGAAAAATAAAGAAATCAAAACCTGAGGAGGAGGGGGAAGAAAAGGAATTGCCTAAACTACTTCCACTACGAGAAGTTCCAACGGCCCCGGGTGTTCTGGGATACGTAAATGTTCCTATCAACACGGGGGATGTGAGAGCATTTAAAAAGGAAATAGGTAAACTCATGGATGATCCTTTGGGAGTAGCTGACAGATTGGATGAATTCCTGGGAAATAGCATATACACATATGATGATATACAGGCAATTCTAAGAACTTTGTTTAATGCGGAGGAACGAGATCTAATCAGGCAGGCAGCAATTAAAGACTGGGAGAGGAGAAACCCACAAGGGGGGAGGGGGGAGGAGAAGTGGCCGGACCAGCGACCTTCCTGGAGCGCCCAGACAGAGGAGGGGAGGGGCCGAATGATCGATCTAAGAAATCTTGTAATTCAAGGGGTGAGGGAGGCGGTCCCCAAAGGGCAGAATATTAGTAAAGTTTTGGCAGAATGCCAAAGGAAGGATGAAACTCCCTCCGATTGGTTAGACCGACTAAGAAAAGGTCTACAAATGTATTCGGGCACGGATCCGGATACCCCAGTTGGGATGGTTTTATTAAAAACACAATTTGTGGCAAAATCTTGGGAAGATATACGAAAGAAATTGGAAAAAATAGACAATTGGCAAGAAAAGCCTCTGCAGGACTTACTCCGAGAGGCACAGAAAGTATATATGAGAAGGGAGAACGAACAGCAAAAAGCCCAAGCCCAAATTCTAGTAGCTGCTGTTCGGGAGGCTCAAAAACCCTCTAAGGGGAACAAGGAGAGTAACCCGGCTTCTGGAGATACAAAGAAGCCAAATCCTACCCCTAGAGAAAAATCCGCCAGCCCGAGAGAACCTCCTGAGTGTTTTTACTGTCATCTGAAGGGACACATTCGACGGGATTGCAGAAAAAGGATAAGAAATGAGAAAATGTTTCAGGAGGATTAGGGATGTCAGGGGCTTTTCAGTTTGGGGTCAGTAACACCTAAAGAGCCCTTGATAAAACTTAGAGTGGGACCCCAAAGGCAAGAATTAACCTTTTTAATTGATACGGGAGCAGACCGGACAACAGTACGGCAGCTCCCACCGGGGTGCATTCCTAGTAGGGACTCTATGACTGTCATCGGAGCGAAAGGGGAACCTTTCAGTGTGTCTATAATTAAAAATGTAGAGGTGGAATCGGACACAAAATTCGGTGTAGGAGACATACTGTTAGTAAAAGAAGCGGAACAAAATTTGCTGGGGAGGGATTTTATGGTAAAATTAGGAATTAATTTAGTAGTACAGGATTCTCAAATAGTAGCTAGTATATATAAATTGACAGCCCGTGATGAAGAAGCTATAGACCCAAAGGTTTGGTACGACAAAGGGGAAGCAGGGAAACTAGATATGAAGCCCATTAACATTGCAATAGAACGACCTGAAGACCCCATAAGGGTCAAACAATACCCCATTCCCCTTGAAGGGAAACAAGGACTAAAGCCAGTCATAGATGATTTAATAGAGAAAGGGACATTAGAACCGTGTATGTCCCGACACAACACCCCTATATTAGCAATCCGAAAAGCAGATGGGAGTTACCGACTGGTTCAGGACTTACGAGCCGTGAACAGCCGAACTAAAAGCCTGTTTCCCACAGTACCTAATCCATATACTTTACTTAATAATATTTCCCCCAAAGATATCTGGTATAGTGTCATAGATCTAAAGGATGCTTTCTGGTCTTGTCCACTAGCTGAAGAAAGCCGCGATTACTTTGCGTTTCAATGGGAAGACCCTGTAACAAATAGGAGACAGCAGCTTAGGTGGACTCGATTGCCTCAGGGGTTTGTTGACTCGCCAAACTTGTTTGGTCAGGCTCTGGAGCAACTATTAACAGAATTTTCTCCTGCCGAAGGAACTAAATTGCTCCAATACGTGGATGATCTACTAATAGCGGGGGAAAAGGAAGAAACAGTAAGAGAATGCACTATATCCCTCCTAAATTTCCTTGGGGAAAAGGGATTAAAGGTTTCCAAATCTAAACTACAGTTCACAGAACCCGAAGTGAAATATCTGGGGCACTGGCTAACGGAAGGAAAAAAAAAGCTAGATGCAAATCGGGTTGCTGGAATAATTGCTTTACCTCCTCCAGTCACCAAAAAGGAGGTAAGGCAGATTCTGGGGCTTTTGGGATATTGCAGGCAATGGATTGAGGGGTACAGTGAGAAAGTAAAATTTTTATACGAAAAACTTACGGAGGACAGGATTACATGGACTTTAGAGGATGAGAGAAAATTCACGGTAATTAAAGACACCTTAATTTCAGCCCCTGTGTTAAGTCTGCCTGATGTAAAAAGACCTTTTCATCTATTTGTAAATGTTAATGAACACACTGCTCATGGAGTATTAACACAGGAATGGGCAGGAGACAGAAAACCAGTTGGGTACTTATCTAAGCTATTGGACCCTGTGAGCAGAGGCTGGCCTACTTGCTTACAAGCGATTGTGGCAGCAGCTTTGTTAGTGGAGGAGGCGAAAAAAGTAACCTTTGGAGCTCCACTGACAGTATTCACACCTCATAACGTCCGTAGCATTTTGCAGCAGACAGCAGACAAATGGTTGACTGACGCGAGACTTCTCAAATATGAAGCCATTTTAATACATTCACCAGACTTAGAGTTAAGAATCACCACAGCGGTTAATCCTGCTCAATTCTTATTTGGGGAGTCACCCGGGATTCTCACTCACGACTGTATAGAAGTAGTTGAAGTACAAACAAAAATTCGGCCTGACTTAGAACAAGAAGAACTAGAAGAAGGTGAGAAGTGGTTTGTTGATGGGTCAGCTAGGGTGATTGAGGGAAAGAAGAAATCAGGTTATGCCATAGTGAACAGTAAGAATGGAGATGTAATTGAGTCAGGACCTCTGAATGGAAGCTGGTCTGCCCAAGCCTGTGAATTGTATGCGGTTTTACAGGCTCTGAAAAGATTAAAAGGAAAAACAGGCACCATATACACAGACTCCAAGTATGCATTTGGAGTAGTACATACGTTTGGAAGAATTTGGGAGGAACGGGGACTTATTAGCACCCGAGGACGGGAACTGGTACATAGTGAGATTATCAGAGAAATCCTGGAGGCAGTAAGAGGTCCCACAGAAATAGCTATTGTCCACGTTAAGGGACATCAAAAGGGGGAACATTTTCACAGTAAGAGAAACAATCTAGCTGACCAAGAAGCAAAAAGGGCCGCACTACTAAGGATACAAGTACCTGCAACAGAGGGGGAGGGGGTACCTGACCCTGTCCCCCACCCTACTCCTGAAGAAACTGAGGAATATGTGAAAATGGGGGGGCGATTAGACAATGGCAAATGGAAGTTGCCCGATGGGAGAGAACTCCTCCCTAGAGAATATACAAGGCAGATCCTGAGGAGGTTACACCAACAAACGCATTGGGGGTCTTGGGCTCTCGCGGAACACTTCCTAAAATTTTACGGCTGCAAAGGGATATACGAGTTGGCAAAGCAGGAGACTCAGGGCTGCGTTACATGCCAGAAATTTAATAGAGCGGGGGGACGTCGACTAGCACGGGGAAGTCGACCGATTGCATACCGGCCTTTCGAAAGGATCCAAGTGGACTTCACCGAGCTTCCAAAGGTAGGAAGATACAAATATTTATTAGTAGTAGTCGATAAACTAACTCGTTGGGTAGAGGCATTTCCCAGTTCACGGGCGACAGCCCAAGTGGTTTCTAAAAACCTATTAGAAGAAATAATACCTCGATTTGGGATTATAAATTACATTGATTCGGATCAAGGAACACACTTTACTTCCAAAATTATAAAACAGCTTGCGGAGGCTCTAGGAATAAGATGGGAATACCATACACCGTGGCATCCCCAAAGCTCTGGGCAAGTAGAGAGAATGAACCAGACTCTAAAAACCCAATTGGCCAAATTAATGTTAGAAACAAAAATGTCATGGTTAAGATGCCTCCCGATAGCTCTATTAAATATTCGAACGAAACCACATTCTGAAACTGGGCTGTCTCCCTTCGAGCTAATGTATGGAATGCCTTATGAATGTGGGATACCGGTAGGGCATCCGCTAGTTGAAGATAGGCAGGTTCAGCCATACCTTATAGCCATAAGCAAAAACTTACTGGATTTAAGGAAACAAGGGATTATAACACAGAGTGCTCCATTAGGATTTGCAATTCATAAAATACAACCGGGAGATAAGGTCTTCGTGAAATCTTGGAGAGAGGCCACCCTCTCCCCTCACTGGGAAGGTCCATTTCTTGTCCTCCTAACAACAGATACTGCAGTGCGGACAGCGGAAAAGGGGTGGACACACGCTTCGCGAATAAAGAAAGCCGAGGCGGGAGAACAACACCCCGAGTGGAGAATCACCTCCTCCCCTGGGGACCTCAAACTTAAGCTACACCGAGCAAGTAAATGACCGACGGGGACAGAATCCGATGCGGAATCGCGGGATGTTCTTGTTATCCTTTTGTACATTTTAAGTGTGAATATTGTAATGAAATTTGGGTTACTCACTGCCTAAACGGGGACAGACCGAAGGGATTGTGTAGGAGGTGTCTTAGAACAGAGCAAAGATTAACTGGTTGCCTCCTGGCAGTCGCCACGTGGGCGGGGGTAATTGAATTGGATTCGCGAGAGTGGTATGATTGGTACATTAACGGGATAAGGGGAAAACTGAATTCGCCTGCTCAAATAACTGCCACAGAGTGTCGCCAAGGAATTAAAGTACCTTGTTGGTCAGTAATGATTAGGGAAAGAGATTGGGAGGCCTGCAAACGGAGATTTGAAGCTAGATATCGGCGAGGGGACCCGGGAGAATATACCTGCTGCCGAGAAGATGGTTTGCCACGCCGTTGGTGGCAACCCAACGGGCGATGGTCAAGGCAGAGGAATACGAATCCGGGTGGTCCTCCTCAGCCTAATCATAATCACCGAAGCGGCAGGAGGAATCGCAACAGGCCTCCCCAGTTCCCTAACGGAAGATCCTAAAGGCCAGACCGGTCTACGGAATGGTCAAATAAAACCAGACCAACTTTACCCTAAAAGCGGCACTCATGAGGAGCTGTATGAAAAACAATCAGAAAGTAAAACAGACCAGGTGACTAATCCAGCAAGGCAACCAGAGGATCTTAGCCATCACAGAAATAAGAGAGAAACAGAAATACTTTCTTTGCCTGTCTGCACAATGTGCAATCGAACAGTTTGGGTTGGGGATAAAAAGGAATCCGTTTTTGTGGCTTACCTACAAGTCAATCGCTTATGCTATGATAATGAGAGACTCAAAATGTGTATAATGGGAGACAAAACTTACTGGGTGGGACAAAACCTAAAGGATGAGAGTACAATTCCACATAATGAGCCAGTCATTTTAGACCTTTTAAGCGAAACTGATAACAGACGGTGTTTTCAATATGACAAAATGTTTTGTTTTTCAAGGAATAGAGAGGGGTTAGATCCAGAGGGCAAACTGAAACAAGTCACCTTAGAACGAAAGAAGCAGGAGGCTGAATTCAGGAGAAAAAGAATCAAACAAGAAAGGTTAAAAACTTTGAGTGAACAATACGATCAGCTGGAAAAGCAATATAATAACATGGGACTACCGGCTTCTAATAAAAATTTATTTATAGATCTCATGCAAGAAATCGCCACAGAACTGGGATTGACTAATTGCTGGATTTGCGGGGGACTGAAATCAGCTGAAACCTGGCCTTAGAAAGGGGAAAGTTTAATCCCAGAACAAATACTAAAATGGAAAATTGCCAGAGTCTCAAAAACAATCCAAAGACCCGAAGGGTGGGTGCTAGAACAAAGAGTCATTGGAACTCATTGTATTAGCCGAGACGGCCCGGAATACACCGAGGTTGTGGGGTACACCCCATGCGTCTCCACCCTGGCAACAAATTCAAAGGACAAAGTTACAATGTGGCAGCCAGAGCCACCAGCAGGGTATTGGAGTCAGATAAGGGGAAACAATTGTGATTGGAACGAACAGCTTGAACTATGTTGGAACAAAGGTTCTGGGATTAACCCTTACCAAGCGGTACCTGATCTAAAAGTGTATTGGGAGGACCCAGGGAATGCCAAAATGAGGTGGAAAGCCCCCGATGGGCTCTATTGGATATGTGGAAGGAAGGCATATAGTGAATTACATCCTCGATGGAAGGGGTCATGCACTCTGGGGATCATAAGGCCTGTTTTCTTTACCATACCACGCACGGAAAGCAGTTCTTTAGGAGTCCCACTGTTTGAGACCCTAAACAGAAACAAGCGGGACCTTAGAAACAAATTCCCTGAGATTGGGGGGAAACAAACTTGGGGTGGAGATGACTGGCCAGCCGAAAGAATAATTGAATACTACGGTCCAGCCACCTGGGCACAGGATGGCAGTTGGG
The DNA here is from genome assembly GCF_015832195.1 of Motacilla alba alba. Taxonomy (NCBI): domain Eukaryota; kingdom Metazoa; phylum Chordata; class Aves; order Passeriformes; family Motacillidae; genus Motacilla; species Motacilla alba. Next base: position 16,003 of record NC_052033.1, read on the forward strand.
GATACCGAACTCCCATATATTTACTAAACAGACTGATACGTCTCCAGGCCGTAGTAGAAATTGTATCCAATCACACGGCTGACGCATTAGCACTGCTTTCCAAACAACATACTCAGATGAGGGCTTTTGTTTATCAAAACAGGATTGCACTGGATTATCTGCTCGCAGAAGAAGGAGGGGTTTGTGGAAAATTTAATGAATCTGAGTGTTGCATTGAGATTGACGATTATGGGGAAACTATCCAAGGATTAGCCGCAGAAATTAAACGGGTAGCACATGTACCTGTACAAACTTGGAATTCAATTCTGCAATCGGGATGGTGGGACAACCTCTTCAATGGTGCGTGGTGGAAAAAACTGATTTTTTTCATCTTATGTTCCATCACAGGAATCCTGTTTCTACCCTGTTTAATTCCCTGTTTTATCAGGCTAATCCATTCAGTCGTACAAGGTATGCAACTCAGCACTATGCCCATAGATCCAGAGGCTGCAACAGGAAAACCCGGACAAATATCCAAAATTATGAGATTAGAGGAAGCAGAGGTAGACGATTTTGCTACCGAAGCTCTCACAAGGTTTGAGGAACAGACAAAGAATATTAGAGGTACCCTTCAGATTTACAAAGGGGTACCCTTTGAAGATTGGGAAATTAATTGATCTGTTACAGGATTTAACAGACTTTTTTGTTTATTTTTATTTTTTTTATTTTTTACCAATATAGATTGAGTAGGAAATAAAATTTAAGATATGAATTTTGAATAGCAACTTGAGAGGTGGGGGTATGTTATGAATGAGTGTCAAAATTCATATTTATTAGGGTAGAAGAATAGATTCAGAATAATATAGAGTAAAGTAGAAGGAGAGTTACGCTTAGACATGTTCTCAGAGAAATACACTAGAAAAGTCAGTGCAGCAAAGCACCAACGCCTACCACACCAATAGACTCTATTTACATGTAAAAACCCAACAGAGACAGTCAGTTTCACAATTGCAGCCCCACAGGGAATGATGTCATCAGCAGCACACCTGAATCCCCTGACTGAAGGGGGAAACTCACTACTTAGAATTTTAAAACAGTTCTGGGAAACTTCGGTTTGCAAAAGAGATTTCCAGTAAGAACTGAGTATCGGATGATAAGGATATCTCTCTCGGGATGTGATTGTGTACTGTTAAGATTAATCCTGTCTAGCACAATACCAAAAGTCGATGAACTATTCCCGAAGACATCGAGGACAGGACCACTTTCCATCAGATACCATTCTACTGGACCGGAGAAACCTTTGAAACTTGTTTGGTTATGAAAAGGACAATGGACTTCCTAGCCCGCGGCAAGAAAAATGGGATAAAAAGACCTACATGGAGAAAGCTGGTGTGCTCGCCGCACTCTGTAGCTGCCAGTGCTTAGAGTTGCTCAGGGCGTCACCCAGGGTCTATTCCCGGGCTAGACTCTGTCCGATCCGTGGCTTACCGAAATTTTGTCAATTTGCGCGAAATAAATTTTGTACTTTGTTTTTATATCACAATTTGGCTCTGGCAAATTATTGATAAAATTCAATTGGCAATCGCACTCACAACACAAAGTAAGTTGTACCATTAAGTTCTTTGTCTGCTGCCTGGGATGTGAGCTGTTGGCATCTTCCCATTGTCATAACCATGTAATGAGACTGATGCTGAAAAATAAAATAGCTCAAGGCACATTCCTAGCAGTCTGTCCTGTTCATGATTTGTACATAGCCCCCTAGCCGGCGATAGCTTGTTCTTCAATTTGTCTCTTCTGTGAATGCATTTCAGCAGAAGTAACATATTTTAACTTAGCATTCAGTTCGCCTAATTGCTCTGCCAAAGAAAGGCACACAGGCTCAGCATAGTCTTTCAGAGACACACAGAGGAGTGCAACCAGCCTGTCTCCCATGATAACAGACCCTGGAGAAATCCCCGCAAAAGCAACTCTAGCAGACTCCTCAGGGATAAACACATTCTCAAGCTGAATCCCATCTTTCTGCTGTTCTACATCAACTCCCATTTCTTGTTCTGTCTTCCATACTCTGACACTTAAGGGCAGTACAGGCATCAGTTTCAAAGTCCTATGATTTTTCCACAAAAACACACCATGAAGGACATAATTAAAATCTTGAAAATCCTTCTTCTTCAGCAAAACTTTAAACCAGCTTATCTTCCTTTACTAACCAATTCTCCATTATGTTCCCTAGTGGCTCACCCTTTATTACAGGTGTCAAAGTTCAGTCCAGACCTACAGCAGCTCCCCACCCTGTTTTACGTTTCACTGGAGCTCCCTGCTGTCCCCACTGGCTCACCTGCATTCCAGATGTCAAAATCAATCTCGTCTGGACTGGCAGCATCTCCCTGCTGCTCTCAAAAGCTACACTGGGGGCCCAATCTCCGGCTTCGCCTCACCCCACAGCCCCACAGCCCAACTGCCACAGCTCTCTCCACTGCTGGCAGCCCTTCTCGACTGCCCCCCATCACCTTGGTGGTCACCAATTGTTGTAGTTGAGATGGTCACAATACAAAGCAACACTCCATTTTCAGAAGGCTTCAAACCTGTTTTTATTTTAGCATGCATGCATGCTTTTTATACATTCTTACAAAGCTCATAAGTTTACACTTTACTCATTGGTCAGAAGTGACAAAAAGCATGCATGCATGCTTTTCATACATTCTTATGAAGCTTATAAGTTTACACTTTACTCATTGGTCAGAAGTGACAAAGTGCTTATTGGAATAGAGAGTTGCAGGTTTCTCTTATTTATCCTTCTCTCTTTCTTGGTTCCTATGTCAACAACCTTGGTAGGAAATTCTTTCAGGGGTAAACATGGATCCTCTTATCAAAGTTCTCTCTAGTTCAGAGGAGTCGCTGTAAAGCTTCTTCCACAGGAGACTCTCATCCTCCGCAGGGGGTTTGGTGGGGACACTGAAGGGACCAGCATGGGAGGGGCAGGGAGAGTCAGAGGAGGGGAGAGATTTGGAGCAGGGGTGAACATAGGGATATCCTAAAAAGCTCCTACAAATGGTCCCTTTGCCATCTCTGAACTGGCCTAACATCACTTGCAAAATGGCTTCAAAGTGCCCCAAATCTTGTCCGGAGGGGAGAGGGGCGGGGCAGGGAGGAGGCATCAGGACACACCTGTGTCCCAGCAAGTGCATGCCCAGTCAGGATGAGAAGTAGGGCTGGGGCTGTGGGAGGGTCCCCTCAAATTTCCCCCACCCAGATGGATGCCCAAAAACTAGGCAAGAAAACTCCATAGGGCCTATGGAGTACTCCATAGGGCCTGTAGAGCAGGTATTTGTTTATTTGATACTGGGAGTGAGGGGGATAGGTCCACCATGAACTCACTAGTCCATTCTTTGTACAGTACTAGCTTTTATACTTTTTAAACTTCATGTGTACATTATATGTTCCTAACCTTCATATTGCAACATATTTTCTGATCACATGTGCCCTTGTAGCACATAATGTGGTTTCTGCAGGAGGTGGTCATCAGCCTCTTGTTGATCGTTTTGGAGGAAGGCTCATAAGTCTTCCTTGGGCTTGAACTTTTCACCTCTGCTTCCTGTGCATGCTCTATAAGATTGCTGAAATAGCCAGTGGTTAACTTTCTGCAGTTAGCTTGTTCTGCTAAATTTGCTGATTTTAACAAGTGCTTCATTCACATACTGTTACCAAGTAACTGCTTCTTTCTGCATAGCTACACCTTTTTGAATAGCTCAAGCATTATCTTGTTGCCGAGGCATCAGCAGGCAGAACTCAATGTCCGACGCAGCGCAGCCTTGTGGAACTCAACAGACCATTGTGACATCATGAAATCTCATAGAACCAAGGCTCTACTTTGACCAAGTGGGGCCTCATGGGACACAGATGCCACTGGGACATTGCCAGTTCTAGTGGAATCCAGTGTCCTTCAGGACACAGCGCAGCCTCATGAAAACATGGGGACCATTGTGACGCAATGGAATCTCATGAAACCAAGAGTCAGTTCTGACAGAGAGGGTCCACAGGGAACACAAGGGCCACAGAAACATTGCCAGGCGTAGTAGAAACAGGCGCCATTGTGGCAGAGCAAGGCCTCATTGGACCCAGGAGAGCACTGTGTCACGATGGAATCTCATGGAACCAAGGGTCAATTGTGACACAGCAGGGTCTCATGGAAACCATATGCCATTGGGACATTGCCAAGGCTTCTGCAAGCAAGGTTCCACTATGACAAAGAAAGGCCTCATGGCACTCAGGAGACCATTGTGGGGCAATGGATTCTCAGGGAACCAAGGCCTCATTGTGACAAAGTGCAGCCTCATGGAAACCTGGTGTCACTGGGACATAGCCAGCCTTCAAGGAAGCAAGTGTCCATTGTGACACCGCACAGCCTCATGAATCACAGGAGAACACAGTGACTCCATGGAATCTTGGGGAACCAAGTGTCAATTGCAAACACAGTGGGGTTTCATGCAAGCCAGGAGACCATTGTGACACAGTAGAATCTCATGGGACTGTGGTAATCACATATTCTTTGAACAGAGAGAGACATAGTTCTCCCAGGATTTTCCTGGGAAGCTGTGAGAAGCTGTAAGAAAGCTCAGAGAAAGAATTAAAACAATTATTATCTCAATCTCTGCCCCTGGCAGGCAATCCCTGTTTGTCAAACATGTTTACAAGAAGGAGTTGTCCCTTCTTGACCAATAGGTAAGAGAAGATTCCTAAAGGCCAATCAGGTCTTTGGTCCACCATTGTTTCTATAAGAACTGTGGATTTCTAGTAATAAAGAGCCTTTTCATTCCTTCTGCTCATGGAGTTTCTGTATCAACTTTGTCTGTCCCAGATCCCCCTTGGGTGAGTATTGGTGACCCCTCTGGTGATATAGGACCAAGTCTCAATTGTTACAAAGAGGGGCTTCATGGAACCCAGAGACTATTGTAATACTGTGGAATCTCATGGAAGCAAATGTCCACTGTTTCATGTAGCAGCCTCATAGAATGCTGGAAACCATTGTGATGGAATGGAAAAATATGGAACAAAGGCTCCCTAGTAACACAGCAGGGCCTCATGGAATCCAAGAGACCATTCCTTCAGGTTTTGTGTACATATTTGCTGCTCAGTGATTGGGGAGAAGTTTCTTCCATCTCTTAAAGTCTTTATTTAATGCATCTCATACAGAATGAAGACAGGTGCTTGCAAAGTGTTTAGGACCTTAGAAAAAACTCAGCTAAAAGCAATTCTAAGCATTATTAGAGAGGCAGAGAGCAGGATATTTATTTCATTTAAAACAAAGAAATATATTTCTATAGGGCTCTTACTACATTTTTTCTACATGGCCCTTGTAAAATTTTAGACTATTTTATTGCATTTATTTTTCCCACAGGACTCTCCTCCCTGTTCCCAGATTGCAATTTCATCTGTACTTACAAAGAACTTACGAATTGTTGCTCAAGACTGAATTTTCTGCTACAAACTGAACATCTGTAAGATGAACATTTTTGCAGAAACTTGCCAGAGCTAACAGATTAGTACAAAATACCAATAGAGGTGTCGGTTCACACAGAATCAGTATTCTTCACAAATTCTCATCAGCAAAGTTACTTTTAAGTATCTGGGGAATAATAACAGATTGGTGAAGCAGTGGAATAACTTCAGTATCATCCAAGAACTGCAAATCAGTAGAGAAGAAAATAGCATGAGTGCATGCAAGAGCAGAACAAGGCACAGCCTTCAGAGAGACAAGCTAATCTAGTGGGGTTTTTTAAAAAAGTTACAAGAAGTCAAGAAAATACACTGAAATTCCCATTTCTGACTCATTTGGGGTAATTTATTTCACCCCTGAGATAAGCTTAGTATTGCTTACTATGTGATGTAATTAAATTACATCCTTGGCTTAACAAAGCCCTTCTGGAGCCTCACATTGAAGGGGCTGCAGGTACAGAAGATAGCAATCCAATAACACAGGAACATTTTAACTTTGTCTTGCTGAGCTCTGTCAGGACACTGACAGAAGTTACATACAGCCTTCACCTTACAACTATCAAGTGGACATTGCACCTGCAGTAAATACAAATGGCCACTGCATTTTACATTACAAAAGGACGAGTTTTAAATAAAACACTGGCTTCTTTTCAGATCACAGCCACCTGCACCTTTTTTTGTGCCTATCCTGAATTTTATGCAAACACTTTGAGGAATGTGAGCAGCACGGATTCAGCTTCACAACCTCCAAGATGAGAAGTGCAAAGCTGCAGCATTTTTTCAAAAGCTAGAAGAAAGTAAGAGACATAATCCACATCCTACAACAGTTTGGTTTATAGTCCTGAGTTTCAAATAGGTTTTCAAATCTCCAAGAACTTAGACTAACATTAAAGTTACCTATGTCTGTCTGGGAAGTTTAACTGTAAAATTTAAAACTTTTGATTGACCCCATTATAATATGTGCATTGCGGAATTCCTCAGTGTCTTTAGAGTAAGCCATTTGCTTTCAGGGCTGATGTCACACATCACTTAAACCAGGAATAAAAGTCACAAAAAAAGGCTTTTCCACTCAGCTGGAAACAGCATTCAGTCTTGGCTTTTTCTACAAGTGAAACGTACACACTTGAAGGATTCCAAATACAGCCTCTATTCTTTCCCACAATTATGCTTGAAGAATTCTGCATCCTCCTGTGGAGGATTTTGTGAACAGCTGGCTAGCTGAGAAAGGTCACGGCGGCATAATACCGTTGGTTAAACAAGAAGGAGATAAGCATGGGAACTAGCAATTAGTGTAAGACAGGGATGTTGTGCCCTTGGTACAATAGCAGGATAAGGAGGATGATGACCTTAGGTTAGAAATTTGAAGAAACACAGAAAAGCTGTAACAGTATAATCACAAGAATGCAAAAGTAGGTGTAGCTGGCTGATAAGCAACTAACCAATAATGAGCTCACTTTTTGCAATATGTATTAGTCTCATTAACACCAATATAAATATGTGTGGCTGTCAATAAAGTTTGGGATTTGCTGATCACTTATGTTAAGTGCCGCTTTTCTCCTGCTGGCTACAACATCCTCTCAGTAAATCTAACAAATTAGTGCCAAAAAAAAAAGAATCTAGAGGAGGACCAAAGGCCTTGTAATACTTTGAGAAGCATCCCTTGGCAAGAAACTAGCTCCTTTCCAAGGTGAGCCATGATTGTCACAGCCCTTAGATGGGTTCAGCACATCCACAGAGAGAACCTAAATTGCTGTCTGATCAGCGAGCAGTTGGAAAAATCATGTAGCAGTTGAAACAGTTCCACATGGAGGGGATTTACAGAACCATAACTTCCCAAGGAATTTTGAAAGCAGCAATCTTGCATATTGAATGAGATATGGGAGATAAAAAAAAAATAAAAATCAGACCTTCAAGAATTTGCTATGCCTGCACCACAACCACAGCTCCTAGACAGGTGCAGGGTCAAATGACAAATTCAAGACAGACAGTTGCAAACCCAATAATATTCTAACTACCCAGCATTACTTTACCATATATGTTGTAGTGTGCATTTATATTTTGGAATACTTTGTAATCGCATTGTTTTATATCCCCTTATTATTCCCAAATGGTTTACCCCAGATTGTACCCCTTCCCTTTACCTATGTAATCATTCTCTTTTGCTGAGGTCATCCCCAAATCCCCGCACTGGCTCCCTGTCAGTCACTCAAATATCCCATCCTCTGTATCCAGAACTTTTGGACAAAGTTGTCGAGTGATTAGTCTGAGGCCAGGAGTCAGCCCCCCAAGTACTATCCTATACGTTATCTCAAATGTCCATTCCCCATGGTCTCATGCCTGGAGGGACTTTATTGGTCAAGCAATATATATACCTTCTATTTCCTCCTATCCTTTAAAAGTGACCTCAGCATTCCTTTCGAGAACTCTGAGCTAGAGGGCCCCCCTGAGGTGAGGAACCCCCTCGGGGGCTCTAAATAAACCTTGGACTGGCCGCTGCTGAGGGTCAGCCTTTTATCCTCTACCATTGTCTCCCTGTGTCTCTTCTGCTGCAAAGGCAAATAGCCTAACAGCCATCAGTACCCTCGGGGCACGAGAGTGTCCCCCCACTGTCGGCCCGCTTCGGGGTTGCCCCCCCCCACTGTGTGCCGACTTGGGGCTGGCCGGGGAATTCCTGAGAGGCTCCCAGAGAGATGGAGAGGTATATAGACAGGGTTTTTGTTCTTGGAGGTTTCCTTTTCTAAGCACCAACCAGCCTAATTATCTTTAGCTTGTGTAATACATGACTTGGGATAATTCGTGCTTATGTGAAATATACGAGAAATATATGAGAAATTAGTTACGCTTGCAAGATGCTTGTAAGAAATATTCTTAAAGGTTTTAAACTCACACGCCAAAGCTAGAGAGACTGCCTCACAAAACTGCAAAACCACAGATGGCAGCAGAGAGGAATGCTGAATTAGCAAGCCAAAGGGTGTAGCTCCTACGGAAATGGGCTCGTTCTCGAGAGCAGTTCAGGAAACACTCAAGCAATGAATACTCGATAACTGTCTACAATCCAGATAGCCGAAGTCACAGGAACATGCATCCCAATGCTGAGTTCCCTAACTCAACATCAGAATTCATTGCTTCCCAGAAACGGCTTTGTCCAGCACAGGACGGAGAAAAAAACTGTATGAATATGTGAAGCAAAGAAAAGAACAGGAGGAATAAAGGGAAAAATAAGGGAGAGGGGGTGAAGGGGAGAGAGAGAGAGGAAGAGAGGAGCCCCAGAGTCAGAGATCAATCTTCATGGAAGTAATGATCAATGCTCATTTATTGCAAATCTGAGGGTACATTTATGTGGTAATGCAGGGTTCAGCGATGTGGGAATATATTTGATTGGTTACAAAGCAAAGAGCTAACATATCTCTGGTCATGTAGCATGTTGTGGATAAGATTGCCAATTTGATTTTATCAATAATTTGCCAGAGCCAAATTATGATATAAAAACAAAGTACAAAATTTATTTCGCGCAAATTGACAAAATTTCGGTAAGCCACGGATCGGACAGAGTCTAGCCCGGGAATAGACCCTGGGTGTCGCGCTGAACAGCTCCAAGCACTGGCAGCTTCGGAGTGTAGCAAGCACACCGAGCTTTCTCCATGTAGGTCTTTTTATCCCATTTTTCTTGCCGCGGGCTAGGAAGTCCATTGTCCTTTTCATAACCAAACAAGTTTCAAAGGTTTCTCCGGTCCAGTAGAATGGTATCTGATGGGAGGTGGTCTTGTCCTCGATGTCTTCGGGAATAATTCATCGACTTCTGGTCTTGTGCTAGACAGGATTAATCTTAACAATACACAGTCACATCCCGAGAGAGATATCCTTATCATCACTCTGAATTCCGATACTCAGTTCTTACTGGAAATCTCTTTTGCAAACCAAGAGGTTTCCCAGAACTGTTTTAAAATTCTAAGCAGTGTGTTCCCTCCCTTCAGTCGGGGGATCCAGGTGTGCTGCTGATGGCGTAATTCCCTGTGTGGCTGCAATCGTGAAACCAACTGTCCCTGTTGTGTTTTACATGTAAATAGAGTCTATTGGTATGGTATGTGTTGGTGTTTTGCTGCAGACTGACTTTTCTTGGGTATTTCCCTGAGAACATGTCCAGACGTTACTCTCCTTCTATCCCTTTTTACTTTAATATCTATCTACCTTATTTTATACTATTCTGAATCTATTCCTCTACTCTAATAAATATGAATTTTGACACTCATTCATAACATAGCATATCTTGACAAAAGTGTTAGTAGAACATCTTGCCCCATCTCTTCTTTTTACATCCCTAGAACATCCTGCTTCACATCCCTTTTTCTTGGGCACATCTTGGCAAGTGTCTTTATATTGTCTGTCCAAGGGCAGCACATCTCTGCTAGCACATCTCTGCTAGCAGGCACGCATGCAGGGTTGTGCAAGCAGGTCTCTCAGACCAGTGTCTGCTTAAAATGTTCTCTACAGAGGAATTCTGCCTCGGGCAAGAAAAACTGTATATAAGCTAACCCGACGAAATGGAATTCGTGAAGAGGGGAGATCCAATGTGATAGAGGTTGTATCAGAGTTCACCCAGCACCGAACCCAGGCTCAACGATGTCCCTTTTCATTGTGGCTATTGGAGACTGTATCTCGGTCACGAAATAAAATCTATTTTTATTAATTAATAATTTGGCTTTATAATTTATTACCTATAACACTTTTACCAAATCAGACAAGATCACAGCCTGAAAGGGAAAGGGTACCATGATAAATATTTCATGGGCTACATCAATACAATTTATTTTACCAAGGAAAATGGAAGGAGAGGAAAAGCAGAGAAATAATTCATTAAAAGAACTGGAGCTTAGCAGTGCTGGGGAACAAAAAGCCATGCAGGGTGAAAAAAAGCCATGGTAGGATCAAAAAGAATTAAACACAGAAATTTTAAATAGGTCAGAAGCTTAAGTACTTTTAACTCTTGGCAAACCGATAAACAGCTGACCTTTTCAGAGCAAGTGTACTTTACAGTAATTCACCTTTCCAAATAAGTATCTCCAGACACACAAGTAGTGGTTTCAGCTTCTTGTCTATCATCCAACTTTCACGACCTGCTAAGTACAGGAAAGTGTCATTGCTCAAAACCCACTACAGAATGCAACTGGTACCTTGAGGTTTCCTTTATTTCTCAGAGCAAGTCTTCCCTATTTTACATTTGATGGGGCAATAAACTGTGTCTTCCAGAATATAAATATGCAGCAGCAAGAATTAATTTATTTAGTACAAAGCTTAAACTTTCCTGCAGGGCAGTTACTCAGCAAAGCTTAAAATTTGCAACTTGCATCACACATCTTGCAAGAAATAAATGTTTACCCTTTTCTTTCTTTCTGCCACTATTTGAAGCCATTTCCAGTGATACAAGAGCTAATAGAACCTCGGTTTTATGACACCTTTTCCATTTACTCCCCTGCTCCATCCAATTTTGACCTCTTACAACCAGAGGTCAGCAAGATGAGCTGGAAAAAACAGCAGGAATTCCTTGTGTTCAGCTAAACTAAACAAGTCCAGGACCCAGTAATTCCCAAATTCTAACCCCAGACCTGTCAATGACTTGCTGTATGGCTTTGAATTGCTGAATTTGGGCATTTTGCTTTCAAATGGGTACATTGGAGAAGCGCATATGGTGCAAAAAGTAATCTAATGCTCAGTAGAGCATTAGATTAAACAGCATTAAAATCCTTCACAGCACCTTCGGTGAAATTTGGTAACAGGCAAAATGTACCTTTTTAAAAATCTTTCATTTGAAATTATTTAATAATTTTATGGATGAAGTCACACTACTTAAACTTTACTTAATGATAAAATACAGAGATGATAAGAAAAGAGAATTACTTGCTAACCACAACCAAACCCTCTCCCATCAGCAGAGCTGTCTCAGGACAAACTGGTCAGTATCATCCAACAGCAGAGTGTTCCATAAGTGATGCTGAGCTGCCCTCTAGTGAAGTCAGAAACCACTTCCAGCACCTGGATTTCTGAAATTCAGGTCTCAGTCCTGAAAGGGTTAAAAGCATTGTGTCTAGGCATACTTGGGCAAGAGTAAAATACATTTTAACCAATATAGAAGCTTGCAAAAATTAGCGACAAGAGATACAGGATGAAACTTGGTGAGAAGTAGGGAACAGAACTTGCAAAAATGAAGGACAGAGTTTGCTAGAACCAACAAGAAAATCCCTGAACCAGCTAATAGGAGATTGGTCATGCCTAGAGGAGAAAGGTGAAAAGGGCATGGGGATGAAGAGGTCCAGCCTGCATCAGGGGACCACTGAGGAAGACGCAGAGCCTTCCTCAGTGACCACCAGGGTGCACTGTGCCTGCACTTCATGTGCGCTAATGATAATAATGAGTTCTAAGAAATAGCTTGCATAACCACACCTTTTCTAAGGAAAACTATGAATATGCATAAAGTATGACCATATATTGAAACCTGCTATGTAACTGTGTGTGTGCTGTTAGGAGGAGATACCCCTGTGCACCCAGCACAATGAATAAAGAAACTACCTGCTTCTCAGACTTTGTCTGAGAAATGTCTCTTGGCCCAGTTTGAGGCGATTCAGTCCCAGACAGATTTCAGCCAGATTTGTTTATAACAGAAGAATCCTACAGCAAGCATCTTAATCACTGCATCTTAAAAGTGTGCTTGTGTTTTAATTTTACTCTTCCATTGTAGGGTCTTCAGTTTAGGTTAAGATTAAACACTGTACTCAATTTAACACCTCCAGAGCATACTCTGCTTTTTCCAAGACTTATGAATTCAAGTTCTCATCTTACAATGAATCACTGGCAAAAACACTTCAAAAACCTAATATGGGGTATTTTATTTTTCAAAATAGCATGACAAGAATTCACCAATAGGCCCTATAGTCAAAATCTTTTGACGTGGCTATACAATTAATTTTTCTCATGCCCAGAGTACAGTACATCCATCTTCTGGGATGCCACTTTCACTGAAGTCTTAATGACTTCAGTGCTGGTTACTGGAACACCTTGACTGGTGCTATTACCTCCCAAAAACTTCCATTGTGAGAAGAGGTCAGACATGAGACACAATTTATTCTTAAATCAGGGTTTTACTGTAGCAGGTCCCTAATCAACCTTTTTTTCATTAATTTAAGCAGAACAAGGTAGCCACCTCAGGAAGAGAGAAGTGTCACTGTCATATTTTCTGAAAAATCCCTTTCCCAGGATTTTTCTCCTGAGAAGCTGAGAAGCCTCAGAAAAGAAATGTCAACAATAATTATCTGCTGCTGTGAAATGTGGCAGGTGCATCTTTGATTGGTTCCATGTGAATTGTTTTTACTTAATGACCAATCCCAGTCCAGCTGTGTCAGACTCTGGTCACAGGTTTTTATTATGCATTCTTCTCTAGCCTACTGTCTCTATCCTTTCTCTATTTCTTTTAGTATATATTTTTAATACAATATAATACCATAAAATAACAAATCAGCCTTCTGAAACATGGAGTCAAATTCCTCATCTCTTCCCTTGTCCTGGGGACCTGCAAACACCACCACGGAGCAGGATTTGGCAGCAGATGAAGAAGTAGCGGCAGACCCTCTACCCCAGTCCCAGCTTGGGGATCCTGATGGTATTACAATTTCACCACTGATTTAAAAATCATGTGATACTCAGGATTCTTTGCTTTCACAGAAAGACAAGACTGGGGTTTTCCTTAAGAATTAAACCCATGTTAGATGCAGTTGTTTCTGTGACACAGGAGGCTGGAAAGCATAAACAGGGTGGGTTTTTTTTCACCTCTTGGTTTAGGGCACCTTGAAGCTAAAGCTGGGAAGTTGGGCTGAGCTGCAACACCAACATCAACAAGGTCCCAGGGGACTGGGCTTCTCCAGACAGCAAAATGCTTTTTCCAGCCCAGCCTCAAGTGAACCAGGCTGACGGAAAAGCTCCTGTTAAATGCATGGAGCAGAGGTCAGTTTGCACAAAATTTCTATTTCAGCACTGGAATATTTCACGTAATTATAATAATTAAGACACTCAAGCACTTCTGGAAGACACAAGCTTGAGTGCCAAGCAATAAAATCTCACTTGTGAGCTTAAATGAAGTATTGGAATAAGTTGAAACAAGTTGCCTGGAAACTTACTAGGTACATTTATTTAGAACAAACAAATTTGAAAATACATATATTCTATTAGTATTTTGTAGCTTCCATATAAAATAAAAAAATAATAACTGAAAAAAACCTTTGATTTTGTCAGCATCGTTTTATCTTGAAGGTTACAAAACCTGGGGAAAGACCAGGAGAGATAATTTCGTTAGTATTTTCCAAACACTGAGCCATCACAAAATTCTATGCAAGCTTAATATGCAGCAGTCAGAGCTGCTTCCAGTCTAAACAAGTTCAGCCTCCCCTCATTAACACAGTTTTTGTCAATCTAGTGTATTTTTGTCAAGGCTACAAGATTTCCCAGTTTCCCAAGAAGACATTCAAGTGCACAATAAAATCGTATCTGCACACAAACTATACTTCAAACTTCAGTAATTCCTGTAGTGGGAATTTGAAATGATGCAGACTGCTGTGGGCTAACAATACTCCAGAACAGAATCAAACCAAGTCCCTGCCAGCCTGCAGCTGTTTATCAACATTGCTGAGTTTGACTTAAATATAATCAGCTCAGTCCAGCTGACAGCGATTTTTAGTTGAACTATCAAGTTGCTGCGTTATCAGAAAAGCTGAGAGTGACAAGGCCAGTCCTACTCCAGCCCATTGAGTGTCCCAGGCAGGACAGATCACACAGGGCTAAGAAATTCTTCCTGCCATCTATAAAGAAGTGGAGGCAGCAAAATGAAAATTTTGAGGCTCCTCAAGCCAACACTTTAAACAGTTCTAGTGCTGTTTTCACCTCAGTTACTGGTTCATTTTCTCCTGTATCTTCTTTCAGAAAAATGAATAATGTTTCAGCCTAAAGAAAAAAAAATTGAGAGATTTAAAACTTCTCAGTAATCTGTTGAGGGGACAACACAAAGAAACTATAGCTCTTCAGCAGTGTCACTGAGTATCCTCAGCTAATCTGAAACATAGATATAGTAACAGATAGCAATCATCCACCTGCTAGAATAACTTAAGTGCCATTATAATATGCAGTTCAATTTCAAATAGAGGACAAATCAGAAGATTTATTCATATTTAGGAATATTTTTATAAATTTTCCCTGTCTTGATGAATCATTAAAATCTCAACTTAATTTTAAGCAGTTTTTCAAGCACCATGAAGTTGTGAGTTGCAAAAAACAAAAAAAAAAATTCCTGCTTAAAGTTAGCCCTGCTCCTCACCCCTGACCACACCAGCAAGGGAGCAAAATCAGTAAGTATGGAAATAGGGTATATTGCATAATCAGACATAGAACATGGGTTGTTCTCCAGCAGGGAAAGCCAACTCCACACTCCAGCAATTCATCAGGTGTAATTCAGATCAGGAATCACTTTATCACTTACAGTCATCTGCCCCATCTTACAGAACATAAACATATTATCTGGGATTAATGGACCTAACTTAATACCTACCTAAATAACAAAGCTTTGCCTTTGTTATTTGCTACAGAGAAATATCCACTTCTAGGAGAGAAGTCCATAGATTGAGTAAGATAAATCTGTTTTTTTCTGAAGACTGGGAAGTTTGAGAATACAGTATATGAAGGAAGGTGCACCTATTGAGAAATAGGTCAGAATTTAAAGTTGGGAAAAAAAACCCACAAAAAATAAAATTAAACTACAAATCTATAATTGAAGCCTAGTGTTAAATTCAAATGTTCAGTTATATTCCTACCCTATATGACTCTACATATAGAAGTCTATTGGAGAAAATGAGCAGGGAACACATCATGGAACCAATTATTGCAATTCTCAGGCCCACAAATCCTCAGATTAATTCAACAGTTCCACTTTGGCCAGAATTCTGATAAGGCTGGCAGAAAAAGAAACCTCCATAGTAAGATGGTTACAGTTACCAGCTGCTGAAAACTCACAATTGTTGCTGAGCTATATTTACAGCACTGAAATTGAATCACAGACTGATGAGGTTAGAAGGGACCTTAGAGTTTTCATCCAGTTCCAACACACTGCTGTGGGCTGGGACACCTTCCACTAGACCACGTTGCTCCAAGCCCTGTCCAACCTGGCCTCAAAAACTTCCAGGCATTTTAGAGGGCATTTTAAAAATGTAAAAAGGTAAACTAAACTACAAAAGATTATTTTCAGAACAACTTTACTAACGAAAATAAAATTATACTCTTGTAAATGCAGTGTGTCTTGGCCATGTCCTGATGTAGTTGGTCCAGCACCTTTTGCAGTATTTTATCTGCTTCGTATCAGTTTTATTATGTCACCCACCAGCAGTATTTTGAGCAAGATATAAAAGAAATATTGCAATAAAGAAGCTGAACATACCAATTTGACAGCCTCATCAGTGTCACGGGAAGCCACTGCCAAAATCTCTGTGGTGGGATTAAAGGTCACACAGGTGGCAGAAGTAACAAGGTTCATTATGGCCTTAACTGGCTTAGGACGGTTTTCTTTGAGGCAGGCATCAGTAGTGTATAAATTTACAACTCCAGAAGATGAACTAAAGAACAAAATGAACAAAGATTATACTGAAAAGTAACATTCCAGTATATACTGTCTTCTTATCTATAGCCACTACTCACCTGAAAAGGTAATTTCTAATTATTTACTGGAGTCTGCAATAATATTTTGTTTGGAGCTTGATTTTCCTTTGGAGTTTATAACAGTATCTAGTGGAGGAGTTCAGGTTTTTGCTGGATTAGATTTTCTTTTTTCTTACATAATAAGAGACTCAACTGTGGAGAGCCTTGATGAGTCCATCTCTTACCAGGATGAATTCAAAGCAAGGAGAGCTTAGTATAAAAAAATTCTGAAAGAACTTCAAGTTTGGGGTTTTTTTTGGGGGGGCGGAGAAGTTGGTGGTTTTTTTGTTGTTCTTGTTTTGTTTTTTTTTTTTTTTTAATAACTGTAGCATAAGCTCCCTTTAAAATCCTCTTCTACAGTGAGCTAGGAAAACATATATTGTACTCCTCTATTTATTTGCTATTCTCATTTAAAAGAATCCATACACTAGCTGAAACTGCATCTCAGTAAATTTGGAGAAACAGTTTCAGCTTGTGGCTTTGAGCTGAAGCCCCTTTTGAAAGGCTAACATACTGTCTTGCAGAAGCCAAATTTAGAGTACAGGGAAGAGAACTAGAAAAGGGAGAAGACCCTGAATCAACATTGCTGTTACAGAATTTGTGATTTTAGTCAGTGTGATTTCAAAATTAACTGCTGAACCCATACATGGCAATAGTAATACCAGTATTACTACTATTGTTTCAGGTGTACTACGGTATTTTATATTTACAAAGAGAAAAGTAATTATTACCATAAAATAGGGAATATTAATCTATTCATGCCTACTCTTCACTTATTAGAACCAAACTATGTGCCTACACTCTCACCAGCCACCCATAGGTCCACTGAAGAACTTCAAAATGATAGCAGAAGAAGCTGTCAAAGTTCAGTCACTTACCCACATGCCACATACTGGTTATTTTTTGAAACAGCAATGCACTTTCCTTCCAAAGAACCTTCATCTTCAAATTTGTGTAGACTCTTTCTGCTTCTCACATCCCAAATGAAAACTTCGCCTTCCTCTGGTCGCAGAATGAAAGACATTAGAGAAAACACACATACACATCACTTTGTTAGTCCATTTTGCTAAAAACAAAATTAATTAGACGACAACTAGAAGCTCATTTACAACTATCAAATATAGGCTATTTAAAAAAAACCCAACAAGTAAAGGCATACTAAAATAGTTAATTCCATTCTTTAATGGTTGATCACTTGGTTGTATTTTTAGGAGAGATACTAGCATAAATTTTTTAAACTATTTTTCTAAAACTATAAGTGACTTCTAAGAACTCATGCAATTTAAATGGAATTATTATTAGAGCTGCTGCAATACTCACTTGAATAGCTGTATATTTTACTGCTGTCTGGGGTGAAAGCAGAGGCTGTGCACCTTCCATTCACCTTCATAGTACTGATCAGTTCTTTTGTCTGCAGGATGAAGAACAATGCTGACAGAGATTCTACCAAAAATCTACAGAAAAGTTGTTTCCTGTCCCACAAAAATCTTAAGTTATCTACCCCAACATTCAGAGAACAGCACCAACATTGTCAGTGCCTGCAGAACAGAGCACAAGTTCCTGAGTCTAACTGCAGCTGGATCAACAAACACTTGTTTGCTCCCTCACTGAAGGGCCCGAGTTATACAAAACTGAACTTTCTCCGTTAAAAGTATTTCTCCCTGTGAAAGTTTAAAACAAATCCACCTGTCATCATAAGGCATTTTAAAATTCAGCTGAAAGATTGCTCTATGCATTATGAAGCAGTGTTTGGTATGATTAATGAACAGAGTACAGCTGCAGGCACTAGAATGACTCCCAAAAAAGCAATCCTATATTTCTTCCACCCCCAGGTGCCTGTTCCCATGCTGTTTCCATTCCTCTTGCCAGCACAGTATCGTGCAAGCAGCTGAAATACAGCAATGACACATGACTTCTTTAAGTTGAAAACCCCATGGAATTGCTCTGAGCTCCACCAGCCCCATGGAGCTGGGGAATGAAGTCTCAGAGTGTCCAAAATAATTCCCTAAAGCTGCAGTGGGTTGATTCCACAGCACATTTTTGAGGGCTGTCACAGTATGTGTCATACCTTGGCTTCAGCTGAAAGTTAGATTGCCTTGCAGATGAGATAAAAGCAGATTCAAAAGGGAAAAGGCACCAAGGAAGCAAAGCTAGACCATGAAGAGAAAGTACCTTCATGGACAGCAAGTGAAGGTAACCTGAAGTTCCAATTAGCAGCATAAATGATCCATCTGGAGAGAGTTCGAAGTTTCTGAGGAATTTTTCCTCCACACCTTTAAAAAGAGATTTGAAACTTGAAATTGGTGCAATTTATTCTCTGGCCTCAATATTTAGAGGTAGGATGAATATGACTAAAACCTGACTCCGGCTCTCCATTTCTGCAATATGCTGTCACAGAGAAGCTGAATTCATCCTTGCTCATGTGTGAAAATTAATATGCCAAACAATTAACACTAAAGGTACTTTATTTTCTTGAAGACAAGTTAAAAATACAACCTCCAACAACCCACTGCACTTTGTTTTAAAGGAAATTCATGTGCCATCGCTATCTGGGACAGCTTCAACTGTGCCCAGAGACTCAGAGCTGGAAAACATACCTCGTACTTTTGGGATAGGGGTAATACTCCCAGCCATCATGTCATACACAAAGAACATGCTGTGGTGAGTACCAGTGGCTATAACTTGTTCTCCATCCACACTGAAATGAGCCTTATAAATTGGAAAACTCTCTAAATAGATGCTCTGTATTTTTGGGTTCCTTATACCATCCACCTTCAAAAAAGAAAGTAACAAACCAGGCTGTCATATTGAGTAATATATCAAATACTTTTACAGAGAAAAATCATACCAAGTTTTCAGCAGAGACTTAAGTAGTAAGAGGTACACCACTGTGAAGCCTTAAATTCTTCCTCTCTCTACAAATGATCTGGTTTTTAGTTCCTCATCTCATGTAATAGGCACTCCCTGCCTTTCTGATAGACCTCACACCTCTTGCCCTTCCTCATCTTGCCTGTGCTTTGTTCAAATAATCACTTCTACTGTGCTTTTTCTAAATGGAAACATCTGCTTTGATTTGGGTTGTCCTGCAGCTCTGTGAAAGTACCACATTCCACTTGTCTGACCATTACAGTGACACTAGGCCATGCTAAGAATTCCTAAATAAAATTAGGATCTTTCATTTTCAGATGAGCCCAGCAGTGTCTCAGGATGAACACCTTCTTCCTGCAGCATAGCCCCTCCATTCCCAACAGGGCTTCACAGCAATTTTGTAATCTCAAAGCAAAGTGGGCTGCTCCCCCCATTACAGGCTCTCCAAACAACTTAGGAACAAAGAATCTCCTTAGTACTTGTCACTTCAAACCAAACATTTTCAAACACAACTCTTCAAACACAACAAAAAAAACTCTGAGACACAGAGTTTGCCAGTACTCTGCATGTGCTTGGTATGAAGTCACAGGTGGAAATTCCTTCCAAGATGCCTTTAACTAAGGAATTTCTGTTGTAACCACAAACGTTGCATAACCACTGACTGTGTGCAGAGAAGAGAGAAAACAAAGTCTACCATTCCAGGCTATTTCATGTACACTCAAAAAAAAGGTTCTATGTTAGTGACCATCAGCAGAGTACAAACTGAAGTTCTTCACCTGGAAGAGGGACACAGAGCGATCATGCCCAGCTGTCATCACCACTTGAGCTGAAGGATGAAACTGCACTGTCACCAGTTTTCCGTTGGCAAAACGTTCCTGGTTTGCAGGAAGGCAGGTCCTCATCTACAACAGAGATCAGACAGTTAAAAAAAAAACCCAACAATCATTTATGTGGAATGAAAAGCCATTTACTCTTTATGCTACAAGACCTCAAGCCTATGATGAAGTTCTGGGCAGCGTGACGTGAGCAGAGCACACACAGCCTGTTCAGGGAGCTGCTCCAGTATAAACACAGGCTGAATTCACCAGCCTTTCTATCTGCATTAAAACTGAGTGTAAAACCAGCTGCATTCTGACTCATCTGAGATAGCTGTAGGAGACTGTGTGAGAAACACTCATTTAAGGCTGTCTTCTTAAAGATCATTTCAGTCACTTCAAAGTTGTGGGAGAATTCCATCCTCCCTCTGCAGAAATTAGAATCCTACTACAAGATGCTATCTAGAGTGCAGAAAATTCTTATGTCAAACAATACACCTCAGTTTATTGTTTCATGCTTTCATGTGAACTGTTCAATTTGCTTATCCTCTAAAGCTTCTAGTTGCAGAAACAAATACAGAATCACTAATTTTACACATAACAAGAGTCAAAGTGTGCATGGAAGTCCAACTGAAGTGGAAAGATAAGGTTTGTCTTTACCTTCAAAATCCCTCTTGGCAGAGACTCTGAGCTCGTTATGAAATTGCCAGTGCTGCGTAGCAGATCATCATCTTCATCACTGTCACCTCATTAAACCAAAGCATGTGGAATCAGCTAATTGCACAAGTACCCACAGCAAAATCAACACATTCCTCACGGAAATGAATTAAATTAAAGCACAGTGAAGGAACAAAGCTGACATAGCCAGCATATTATCATATTACTGAAACTAAGAAGACGTCAAAACTAATTATCTTCTAGCAAGCTGAATAGGGAATAACAGAAACACTTAACAGAACAGCACTGGGCATATTTACTATCACTCAAAGTCCTTCTGGATTTCTTCCTCTTTTCTAGATCAGCCCAGGCAGGAACTCCTCCCATGGCTTGCTGAAACCTTATGAAAAAGAGGAAAAGAAAAAAAACCATAACTTTTGTGAAAAAGTAATTTCCTTCTATGAGTTAAGTACTTAGAAGAAGCACAGTCAGAATTACTGTGCAGGATTACTTGTACTTAGAACAGAATGCAAGCTTTTTAATTAAAAAAAATTAAGATTTCACTGTTTCTTGTATAATTCCCTAAAAGACAAATTAGTTTGGGCACTTTGATACAAGTAATAAACAAGTTAGTCCAGACAATGCTAATGCACATTTTATTTACTATTCTTAGTATCATTTGTTATTTTAAAACAGTGCAAATACTGCAGGAAGCCCTAACTTTAAAGAGAACATATGAGAATAGTGGATACAGAGCAAAGTGACTTTGAACGTCACAGAAATATATTTTAGCTTACAAAACTGTTGGCTTGGAAGGGAGATAATCCAGTCCAACTCCCTGCTACAGCAGGTGACATGCAAACATGTCCAGGTGTATTTGGAATGTCTCCAGAGGGAGACTCCACAGCCTCCCTGGGCAGCTGTTCCAGTGCTCTGTTAACCTCCATGGAAAGAAATTCTTCTTCATGTTGAGATGGAACTTTTTGTGTTTTACTTTAGGGTCACGGTGCCTTGTCCTGTTCTAGGTGCCACTGAAACGAGTCTAGCAACATCGTCCTGGCACCCACTTTGAAAAGCAACGATCACAAGATCAATACAGTCAGCCACAAAAAGATCAATATAGTCAGCCACAAAAACATTAGTGAAACTCACTGTTCCTCAAGTCTTTTCTTTAGTTTTTTCTTAGTAAGCGTTGTCTCGGCACCACTTTTCATTAAATCTTTCCTGTACTTATGGGTCATATCAACACTAGAGGGTAAAAACAAACAGAACACAGACATCATTCAAACCAGGGCCACTTACAAGCACTCTCAAGTGTGATACATAATTCCCATCACCTAACCTGAACTTACTTTTCCTCAGCTTCATCATCCTCATCTATCCAGGCCGGATTTTTGAGCAGTAAGTCAAGTTTCGCTTCATTTTCCACCCCCGCATTGCTGGACTCTTCCTGGAGGCCTTTCCCTTCTGCAGCAGTAACCTGAAAACAACCAAACGGACCGTGTGACCGGGGACACGGCTGGGAGCCCGGGGAGCGAGAGGGCGGGGCTGCCACTGGCGGGTCAGGCTTGGATGTGCCGTACCCGTCGAGGGCCGGCCAGGCGCCGCAGCAGCTCGTCCTCCTCCCCATTGAGGCTGTCGCCGAATACCAGCTCCTCCAGCTCCCGCTCGGCGCCCGACATGCAGCTCAGCGCCTTCAGGTGGCGGGCGCGTCGCGCTGCCTCGGCAGCCGCCGCCTGATTCGCCACTGCCAGGAGCCGCCTCGCCGTCCGCTTGGGTTTTGTCATTTTACCCGCTTTGGTCACTTTAGACACTTTCTCCGTCGCCTTCATTCTGGGTGCTTTCCCCGCTTTTGCCGCTCCCCGCTCCCGCCCCGCGACTGCCGCCAGACCACGCATCGCGCAACAGACCCGGAACCGGAACACGTGTACCCGGTCACGTGCCCCCCGTTTGGCCCCCGCCGCCGCCCGCGATAGGCTTATGACACCGCCCCACCCCCGCCCCACGTGATTAAGCCCTCGCCCCCGGCGGCGACCCGTGATCACGTGACTCCTCTCTTCGCCTCCCTTTGCCCCTAGCTCTCCGCCCATCCCGAGTTCCACGTGACGCGGCCCAGCTGGGCCGCTCCATTGCGAGACAGCGGGGGGGGGGATCCCCGACCCGAGAGGCAACACTCGTCCCTCACCGGCCGCTCATCGGCCCTTCACCAGGACATTCCCTGCGCATCTCCACTCGCTGGCGGGCACGGCTGCTCTTACGCCCCGCGGTCTCTGCCTTGGCGCGGAGTGCCCACCCCCGGTAACAAATGATTTCGCCCGGAGGGGGGGGGGGGGGCGTGCGGCAGTGGGGCCGCTCCGCGCAGCCCGATCCCGGCGGGGGCGTGTCCGCGCCTGCGCAGCCGTGCGGTCGTGTTGTTGATGTCCCGGCGGCTGCAGTCGGTCTTGGTCGGTTCCCGGCTCTCGGAGCGGCTGAACTGCCTGGCCCATCCCCGCCCCGCCGGGCCCGGCCCCGACCGCGGGCACCTGCAGCGCCCGAGTCTTTGGGGCGAGCGCGCAGAGGCAGCAGGCGGCTCCTGCCCATGAGGGCCTGATGGAAAACACAAAGGAGCTGGTGAGTACCGGAGCCCGCGGGTGGTGCGACCGCCTCAGCCCCGCGGAAGCCCCAGCCCCTGGTGGGGGAGCGGGGCGGGCTGAGCCGGGGACGGGAGCTGAGCGATTCCCAGTGCCCGTGCGGGCGGGGGCGGCCTCGCAGTGTGTGGGAGAAAGTCGGGGACACCCCCGGCTGTTGCGGGGGCGGCCCCGCGGGGTGCGGGGGGTTGTGCCTGCATAGGGCGGGGGCTCCAGTGGCCGGGCCGGAGCTGCTGCTCGAGGAGGGGGGGTCTGGCCAGGGCATGCGGGGGTGGCATGGCTGTACTCCTTTGTTGAGGCCCGGCTGTGCGGGGTCGAGTTTTGTCCTTCGCCCCTCTTTTCTCTTGTCTCGGATAAAAGTTTCAGCTTTTCGCGGGTGCGCTTGGATCCCCTTCTCCCCCTGTTCCGCTGTAGTGCCAGGTTTCAGCAACTTCCTCCTGTAGTTCAGCCTTTAAAGTTCAGTTTTCCAGCGTGGTCATGTTAAGTGCTGGAGAGTTTTCTGTATCATCAGTGCTTCAAAACTTTCCCCCCTCTCCGTGCAATTTTTATGACTTCTGATGTTGTGACTTTGTCCTTTTTCTGATTAGTAGTTAACTCATGAAACCAGTTTCACTTTCAGGTTGTTGCTGGAAATGTTTGAAAGTGTAGCAATTTCTGCCCGGCGTGGCTATGAAAATTACAGGTCCTACTACAAAGCATATGCTGATAATGGTAAAAGATTCTGTGTGTGAAAAAGCAATTTATTTTAAAATGTGGCTGGCAACTGTCACGATTTTTCAAATCTAAGCCTAGTCAAAAACTGAAAGCTGCAGGGCAATTTCTTGTATTTTAAATTAAAATTATTTTGAAGGTTTGAGGACCTAGATTTACCTATTTATTGTATTCAACAGTTTGGTTTTGACTAAAAAGGAATGGACTAAGGCTATGAGTCTAATCTGGAGCCTTCAATGAGAACTAAAATAATATATTCCCTTAAGAAGGCAATAAAACTTGTCAGGTTAATTGTCTTTGCTCATTTCATTGGCCTAGGGAACGTTTTTAGGAAGTGGATAATGAAGGCTGTAGGAAACTATGCAGCGGGATCTTGTTTCCCAGGAACAGTTTAGGTGTTGTTCTTGAGAAAATGTGGGTTTGTGCACATGCAGAAAAATTGCAAACTGGAAGTAAGAATTCTCTTCATTGTTCCCTAAAGAGCAAGGTGTCCCTGGCAGCAGTGGTAACATGCAGAGAAATTCCCTCTCATTGGCTTTCATTTCTATTACCTTCTAAAATTTGATTTAATTTTGCAAGGCTTTTCATATCTTCTGCAAACCACTACTGCATTCCTTCATTTCTCAGGTAAGTTGGTACACTCTGGGGATGTGGGATCCTTTGCTGAACCTGGCTCTGAGCATGTGGAATGAATTTAGGTGTTGAAGACTTTGGGTTTGGGTTGGTGGTGGTTTTGGGGTTCTTTATATTTAAATGTGTTATTTTATTTGGGGTTTTGTTTGTTTGTTAATTTCAATGGTGACACAGTGTTTAAAGTGAAATATTTGCCTCTTCCTTTGCCTTACTCCTGTAAGGACCTTATAGAAATGTAATAGAGTTTGTAACAGATTTTTAGTTTTATCAAAACTCAGATATTTCACAGATTAATCATCATACCTCCCTCCAAAATTTCCTGCTAATGTGATATATTTTTTTATGAAAGAGTCTCCCCTCTTGTGTGAAACCCCCTGGGGAAGAGGCTATGGACAAAACCATTGGCAAACAGCAGAAACTGACTTCAGACAAAATGCTGTCATACATAGCAAATGAAGAGACAGGAAAAAACATTTCTGTAATTTTCCAGCAGAGATTTTACTTATAATAAGAGTGGAAGGCACATTTCCAGATAGAGGTGAGTTGCTTATATAAAAAAAAGTAAGTTTGGTTGGTTCTGATTTCCAAGAATCCCAAGATGTTTAGTTTTGGGGGTCTTTGTTTGTTTGTTTTTAATGAAAGCTGAAAGTGTGTTTTCTTTAAATTGGTATCATGTTTGAATTTTCTTTTTTGGTCATGTTCTGAGGCACAATTAGGCTTCAGTTCCACAGGGACAAGCTACTATTCTACTGTAAATTATTTTGGCCAACTTGCATTCAAAAGAGTTGTAATAAATTAGTTCTATTGTAGTGTTTCCTTGACATCCAGAGCTGAAGCTAAGTTTGTAGCATAAAGCGTCAATGAACTATTGAAAACAAAACCTGTGCATCAAGTTTAATTTTAACTTGGAAATACCTTGGATCCATCCAGGATATGTGATTAAAGTAAATCTGTCTTATGACAGACCCTTGGCTTGAAGGTTATGGTGACCTCATTGTTGACCTTGGCCTCAGATCCCATCTGTCCATAGTTCTGTCCTGTTTGGGCGGGTTGGAGGTGAATATAGGAAGTGATGCCTCTGTTCAAGTGCTGGTGTACCTTTGCTGAGCTACAGCTCTTGTACTCCAAGCTCCAAATTGCTTCCATTCTGAGTTCAAGATCCAGACTGAATTCAAAAGTAACAACAACCATTTAGAGTGGTTTGAAACCTTTCTGTGTCTGTTTTGGATCTTCCTCTTGTGGTCAGCAGCACTTACCTGGGGGTAATAATTTTGGTTACATAATAATGGAGTGTTTTTCTTGCAAGTTCTTACCTTCAAAACTCTTTTGCATAAATTTTGCCAATGCTTGAGCATAGTCTTCATCAAGACACTAAAGCCATTTCCTAAGTAAGTGTTTGATGTCTAAATAACATGAAATGATATCTGGTTTTGCCATGGATTGCTCACCCTTTGTGCCCACTTTTTTGTGTTGTAAGAGTAGTTACTAAACTCAGAGAATGTATGCTATAATGTGTTGATCAAATTCAATGTGTGTGTATTTATATGTATATAAAAATGTATGTTTAGAGTGAGAAACTGGTTATTTTCTTATTTGTTTAGAGTTGCCTTCCTGCTCTCAGGAAAACCAGTTTCCGTAACTGTGTTCTTTTTCATACCATTTGCCTTATGTAATGCTTAATTAAGAGTATTTCTTAAAAATGCTCTGTTGTCAAGTATTCACTGGGAGGAGGGGAAGAACAGGAAAATGGGAAGTTGGGCAGGAAAAGAAAGCAGTTCTTAAGAGTTCCTTTCTCCACCCATCCCTTCAATAAAGAAAAGTATGCAAGAAACCCCCTGAGCAAATAGTACAGGGTGATTTGCTTGTGCTGCTCATGATACATTTCACAGTGCTCTGACTAAAAACCTCTGCTGAGGAACTAGTAATCTTATTAGGAAAATAAACCTTAGCCAGAATGCCTGGAAGTTTGTCTTGTTCTTTTGTTTGTGCATTGCTTCTGCTTAATGTACAGATAGACTCTATTAGCGGAGTAGTTACTCAAGCTGCTGCTCTTTTGGCATTAACCAGCTGCAAGGTTCTGTTTAATAGCAAGCCAGGCTCCTGCTCCAAGCAGTTTTTCTGGATAGACAGGAGGCTGGTCCCTGTTTTGTTAGAAGTTGAATACAGTTCAGGTTGTGTTTTGAGGAAAAGACAATCTCCTCAGCATGATTTTTAGTGCTAAGTCCAACTTTGAAGAGTAGGAAGCTGGTTTTATGTTGATTTAAGGGTTGGATTTTTGTTTGTTTTTGTGGGTTTTTTTTGCACACCTCTTTTTGAATCCTAGGACCTGCAGCTGCTGTGGGGAGATGCTGCTTCAGACACAAAAGGTGTTGCTGTTGTCTGTGAAGCCTAAAAGGACTTGTCAAGATTTGCTTGTCCTTCACATGCCTAGAAATGACTTCCAACATTGCTTGCTCTGTTACCTCATCAGGGATGAGATGAGGCTCTTTGATCTGTCATTTCCTGGGCTTTCCTTTTGCCTTTTTTGAAGATAGGAGGGATAACTACAAAGGGAGAGAGAATGTGTGCATAAGGTAGATGGTTCCAATTTCCTGGTATCTCTGATGAAGCTTGCCATAGTGTATTAGAGGCCACCAGCACTTCAGGAACTGTTGATGAGGTGGTTGAGAGCTTCTGGAAAAAGACTGAGGCCCTAGAAAATCAGAAAGGGGGAAATTTTGTACTTAATTTTCCAAAAAAAAAAAAAACAAGGGTGGAACCAATTAGCAAGGACTCAGCAGAAATTGCAAACTGCTGCTGTACTAAAGCTGCTGCTTTATCTTAGTTATAAATCTGTTTGAGGTATACGTTGTCCTTTTTGTAAGGATGTGTCTTTGACCTTTGAATTCAAGCAGTGCTCCTACTTTTTTCACTTCCAGATGATAGAGCTCCTTTTCTTCATATGAATTCTGCAGGAAGGGTTATCAAAACTTCCTCATGTTCACTTTGTTCCTACAAATGCTGTGTTTCAACATGGGTTAAAAAGAACCTCCATGGTGTTTATTATCAAAAGAGAAGTGTTTTGATCTGCTCTAACAAAATTCCAGCCATAGGTATTTGTATATCCTCTTCCTTAACTTCCACCTACTTTTGTGTATGAAGTATTTTGTTGTTTTTTTTCCCTGCAAACTCTGCCTTTTTGAAATCTCACAAAACATTTTGAGTAGTTTCCCCAATTGCAATTCAGGTAATAACTACAAATTAACATTAAGAATGTCCTGCATAAATTATCTGGCAAAAGCTGGGATACAAATGTTTTTTAAAAACTACAGTATTACTTTAAAATGATAAGCAAATCTGGCTGATCTTAATTGCAGATTTGATATTCAATATTTTGGAATTGGAGCAGTTTGGCTGAATATTTAGTAAATGGAAAGGTGATACATGGGGTTTGTTTTGACAGTGTAGTTAAACTGAAAAACTTGATGACTGCTACTTTTGAAGTTGTATAAAACTGGAGAATTATTTTTCCTAATTGAGCGCCCAACTTTCCATTTACAAAGAGAAGCTGTTTTCCTTCCCATCTGTGGATATTTTGGCAAAGAGAGCTTAGTGGTAATATTGTGGTTCTAAATGGAAGTGATGCAAAAGAACAACAAAAAGAGCACTGTTGTGGTAGTCACCTTGCCCTGTGCTTCGGCTTCTGGTCCTTCACCTTGCCCCCAGCTTCCCAGTTCTTCTTCCACCTTCCCTGGTAGTGGGAGCAGAGCTGGCGTGGGGAATTGGGAATAGGCTGCACTTCAATTACTTCTGACCGGCATCAGCATTTCAGACCACTGAGCAAAGTTACCTATAGGTCCAGGGTTCTCCAGTCTGGAGTAGGAAGGGAATATCCTAAGACAGGCTTATACTGCAGCCTCCATAAGAGGGCTGAAGCCATAGAATCACACTTTGGTATGGGATGAGGTCCTAATCTCTTAGTGAAATCAAACCAGCTGTCTTAAAGAGGATAAGGGCATGAAGAGGGAGAGCCTTCCCTGGGCTTTGAAACACCACAAGTATCTGTCCATAAAACCTAAGCATCATAGTGCTCTGGTAGTACTGTTGAGAATGGTTCATATGGAATCACAGTTTATATCTTAGCAGAGACTGTGGTCAAAAGAACTTAAATACTGTGAGATGTTAAAGGGTTCCTGAAATCTTCAGGAAGATGACTAGTTTTCATCATCTGCTCTGAAATTTCCTGGCAGTGTTGGCAGGACACTGTATCCATGGCAACGTTGTGCTCATCTTCTGCCTTAAGCTGCGCACATGTGCACATACAAACAAGTCACTGTCATGCATGTTGGTGGCATATGGGACAGGTGACACTGCTGCCAGCATGGGTCGGGGCTGGGCTTTGTCTGCCATGGCTCAGTGTTTCCTCTAACAATTCCGTGGGCTGGTTTCAGCCTTCCTTGAGGAAGTTGTCAGGTTATGCCCTATCCTAAATTTGATTTGACTTAATACAATTCTTTTTTTTTCCTGGGGTGTATATTCATAATTAATATTACACTGAATTGGTTGTTTTGTTTCAGAAGTGTTTAAAGTGTTTGCCTTATTGCGTAACCTTTTGTGCTTACTGGGATTTTGGAAAATATTTTTTTTTAATAATTGCATGCTAGGATTAGGTCAGTGTGGAAATCAGTTTTTGCTTGTGCCTATTAGGAAATTCTTCCATAATAGGATTTATTTAGATTGCAAAGTAGAATATATGATAATAAAGGCATAGCATGGCAGAAAAAGGAATGAATGAGATCTAACAATAAAGATGTTCAGGCATACCCTCTAGGAAAGGGATTTGAGGAATTGTGACGAAATCTTGAAGTTATGAATCCAAATGCAATTTAAGAAGGAAAAGCCCAATCACATTACTTTTCTCTCTATACTGACTTTTAAATAAAATTAGCTCTTGGAAAAGGAAGCTGAGCCAAAGGCTTTTTTAATTTTTCATATTTTCTTATCTGTACTTCACTCCCCTAACTTGCGTTTTTATTGTAGAATTTCTTATTTTGGTCTTTATTTGTTATTTCCTCTCAAACTTAGTAGATACTAAGATTATGGAAATAATATGAAACATAAAATGTTTTTTTAGCTTGAGGGGGGCAGCTCACATAGGAGTAGCCTTGTTTCAATGGAGCTGTGTAAGATATTAATTAAGTGAAAATTGTCACTGTATCAAAATACATGTGGTGGATGTGCCTCAGAAAAAGTATATCAGTTAATGTTTTGCTTCTTTACTGTCTTTGCTGGAAATTGCTTAATTGTCATGCCTTCTACAAAATTGCATGGTTTTATCCTACTTCAGATTTTTTGATTATAGAAAAAATATTATGTAACAAGTTTTTTGTATATGACAGTGGCAAATTAGTCACCTTTCTCTCTTTCAGCATTTGTACAGACCCTATTGCCATAGTAACTGAGCTCTTCATAATGGTTAATGTATTAATCCTCTGAACAGTCCTGTGAGCTGGAGAGGTGTTCCTGCTTCACACAGGAGTCACAGACTCATAGGGGAGCTGAGTGATTTATGGATAACCCCACAAGCCAATAAGAGTAGAGAGCCTCTCATTCCTTTTGCTGTGGTATAAGGACCTTCCTGATTGAACTGTCTTTTCTCTGCCCAGCTTTCTCAAATGAATGAGTTTTAGTGGAATTGGCTGCAGCCATCTGGAATGTGCTCATTTGCATAGAAGATCAGTGTGGCTGTCAGTGTTCAGCTCATCAGACTTAATGAACTCCAAAGATACCAAGGAAATTAAATGTATGGATGGCTTCTGTGTATTCTCAGTGGAGCATGAGATAGATTTTTTTTCTTTCTGTATATCACAACACCAAAAATTGGCCAGTTTTGATTATACCAATGCTCACGTAATTGGCAATACATGGCTCATGTCTGTGCTGATACAGCAGTGCCTTAGACCTGTGAAACTTTTTAGGCTTGACTTTGAAATCTTTGCATTCAGAACATTCTGGTATTCCTTGGTTTCTTTGTTGTTTGGTTATTTTTAATTTTTAGACAGAACATAGTTCACAAGTGGAAAGGAAACGCCGAGACTCGTTCGGGATGTTTGACGGTTATGATAGTTGTAGTGAGGACACCAGCAGCAGCTCCAGTTCCGATGAAAGTGAGGAGGAGGTTGCTCCTTTGCCATCCAGTCTCCCAATTATCAAGAACAATGGGCAAGTTTATACTTATCCTGATGGCAAATCTGGCATGGGTAAGTATGTGCTGTCTGAATCCAAGGAGTTGGATGTTAATGGATTTTAGCGTGTGCTGGGTTGTGACGGTCCCATCCCAAATGTTGATCCCAACTGAAAAGGTATAAGCAGCTAGAGAGTTGGGGTTGGTTGGTTTTGATTAGGGGAATTGTTTGGGTTCTGCTAAACTGAAATAAGGGGAGGGGTTTGAATCCTGCTGACAGGAAAGGAGTAGTATGGGAACATCTGCCCTCCTGTCAAATGTGTTGTGTTTGCACGTGCATGTATGTGTTCTCATGTGCATTGGTTTTATTCTTGGAGCTTTAAGGACAATGTCAGTGTGTTCTATCTAGCTAGGGCATACCTTTTCCCTGTCCTTTGTTACATGTACAGTATGTTTAAATACAGTATGTTTAAAAACTTCATTACTGCTACTGTATAAAACCTGTTAGTGTATACCTGCTCACTCCTCTCACTAGCTGTGAGCTGGAAGATACTAGGAAAATAAATTGAAAGGGAAGATTTCTTTTGTTACCAGGGAAAAATATTTTATGTGAAATCCTAGTGATTAGTGTAGAGCTCTCTCTCGGCATAATTTGGGTGTTGTCTCACTGGCCTTAGTTGGTCTCTGAGTCTTACTCATCATGGAATACACTGTAGGTGATGCTGTCCGTCTCTGGGCACAATTCAAGCCCAAAAAAATCACTGGTGGGCTGGGGTAATTGGGATATACTAATTTATGAATCAAACAGTAAATCTGGTTTTATTTCAGGTTGGAAGTATTCTATGTTTAGAGGAAACCAAGATTGGCAAGCCCAGATTCAAAGCAGATGTTTCCTTGAGAACAGTGAAAAACCAAAAATCGGCTTGAACTGATTTAGCTGGGTCATTCACTTGCACCGGAGATTAAATTAATAGGGAGCAGAAAAAGGCACTGTTTCACCAGTGAACTTGAGGTTCTTGCTGTTTCACTGATATTAATAGTGGTGTTTTAAATTTTTTTTCCTGTGCAATTTTCTTTGGGGTAAAGCCCTCAGAAACTGTTTGATGGTACCACCTCCAGGACCTTCATTCTGTCCTCTGCATTCTGAATTTTTTTTGCAATTTTAACTGCACTCTTAATATTTTGAGGTTGTTTTTCTTTCTTCTGATTAGCTACGTGTGAGATGTGTGGGATGGTTGGTGTCCGGGATGCTTTTTACTCTAAAACCAAGCGCTTCTGCAGTGTGTCGTGCTCCAGAAGCTATTCCTCCAACTCCAAGAAGGCCAGCATTCTGGCCAGGCTTCAGGTAGCGGTACAGACACCATTTTCTTTACATCCTTTCTGTCGTCTGTGGTGGTGAAATAGGGTATTGTACAGATGGCTGCATCTTTTAAAATCAGTTTCTTGGGTTTGAGGGTTTTCTTTGTAGAGTTGCAAAATAGGTATATGTCCGTTGACTTGAAATATTAATCAAGTAATCATCCAGGCATGTTAGTAGTATTCAAGAAAAGATAGAAAAATGTCAAGAAATATCATTATACCCTGTCTCAAATTCATTACAACAAGTGCCAAGAAAATCGCATTGCTATAAGTTAGATTAAAAGTTCTTCCTTTTGACCTGCTTTTAAGAGATATCTTTTTTTCAGGTAAACAACAGTGAATCAATCTATAGTGCTGTTCAAGTTGGGATAGTAGTACAAAAGTCATCTTTTGGACACTCCTTACTACTGGTTTTTAATTTATTTTTTTTTATAATACATGTGTGATAGTCAGTCTCTGTGTACTTCTGATTTTAGTTTAAATCTGTCAAAGATAGCTGCAGACCTGTGGAAATTTCTTGATGAGAGTTTGGAAAGATGTTACTTACTTGGCTTGTGGGGTTTTTTTTAGGGTAAACCTCCAACAAAGAAGGCTAAAGTTCTACAAAAACAGCCCTTAGTGGCTAAATTAGCAGCATATGCCCAGTACCAAGCGACTTTACAAAACCAGGCAAAGACAAAAGCAGGTAACAGCATATAAACAGAGCTGAAACAAAAACACTGAAAGATTTATGCCTCATGAGTAGCTTCCTAACTGAAATAACTTTCCCTTAGCAGCTGTCCCTGTGGAAGGTTTCAGCTGGGGTCACTACATCAATAGTAATAGCTTTACAGCAGCTCCTGTTACCTGCTTTAAACACGTGAGTATTTCTCAGTTTGTGCTTTCCTTCTCTGTGTGTGTAGAAGTGAGTCTGTGGAAGTTCTTGAATTTGTTCTTTCAAAACATTAATATCCAAATGTTTTTCATGATGTGAGTATTACTACTTTTTAGATAATTGATCTGTCCTTTAAAATCATTCTGAACACCATCAGTTACTTTCATCATAGTTACACTCTTATAAACAAACAGGAAGGCTCTTACATACTTGAGAATTTTTTCTTATGTTCAAGTCACAAAATCATCCCATGTACTGCAGAGTAATGAACCAGACAAGTCAAGCTGTACTGAAAACAGTTACAAAAGGCTTTTTAGATTAAGTCAGGCTTGTTCCATTGTGTTGGACTGATCTTTTTATTACATATTTAGATTTGGGGTTTTCTTTATTTATTTTTAGTCAGATTCTCCAGGTCAGTCATGCTGCCAGGTAGTCTAGTATGGGGGAAAATTAAGGCTGTTTAGAAATCAGAAATTTAAAAAGTTGGTTTTCTTTGGTTTAGAGTTTTAAAAGTTTCAGACAAAAAGACATTCTTTAATGACTGAGGAAATTAGGGGTTGGGGAAAATATTCGGCACCATCTGTCTTTAATGTGCTTATAAAATTCCAGACATGAGATGTTAGACTGACAATTAAAATATTGTCAGTACTTTGTCTCTTAAGTAAAAGCTTTGACAAAAGGTGTTTTCTCAGGATATTTTTTAATTTGAGAAGTTGACGTGTACTGTATTACAAAATTTTTGTCTTGCTCTAAATTATGTGCTGAAAGTTGTAATCAAAGCAAACATTTTTCTTCATGGAAGTTGTCCATGAGAGAGAAGAGAAATATTTTCTCTTCAGCGCAGGAATTCCTGCTGAGCCCTCTCAGATCATAAACCAGTGGGAGTTGAGGGCTCCTGGCAGTTGGCAGTCTGTGAATAGTACCCTTTATGCTCAGAGGCCTCAGCTACTGCCCAGAACAGAGCCTTGTGCTAGGAGAACTTGGAGAATTTGTATCAAATTCCGCATGCTCGAGTCAGCATGTTTGCACTTTGCTTTCATAGCCATGTACATGTAATAAGTGATTTCATAGTACATATCAAAAAGTATAGTTTGATAACATGGACTGTGCTATTGGATCTACGAATGTCTCGGGGTGTGTGGCATCCTGTATTAGAGACAGCTACAGTCATCAGATCACTTGTAAATTATACTCCAACATTACATTTAATTAAAAGTAGTTGTATCTCCCTTTCTCACTGCTTCATTCATTCAGCTGCACAGTGCCCCAATAATGTGAACCAAGACCACACTCATGGTCACATTGTACCTCGAAAATTTTCACAAGATAATGGCAACAGTGCTACCAAGTAGCCTGAAAGTTGTTTCTTTTCTGTCCTTATTTTCCTTTTTCATACAAGTAAAATGCAAATCCTCCTGTTTTCTTTGGAGATTTCTACTTCTTTGGTGGATATGAGTTAGTGTTATAAGGGTATGATTTGCATTTAACTTTACCGTAATTATTTCTTTGAAAAATACATTATTTAGACCAGTCAGAATCTGAAAAACACATCAGTGTTCTTTTGTTAGATCCTTCTCTTTGTCCCACTCTCCATTGATAATTAAACAGTATTATTTTTTGACCTTCTGGAAAGATAATTGCTGTTTTCTGAATACTATATTGCTTTGATTTGTAAAAGTTTGTATTAGTTGATATTTGTTTACCATCCCTATTATGGATTTCATACACCTGTATGTGTGTGATCGAATATATAAAGCTTATTCTGTTCAAGATCGAAGTTTTGAGTTGACAGTAAAATCATGACATATCTACCCTTAAATTCAATATTCAGTAAAATATATTGAATTTACTGCTTATACTGGATATATCTGTATGGCTATTTGATAGGGAACATTAGGATTAATATTAAAGAAAATTTAGAGGAATTATGAGATGTGAGATTTGGCTTTTTTTTATAACCTGGCATACTTCAGTATCTCAGGTCTGATGTAGATTTCACACATCAGTTTTTCTGGTTTTGGTTTTTTCTTGGGAAGTTACTTCTTCAATTAAAAACAGCTGCATTTTAGAATGAAAGTATCTAAATCTTTGGAAGTTCTTTCTCTATATGATAAGAATTAATTTCAAAGTATTTTGATGTGCTTTTTGTGCTTCCATGTTACATTTATTCCAGATTTGAGTGTTGAGCGACACTAATAAAATTCAGTAGCAATAGAGTGGCCATCTCCATGACTTCAGCATTCAGTAAACTGAAGGAGGGAACTGCTTTGGTTTATGTCCTACAGGAAGCCCATGACAATGCCAGAATTCCCATTTGTGCACCTTGCAGCCTTTTTTTTTTAAATTTTGTCAAATTGCATTAATCAGGCACACAGCAGTAGCTGCTGCAAGGAGAAAAAAACATTAAATTAAGTATAATATTGAGTTACAGTTTAGTCACATACAGTGAGCTCATTGCTGACCTGCGTTCCACTTTTTATCCTCTAAACACTTTTTACTCTTTTCTATAGTTGCTTTTATTAGTTCACACCATTGCTACAACTGAAAGCAAATTACAGTGATATGAGTTATTTTTTGGTACTACTTATGGGACAATTTTATGCACAATTAAGAGCAATTATTTCTTTTCACTCTGTTGCTAATGAGAGGCACATTTCCTGAAGTTCTTTGTTCCACCTGAATTTTATTCTGAGCTGAAATATTTTCATTCTCTTGATTTCATCTGTTTTTAAACTATATCCAGTGATTTAAGGGAGCATTTCCAGGATGCTACACTGTGTGGCAGTGTTCTGCTTTGAAGGTTTTTGTTAAACCCTTTTGCATTTTTTCTCATCTGGCATTACCTGTTGTTGGGGCACTGCTCACACATGAAGTTTCAGCATTCCATACAATTCAGGAATTGAATCACCATGGTACTGATGGAATCGGTAGCATCACCATCAGGATTTGCCATTAAAATCCTGATTAAATTTAAAGTCTGCAATCATGGCAGTGTTGATGCCACCCAAAACCTCTAGAAGCCACTTATTTAAGCCATGTGAGCTCTTTATTCAGGTGCGTATGTGGAATACTTGGCCTTTAGGTGCTCCTGTCAAACAGGCCCTTCCTGACTGCACCTTACCTTGCAGAGAAGGCCCTTGGTGCTCACAGATAGACCCCTCCCAGGTCATGTCCCGGAGCAGGAAGCCAGGAACCAGATCTTCCTTGTTTGGGAGTGATGTGATGTGGATGTCTTCGTCATGAGTCTGAAAGGTAAATTTGTTCTTACCTGTAAATGATGGTTCTGCTAGTTCACACTATGCCAATCCAGACTGCAGTCACCTTTCAGTCAGCAGATAAGTAAGACTTAACACTTCTCTAGTGCATTTTGAGTTTTTAAAAGCACTTTTCAAACATTGATTGTTTAATCAGATGAGACAGAGGACAGATGAAGGAAGATGGCTGTCACAGCCCTGGTTTATCCAGGTCTTCCTGCTTCAAGAATATCTCTAATGAGTGAAGGAGACTAAGATAGTGCAGTGCAGCAGGTGTGCTGTAAACCATCCCTCAGGACAGTATAATTGTCTGACATTTTAGCAGTGATGCTGCACAGGATGGCTTCCTTGTTAAAAGGGTGAGCCATATGGATTGGTGTAGGAGAACTAGCAGAACCAATGTTTTCACAGACAAGGACAAATTTAACTTTCTGCTATTTCCGTCTATACCAATCCACGCCCTGGAAATGAAGTTTCCATTTTAAGTTGATGTCAGGAGAAGTGTTTTTATATACTATTCTCTCTGAATCAACTGAATAGATGAGCAGGCAATAAAATTTACTTCAGTTCAGTGCAGCTGGATTATGAAATTAGTCAGCACTGTTATTTTGGATTGTTAGGCCTCGTCTGTATCTATATGGGCAACAAGATTTGCTAAAATATGCAGTTTGAAAAGTTTATTTCCCCGATTCAATTCAAAAACCTACACATGTCAATTTAGAGAGGTAGTGATCACAGGATAGGACTTAAGTTGTGTCTGCATATTTTGTGTGTGAAAATAAGCTATCATCTTCTCAGATGGATTTTTCCTTGGCTGCCAGTTGGCAGAAGAGAGCTCTGTGGTCTAGACTGGTGTAGATGGGACATAGCAGAACATGAAAAGATCAGGCTTCAAGAATAGAAACTGGCATACTTACATTTCCTTTAAGAGTTGAAACTAGTTTTAAGTTTTGTATAACCTCAAATACTTCAACTAGTGAAGGGTTTCCTTTTTTTAAGATAAATTCAGCTTCTAGTGCTACTAATGGCAATTGCTGATTGCCAGCAAAATTCCATTATTGTCATTTTCAGTTATTCAGGATTAATCCGGATTTCTTCACTTGTAGCTTCTGTGCAGTTGGAGGCTATTCCCACTGCTATTCCCACTATTCAGTTCTCTGGGTTTGCAAAGAGCTTTGTAAATGAGACGCAGTGCAGAGCCAGAGGATCCCTCTTTCAGTTGTCCCAGTGATAGCTGGGTAATCTCTGAACTGATAAGAATTTATCTTTCTCAGAATTGATGTGTTATTATAAAACACCCAAAATATGAATATCTTTTTCCTGGGTAGTCTCGAGTTTAATGCAGACTGAGAAATTTTCTGGCTTGTTACTAATATAACTTCAGTTGAATTACTGTTAAGAACTTAGGTTCTTCAGCACTGTGCATTTCTGGTATCTACAATACCATATTTGACTAACATTTCATTGTGCTCTGTTCAACAAAATGTTCTTCTGGAGTTAGCAAACTAAATGTAATTCTGTCACCAGCTTCTACAAACCCTTACAAGTTCATCAGGTGGATATTCCTTCTTGTTCCTAACATATTCCTCACATGGGACAGTGTGAGGGATCTTGCTGTGCCTTTCCTTCTGATGTTCATTTAAAAAGTGCCACTTAGAGCCTTCTGTTCTTTTTGTCTGCTCCATGGAGTGATCACTTGCAGGTGATGTGAAAGCCTGTTCCTCTGAGAGGATGTGAACCAGTGGGTGATAAATCCTACCATAATAAATCATCAGAATAGAATAAAGAAGTATTTTTTAGGCATTCTTCCAGCAGCATGCCTCACTTGCAGACTTTAAAAGTTTTGATGTCTGTGCTACAGGTATCGTGAGTTTCTTGCAAGTAGAATTGGATAGCGATTTCCACCATTCTTACTAACATCAGTAGTTTCTTCCTAATTGAAACATCATAGAATAAAACTGACCTTTGGGAATGTACAGTTTGTGCTTAAATGCTATTTAAACTTGGAATACTATAGGTTTTTTCAGTAAATACGCAGGAATAATTGGATACAATTACACATAGTTGTCAAATCAAAACAAAAGTAGGTTCTCATAGAAACAGTGGTTTCTAACCGTATGTTGGTTATATGTATGTTCAACGTTTTGTCTTTTTAAGTTGCTTGTAGAACACTGAGATAACAAAAAATTAATATTTTCACATGGTGAGCTGATGACTTTTTAACCACAACCTTGACAGGCACCCATGGGGTCTTGCTGGGGTGATATTGCAGAAGGAGTGCGAGTGGAGGTTCCAAACACTGACTGCAGCCTACCTACCAAAGTCTTCTGGATAGCTGGAATTGTAAAATTAGCAGGTAAATGTGTTTTAGTTGAAATTTAAATAATCAAAAGGACTGTGTGAAGAGATCAAGTACTTTAGTCAGTGATCACCTGGTGAGAGTAATGCTGACACTGGTCAGGTTGGCAGACCTGTGTCTGTCGGTTATACTTTGTAGTGCTGTCACTGTTTTACACTGGCTGCTGTGATGCTTGAGAATGTCTGTCCTTGGTTTGATTTTTTTTTTTAATATTGCCTCAGAGTGCAGTAAGAGTAGTCCAGAGCAGAAAGGAGATGTGGTATAAGAGCTGTCAAGAAGCCTCATTATACGAATCACTTTTCTTGGTAAAAAGTTAGAAATTTGAGGTTACAGTTCCAAGATATGAAAAAGCAGATACTGTGCGTAATTAATTTTGTCCTCTTTTGTGCAACTTCTAAAGGTTTATAGTTCAAGCATTTTAATCTTATTTAAATTGGCTTACATGATAATACATGCACATTTATCAAAGTAATCAATTTTGTGCATTAATAGCATCCAGAAATGTGCCAAAAAAACCCCCAACTTGCTATTAAAAATACATTTAAGAAACCAATATAATGTGCATGATGGTCAAGAAATATTCGTACATATTTTATAATCCTGTTTCATTCTTGTATTTTTTTAAAAATGCTTTCTTTCAGGATACAATGCTCTGCTGAGATATGAAGGATTTGAAAATGATTCAAGTCTTGACTTCTGGTGCAACATTTGTGGGTCTGACATCCACCCAGTTGGTTGGTGTGCAACCAGTGGGAAGCCCTTAGTTCCTCCTCGAAGTATGTAAATAGTAGTCTTACTGACTGATTTCAAAGTCTCTTTATTAAACTAAATTTGCTCGTGATCCAGATAGCAAAATATTCTTTTACCATAATGACTTTTTCAACAGTTATGAATTAATAATTTTAACTTTTGACTGATGCTGTGTTTCTTGGAGTAGCCCATCTGATGTGACTCAAAGCTTTTAAGATTGGATTGGCAGCAGTTTGCTAATCAGTTATGGGAATGTGCACTGATTTTATTTATACTTTGTTATTAAGTTGTTTATCCTGGCCTATAAACTTCATCTTAGGTAGCATTCATTCTCTAAAGAGGCTTTTTGTCATTATTGTCATCTAGGCCTTTTAATAGCCATCTGGGATTTCTTCTTTCCAGAAGAAAGAAGAACCTTAATATTATTCCAGACTTTAATATTATCTCTAACGGGCACAATTAAAAATCAGTGGCTTATTTCTTCCCTTTCATTTGCAACAGCCATCCAACACAAATACACGAACTGGAAAGCTTTTCTAGTGAAACGACTTACTGGTGCCAAAACACTTCCTCCTGACTTTTCTCAGAAGGTAAGGCTGGTACAGTATCAGTGATGTTCTGTAAAGAAAACTGCAGCACAGTGTGAAGAACTGAAATATTTTACAGTGGCACATTAGCTCCTCTTGCAGTGAAAGAGGTACAGTAGTTTCTTCCCTTAGATACAGTGTTCCTTGGAATCCCTTCTCCAGTTATGTCCACACTAATCAGTATGTATTTGGTAAACTTTGCTCTAGAAAGAATAGCTGTCTGTAAAAACTAGTTGGTCTATTTTAATTTTAAAATACCCCATTTAAAAATCCACACAAAACCTAGAAGTGCTCATGAGTTACCCTGTGATATTTAAGGAAGATGAAAACTGATTTTTCTAATTCAGGAATTATTTGTTTTGTACACTATTTCAAGAAACTGAACAGAGTATATTAATATAGCATGGATGTAGAACAAATGACGATCATACTTTTAAATCTTAGTATTTTTTTCCTGCTCTGGACTAGATTTCTTTCTGTCTTAGTCATGTCTTCAGGTGTGGCAGCTGCAGTATAGTGTGCTGGAAGTTTACATGCCAGTATTGTGAGATGATGGTGTATATAGTTCTTAGTAGAAATATGAGACTTAATTTGTTGTTTTACACTGCATGTAATGTTTTAAAACCAACCAAACTGCAGTTGTTAATTTTTATTTTAAAATCAGTTTAGTTGGAAGCCAAATTAAATTGGCAAGATCTCAGTCCTTTGGAGAGGAGGTAATGAAAATGGCAAGTGACAGATGCTGATTTTTAAATACAGTCTGTTTTTACAGAGCAGATTAACATCTGTTTCCTTTCTTTTGTGTATTTTGAAGAAATACTTTTGTAAATTGCCAGCTTTAATTATGTTGGAGGTTTGTTTTCCATGCCTTAAAATGAAGCATTTTAATCCTGTTTTTAAAATGCTGTATTTTGAGTGGTTGACCAAGCAAGAACAAAAAATCTTGAGGTTTTTCTTGTTAAAGTTGTTTCTCAAGGTAACTTCATCTATTGTTAACAACTGAACAAACTTTCCTTATGTCAATTGAAAATTCCTTGAAGTTATATGAGAATTGTATCTCATCTTAAGGGATGACCTTGAAAGAATTTAGGCATTGTAGGATCTGTTCTTAGTTTTCTGAAATATTTTGTTACAATGAAATAGAAGACAAATTATTTGTCATTTCTCCAGGTTGATTAACAAGTACTTCAATTAAATGACAAGTGCATCAATAATGTGCTTTAAAAGATATGAAATGGAAAACCAGAGGATATTCTAACAGAATGTATGTTTTGTGCTGTTTCAAGGTGTCTGAAAGTATGCAGTACCCATTCAAAACTTCCATGAGGGTAGAAGTAGTGGACAAGACGCACCTCTGCCGGACAAGGGTGGCAGTGGTGGATAGTGTTGTTGGGGGCCGCCTGAGGTTGGTGTATGAAGAGAGTGAGGACAAAACAGATGACTTCTGGTGCCATATGTACAGCCCACTCATTCATCATATTGGCTGGTCTCGAAGTATAGGACACAGGTTCAAAAGATCTGGTACGTTTGGTTTGGGTTAGAGGTGTTTTGTAGGCAGTGTTGGCTGGGAGGAATCTGGCTTTAGCAGTTCTGTTGCTTTATACAATTAAACTACCTTGAATAATGGTACTTGAGAATCTTACGTAATGTGGCCCAGGGGTTTTACCAATTTTACGATACTTAGGAATTTCAGTTAAAATTATAATTAACATATTATACTGCAGTGGAAAAGCCAGAATAACCTTTAGGTTGATTTGTAGTGTTTAGAAGATTCAATGATAAACAGAGGCCAGCAAACTGTAGGTAGAAAAAACTTTAACTGCACAATTCAAGCATGGTAAACTTCACTTTTCATGCTGATACCTGGAATTACAGCCCTACTCCACAAACTCCTAGTTTCTTCACATCTAACTCCTCCTTTCTACAATGCAACATGGACACGTATCCTAGTAGAAACAGAATCTCTATTTACTGGCAAGTTTCAAGACTGTCTAATATTTTATATTGCAGTATTTACATGATTTAGAGGCCATTAGGGAATGGGCTGGGCAACTGAAGTGACAATGTGATAGAAGGGACACAGTTAAGGCCTTTGCTACCTAAAATACAAAAGCAATTGTAATTTCAAATAGTTAAGGCTTCTAAACAAACAAAAAGTCTGGGTTTTTTATTATTTCTCTGTTCCTTTGAGGTGGTATCCCTTTTTAGAGACAGAATTTCTGTAAAGCATTCCACAAGGCTTCCCTTAAGGGAAAGACCTTCAGTTTTCCTAATGCTTCAACTTTCTCTGAAATAATTTATAAACAGATAGATATAGAGACACATATACATATATATGTATTTAAAGCGATTATATGTAATTATATAAAATATATATATAAATGTAATTTTCTGTCATAGCATAGTGCAAAGTACTTTAATCCTGCCAATTTTTTGCAAAAGCTTCTATGTAATACTTTCATCAATTTTGTGACATAATCAATTTGTCTTGTAAATACTGGATATTGGGTTTTTTCTGTAAATTATGTTTGTTTTATAGAGGCAGCTCAGGTTGAAGTCAGCAAAGAAAATGGGTGGATGGATTATGTCCTCCTGATTTTTGTGGTAGTGTTACTAATGAACTGTGGGCCTCCCAACACCAGT
Organism: Motacilla alba alba; assembly: GCF_015832195.1. NCBI lineage: Eukaryota > Metazoa > Chordata > Aves > Passeriformes > Motacillidae > Motacilla > Motacilla alba. Next base: position 58,500 of record NC_052033.1, read on the forward strand.
GATTGTGTGGTATTGGTTAACATATTCTGAAAAATATACTGTGTGCTCTGTGAACAAAACTTCTGAACAATATTATAGTATTATTATTATTCCTTGTAGATATTACAAAGAAGCAGGATGGACATTTTGATGCACCCCCACATTTATTTATGAAGGTGAGTTGAGTAGCTAGAACACTCGTTGCAGGGTTCATTGAGGACCTTCAGTTCCTGTTGCGTGTAAACTAGACCTGAAACTCTATTTACATCCTGGCCCCCCTATTTACGTCTAATCTGACCTCCTTGGTATAAGCACAGGTGTTAGAACAGATATTTCAATCTGTTGCTTTGGCAGTGTGGGGGTATGTTTTGTTCCAGGCTCATTAAATTTTTTGTTTCTGCTGCTCTTCTGTGATTCTTTAGGTAAAAGAGGTTGATGCAGCTGGAGAGTGGTTTAAAGAAGGAATGAAATTGGAAGCTATAGACCCCCTAAACCTTTCAGCAATATGTGTGGCAACTATCAGAAAGGTAAGAAAGCAAATATGTATTTTGGGGAGGCAAAGAGGAATCCTTTTCCCCTAACCTTTATTCAGGCTTGAAACGAGAAGCTCAAAACCAAAATTAGGAGACTTCATTTGCACAGTGAATGGGGTATGTCTGTCGATTGTTTATATACAACTGCTATGAAAATGTGCTCATGTAAATTTGACTTTAAGCTCTGGAAATTCAGCCTTACCCTTAATTAGAATGTATTTGTGAGAGGAATTTGCAGGAAAATATTCTGCTAGTTATACCAGTTTTGCAGCTGTTCAAAACCAAACCTCATTTTGCTGACTTGCAGAAGTCTGTGAAGATATTTTAAGGCTGTCCTTCTTTCTTAGTTTGATTGAAAGGGAGCCAATCCATGTGAAATCTGCTTTAAAAAAGAAAATATAAAAAGCAGCTTAGCTGAATTGTTTAACCTTTCCGGTGAAGAGAATTGCTATGATTTTGAGTAATGGTGTACTGAATATCCTTGCAAGCTGCAGAACAGACTGAGTTATAAAGCTTTAGAAGTAGAGCTGTTGTTCACAAGAAAAATAAACTAGAGATCAAAAAAAGGAAATGTTCATCTCATAACTTTGCGGTTATCAAAGGTACCTATAACAGTTGTATTCACAGTCGTAGAGACAGAAACAATTTGGAGGGTTTTTGTTATAATTGAATGTCCTTCTAAGTGTGCTTCCATTATAATTGAATTGCTTTCACTCTTGAAACATGGCATGCTTTCTTTCTCGCTTTCTCACCCAGCTGAAGGTATTTAATGTGAAATTTTGTTTCTCTTTACCAAGGTGTTAGCAGATGGCTATCTTATGATTGGGATTGATGGCTCAGAAGCAGCAGATGGGTCTGATTGGTTTTGTTACCATGCCACTTCCCCTTCTATTTTCCCTGTTGGTTTCTGTGAAATTAACATGATTGAACTAACTCCACCCAGAGGTACAGGTAGCATTCTGACACCTTTTATTGTTAATACTGCTCAGTGATACTATATGTGCCATATGCTTTGTTTCTTAACTCAGCCTACAAAATTCAGGTCACTTCTTAGGACTTTCTCAAGTCTGAAATAAATACAACAGCTTTACTTTCAAGTAATCTAAACCAGAGGTCACCAACTTTTCATTTAGAAAAAGTTAGATTGATTATTGGCTGAAATAATTTGCATTTGCTGTCAGAAATTGAGGATTCCACTAAGTCAATGGAAAGTGTGGGAGTCACTAAAAGGTCTCTTCAGAAAGTGTCATTGGTTGGGAGGTCCTGCCCACCAAAACAATTAATGAACATTGTAAAGAATTTCAGGCTGATGCACAACTACACCAGTCAAGTTTTAGAAGCATATACACAAACTTGAGCTTCAGGACTGTACACTAAATAAACCCCTCTGTGAGGAAAAGCTGTCTGTCCACAAGCACATGTGCCTGCAGAAGACTTTGCCTCCCTTTTCCCATTTTTTGCCTTGGTCTGGCACATTTTAAGAGGATCATAGCTGTATAATGGCTGACAGGTGACAATGATTTTCTATGGCTTTTCCCCCCCATTCTCATTCTTGCAGACTTCTACTTGTATTTAATGAATTATTTTTCTAGGTAATAACTACAGTGTAATGCAACATGAAGGAAGTAATTTCATACCATTTTTGTTGTGGTACAGTGACAACTCTGTCACCCTAGAGTGTGTGGAAAGTGCAGTTATACAGATTTAGTTTTATTTTTCATTCAGCTCATTTAGTGAATTTATTGCCTAGAAATTCATGGGCACCAGCATCCCTCAGAAATCTGAGGTGCAGAGACTCTTGCAATAGAAGTTTTTATGAGAGAGAATGCTTGTATATCAGTACATATCAATCAATTTAGAAATACATATATGAAACTGATGAGACAGAATAGGAGGAAAACTTACCTTTTGGTTTCACTCTTGAAACACTACTTTCAGAATGTGGTTTTTGTTGTTAGCACATTTATGATACTTATAGCGTTTCTTGTATCATGGCAACCTAATTCTTTACCTCCATGTACATTTTCCCTTTTATTGCAGTTTTTCCTAAGTCCTGTGTAATCAGCGAGAGGTGATTATAAATCACACGTGCAATAATCTAGAAGTCATTTGGAAGAGGAGTTACTAGCAGTAAAATACAGAGCATAATGCGCATTAACAATTTTAATAGGACCAAAGTGATCAAAGCTCCTTAGCTCCAATGAGGAGGATACTTTGCTTTCCAAATTATGGGCTGGAAAATGGACAGCTACTTAATTCTGCCTGGTCTGACAAGGCCCATGTGCACACTTCTTGTGTGTGATGAACTTGAGTACAAATATATTAGTGTAGCAAAGGAATGTTACATTGAGAAGAAACACATTAATATGCAAAACTGATAGAGTATTGCCATTATTAGTTAACTCTCCAGCTGCATCTATTAATGGATAGATTCCATAGCCATTGTGAGCACTCTTATTCAAGTTGCATTTCGTATTGTGGATAACTTCAGTTGCTGTGAAGTCATTGGACTTTGCAAAGCTTTTTCCTCCCAAACTTCTTCATCCCATGCTGACATCAGTAGAAGATGCAGATGCTTAGGCATTTTGAGGGATGGGATTGAATTTTGGGCTGTGGGTACTGAGTGGCAGCCCTCTACCCCCACAGAGGTGAGATGCAGACCTCTCCTGTAGCTCCCACACCATGCCCACTGCAGGATGTCCATCACTGCACACTGGTGCAGAGAAATTCTCCAGGCTATTGTTGCTCCAGCTAGAATTAGAGAATTATTAGTTTAAGCAGTTGTTAAAATTGCTCAGAGGAAAAGATATTCCTGTGTTTTATGCATATTCAGTTGCAGCTACATATCTTTTTGAGAGATTATTTTCTTCCCTTTATAATAGGTTTAAAAAATCCTTGAATTTTCTGTATTACATATTACTGTTCTTTTTACCCTTATTAAACTTTTAAAATATCCATGTTTATTCTTACCATTCTGTTCCTGGCAATTCAATAGTGGAGTTATTTCCCAAAGGGAAGAAACTGGATGTTCTCAGTTCTTTGTTCTGTTCTGGGTCATTTGTGTAGGGCATTTGTTGAGATAAGAATCTGCATGGACAAAAAACTTCCAGTTTAAGTGATTAATCTTAACTTAAATGATATCTTTTATGTTACCCAGTTCTTCTTGTTAGTTCCAAATGGGCAATGTCTAGGTGTCTTTTTGTCCCTTAGATCAAAGCTCAGAGAGTGGAAGATTCTGCTACTGATGTTTGACTTTTGTTGTTTTTTTAGCTGTAACACACTCCCAATGTGCTATTTTTGCTGTTGTTCTAACACGTGAAGTTTGCAGTTGATGTTTGAAAATGTTGTTTAAAATTCACAGGTTATGCAAAACTCCCTTTTAAATGGTTTGACTACCTCAGGGAAACTGACTCAATAGCTGCACCAGTAAAGCTCTTCAATAAGGTAATGAAATTATATGTGTTTGTACTGGAATTAGTATTTTCTTTACATTTTTGCATAGTGCATGGGATGGACCCATTTGTTAAATACAGTTTTGAAAAGCTCAAACTTTTAGAGACAAGAACCATCTGAGTAAACAAAGGTTGGTATCTCTGAAATGTTAAACACATGCAGAGGTACAGGAAGCTTTATTAATGATACTTGGTTTTTTTCTGTATTAAGTGGATTGAAATCCCTGTTTCAGCACTGTGCTTAAAGTATCTTGATGAACATGTCTGTTTAATGATGTTTGCTTTCTTTGCTTCCCCAGGAAGTTCCAAACCATGGGTTTCATGTTGGCATGAAACTGGAGGCTGTAGATCTGATGGAGCCTCGCCTGGTGTGTGTGGCCACAGTGACACGCATCATTCACCGGCTTCTGAGGATACACTTCGATGGGTGGGAAGATGAATATGATCAGTGGGTGGATTGTGAGTCCCCAGATCTGTATCCTGTGGGATGGTGTCAGCTCACTGGATACCAGCTCCAGCCTCCAGCACCACAGTGTGAGTCCTGCTTTGTCAATAATGAAAATTAATTTAGTGGGGGCTCATTTACTAACCTTTTCCAGTTAGGTCCCCAGGCATAACAAAAATAGAAAAAACTCTTGCTAATGCCTAGAAGCTCTAATTGAGAGTTCTAATCTTTCCCACTTTGATTTCTAAAGTACTTCTTAGTGTTTTTTACTATTTTTCAATGCCAGAAGATGCTGATTGGATGCCAGGAAAAAGCATCTAGTCTGTTCTGGAGGAGCTCGCTGAGAATTTATATTGCTTTAAGACTGCCACTGTATCTGTTTCACCTCTTGAATTTAGTGGAACTCAGCCTGTGCAGAAGCTGTATGTAATTTATTATATCACAACTTGTCCTGTCAGATTAAGTGATAATAACTGATGAAATGCATTTCAAAAACTGTTTTTTAATAAGAGAGTAATGGGTGAGTTCTTGTTAAGTAGTTTAATGTAAATTGATTTTCCACAGTAAGTTTGTCTTTGTTCAGTCACTAAGGAAAAATTCTGTAACTGTAGCAGCTTTGACACATTCTAAAGTGTGGGGTTTTTTTTTGTTAATTAACATAAATTTTGAATTCTTCATTCTTGCAGCATCAAGAGAGAGCCAGTCAAGTTCATCCAAACAGAAGAAAAAAGCTAAATCACAACAGTACAAAGGACATAAGAAAAGTGGGTGACAGAAGTGTTTGCACTTTACCTGATGTTTTAAAGTTTGTGGTCTCTACCTAAGTCCCTGTTCTATTTGAAAATGTTTGTGTCTAAACAGGTGTTATGCTTAAAGGTGCAGTATGCCACAAAAAGAGTTTTTTCATTGAGAATAACCATTTTTTATGGTTATTCTTGTGATTCCATTTTTTATGGTTATAACTTGTGATAGGGTAGATGTAATAATAATCTATTAATTGTAGATGGACAATGATTAAAATGTTTTTGTGTTCTGACATAATTTCAGTTAAATAATATATTGGCTGTGTAGTATATTGGTAGTTGTACTGCCTGGTACAAAATACTCAGGTATCAACACACTTTTCCCTCTGCTCTCTGTAACACAGGTGAAGGAATAAGAGCCAAGTCACTGGGATCAGAATAAATGAGGTGTAGAAAATTTAAGTTATCATCCAGCTGGCTTCTCTTTGAAACAAAAAAGCTACTTATTTGCCACATTTTTTGGTTTAGGTATCTATGTAAGTTAAGCTTTTGTATTATTACTTTCAGAAACAAACGGCATTGCTGTATGTGGCTGTTCTTGTCACAGTAAAACACATTAATGACATTTTAAAGAATCTGCAGTGTTCAGGTACTTCCCACAGTAATTGGTTCCCTTGGAATCAAGTTGTCAAAATATAAAATTAGTTGTTTAATTTATAATAACTTGTTTAATTTAGTCCTGTTTCCAGAGTGTTTTGTTGTTGTATCGAACTAATGTGAGGAATTAAAGTCTTGTCTTCCTGGTAAGTTTGTGAATGGATCTATTAAGGCCTATTGGAACTTTTTTCCCCAGTCATTGAGAATACAATCTATGCTGTGTTGATCTTTGGGGATGAAAATAAGTTGGCTGGTGAGTACCACAGATAAAACAGGTGTCTCGGAAGTTCGTAGAATTTCCTTCTAAGTGCCTCAAACATTGCACTGGTTTTCCTTTTTGATGTTGGAGGAAATAAACAGTAAAATTCAGATCCTTTTCAGAAATTTGCAGCACTATTTTTAAAATAGAATTCAGGGACTGGAAAACTTTTGATTTGAGAATATCCAGGGAAAGCTGTGAGTGCTGTTGCTTTAAGCTAGGGAAATATGGCATAGGCTCTATGGTTAATTACCTTTGTGTAAGACCTGGTTTTGGATAATTCTGCACTGTCGGAGCAAATTTTGTTTAAGCAAGCTGTTCTAGACCATCATACTTCTTACCTTAATCCCTTTCCTAATACCTCTGCTACCTGTCTTACAGTAGGTGTGACTCAAACCTGGAAAATTAATTTATCTTATTTAGTGCCATAGGAAGCTTTAGTCTAGCTTTAGAATATTTAGTCTAGGGAAGTTTGTTCTTCACTTCTCACTAACCTAAGGTAAATGTTGCATGTGGAAGCAAAGAAAACCTCTGATTGTGTTCTGGACTGTTTGCTCAATACTAAGAAATCCTCTTAATCACCAGAAGATGAGAGAACGACATCATGAACAGTTAGAGCCAGCTGCCTCCTATATGGGTTTTTTTCTAAGTAGGTTATGGCAACGGAAGTGCTGAGTCAGGGCAAATAACACTAAAAATGTCTTTTGAAACTTTCTTGTTCAACACTTGTAAATAAAATAGAAAGTTATTTTGTAAAGGATTTCAGTCACAAAACCATATAATGCAGCCATGATGTTTTTATGGTATCATGCAAAGTCACCACAGATGATTAACAAAAAACTCTGTGTCTTAAATTAGGTTAGTTTTAGCAGGGCAGGGTTATTTCCACACATTTTTCTCATGTGCTCACAACACAGCCCAGGATATCATGGATGTCATTGAGTCATTTTGCTGTGTATAATGAGGCAGATTTCTGCTGCAGTGTCCCCTCCTTCCTGGGGGCACTGGGAGTGCACATGTTCACTGGGATGCAGGACTGATTGCATCATAAACACTTTGGGAATGCTTTTGGGGATACTTGAGAATCTCCCCCCAATTCCCTTTTTGATAGTATTTGTTTCAGTGAGTATGGTTTTGTGCTGGGTGCCTGGTGCTCAGAAGGCTGTGCAGGTGACTTCTTGAAAGGTAACATGCCAGCATGCTGGGACAATTAATTAATAATGAAGGGTGCAATATTTGCTGGTATTGTCTGCTTCCTCTTGGGTGTGTATATCAAAATAAGGTTCCTGAAATGATAATCTGACCTCTATGTTTTCAAGGTTGGGATTCTATAGACACCATTCTGCCTCATTAATCTCTCTATAAGGCTATCCTGAAGTTGTCTTATAAGAAGAATATTTAAGCAGGGTGGCATCTTTAGAATATGCATAATCAGTTACCTTTTCAGGGCTGGGCTTTTGTTTGTCTGTCTGACAGTGCTGACAGGACTGAAGCATCAGCAGCCACAGTTTTGATGTAGCTGAAAGCATTGATTTGTGTTGCAGATCTTGTACCCTCAATAACACAGAGAACATGCCTTGACCACAGATTGGGAGCATGTTAAGAATGGGAGCATGTTAGTGATAAAGGAGAAACATGGTAATTTGTAAGGGAAATATTTTAATAATACTTTTTCATGAATGCAGTGTTTCGAGGGCATTTTAGAAGTTTTTGCTACACACTAAAATAGTTATTTGTGTTTATGGGAAAATGGGAAATACCATTCCAAGGGAATTCAGAGCATGTATTTTTAGAGGTGATGAACTTTTTCTGGAGAGTATTATTTCCCCAGAAGCATCCTTCTGTCTCTTAGGCACACCCACTGAAACAACTGCAGCCTGAAACTGAGCCAAGATATCTTGGGTGTCCAGGCAGAGGAATGTGTGTGACTGTGCAGTGTAGCTGCAGCAGAAGTAATTCACAGCATTTGTATTTCATTGATACAGCATGAATTAAGTGGGTCATGGTATTAAGCAATGCCTTGAAGTCCTACCCATAGCCTGTAGAATTCAGGGACTACAATGTGGCTGTTGAGAACAATATTCCCAGTAATAACTAAATGGTGCCATTGTACAGGCCCTGCTTTTTGAGAATGGGTGAATATCAATCAGAGCCATTTCTGAGTGAACAGTCAGAGTTGCCTGATGCAGTTTAACTTGAGCATTTATTTTAGTTTGACTTGATGTTTAGAGAGGAAGATACCTGTTGGAAAGAAACACATCAGTTTGTCCAGCCCACCCATGGCAGGCGAGGTGTGGGGATGACGAGTTGGTTCCTCCTCCATACCGAGCCCTTCCAGCACAGGTAGCCCCTGAGGCCTTCCAGCCTCCCAGGAGTAGCCAGGAGTTCAATCCCAGCCTTCAAACATGTAACTGATCACAGCAGTGTTTCACTGCAGAGTGGGAAGCTATGGTCCAGGGTGTCATGTGCTGACTCATCCAATCTTTCCTTTTTTCCTTTTTCTTTTCCTTTGAATTTTAGTTGGTTTTATTTTTTCTGCTAGAGAGCTTTTCATTCTGGCTGATGCACCACATCACTGAATTAATCATAGCAGAGGGTTGCAGCTAGTTTAGAATTTCAGAGGAAGAAGGTTGTGGTGTGGGTTACTGAGAATCCCGGAGGGGCTCTGCAGATTGTTAAGATACAAAAAATGCACCCTGTAAAACTGAATGGTAATGTGGATCTGGGAATATTGGATGTAGATAGGTCATTATTGTGTATTATCCTTTGCAGAGAAAATAACTATATGCGGTAAATAAAGATTTTTGTCTTTGTATCAGAAAAAGGCAGTTATCTCGGAAAGTATCTTTGGAATATGTTATTTGAAATTTTATGGATTACTAAGAAGCAGTGTAATTGTGCATCTATATGAGTGAGCAGAGATAAATTCTTAAAAATTAATTGGTAATATTGAAGTCGATTGGTAATATTGAAGTCGATTAAAATTTTGAACTCCTTTAAGTATAGTTTACATACAAGTTCACTTCAAGGATCTGGTAGTTTTTCTCTTCCCTTTTCCTGATATCTCTGACAACATAATGCAGCACAATATTGCTAACAAATATATTGTAGCAATAGGAGCTGTCAGACAGACTGGGTGATGATTTCCCTGCAGGACAGTTGCCAGGTTGATAGATTTAGCTTCAGATTTGCTTGATTACTCCCTTAAGCTTGTCTTAGTCTGCACAGGCTGCCCTATCAGCACTCTCTACTGACTCTGGAATACATCCAGAACAGTTTCTCTTGTCCATGTGTTATCCATTAACAGACTGGGAAAAAAAGGAACCCAAATGCCACCTTTAGACCCTGAGAAAAACCTTTACTCTCTTCTGCATACCTCTCAACACTTCTGAAGGAAGCCTTTAGTTTCACTTCATGTTCCTACTGGTGTGTACATGCCATGTTTAACAGAGCCTTTGATGCCAAAGAGAAGCCTTGCTTACGGGAGTGTGTTCTGGAGCATCTATTTCTGCCCAATTGCTCTTTTGTGCCAAATCTACATCTGCATTGCATTTCTATAGTGCAAAGACAAACACAGTCTGAATTTCTGTATCATTAGATCTCACAGTTCCTATGAAACACCTGTGTTCCTTGGTTTCTGGTACTCGGTGATCAATTGATGGGATGACTATGATTATTTGAGGGGAACTTTTCAACACTGAGTTTTGGTAATTTCTGGACAAAATTAATTTTCTTTGTGGTGTGGTTAGCCTTGTCATTGTCCAAAGATATAGATAGATAGATAGATAGATAATAGATATATAGAGAGAGATATATATTGAAACCAGCAAGACCATACCTTTTCAGTCTCTTGGAAGGAGGCGTCACCTTGATACCATTTAATCAATTTAGAGCACGTTTGAGATTGGCCAGGACTCATTAATTTTATGTGCATATTCTTTGCGTGATATTGCAGTAGCTGTAGGACATATGCAGGCCCAGTGTAGGGGATGTTTGCATGGCTTTGAATGGAGTCAGTGGAAGATTAGTAACAAAACAGCATCTGTTCTGAAACTTCTTGTCCATGGAAGATCTCAATAAGGGTTCAAACCCAATTCTTTCCCCTCTTGTATCATCATGATCACCGGAGAAAGGTTCAGCTCTTCACCTTGGTTTGTATGAAGTGATTTTGCTCTCTAACAAATTCCTGGTGCTGCTTTAGGGTGCATGAGTACTTTGCATCTTTTAGTCATCTGAAATGATCTCTTGAGCGCTGAAATTCACCTGTTGGACTGCTTCATTTTTAAAAAGTACAGCCAGTCTTGCAGAAGAAGAGACTGTTCCCAGAGATTCACCCAGCTGTAGAGCATATTACTCTATTTGTATTGGTTTTGGGAGGTTTGAATGTCATGGCATCAGACAGTGTGTCTCTGTGTCCTGGCTGAGGACACAGAGATACACTACCACTGAGACAATGAAAAAAAGGAAGTACCTTGCCCAATCTGCATTCCTTTTCCATCAGCTGGATGACTTCAATTAGTTTTCCTTTTTCTTTCAAGCAATTTGGAGTGTAGCTGTAACTAAGCTTTTCTAATGGAAGATTGTAGTTAAAAGCTGTATAATAGGAACAAATGAAGTAAGATATCATTAGCTATCTAAATGTTAGAACTTTGGTTCAAATGAGCCAGAGGCAATACAAATCATGGCAACTGCTGTTACTCCTGTACCTGCAGGAGCTTTCTGCTCAGGGGAGAGAAGGGAAACAACATGAATGGTGGGTTGGTTTGTATCCCTGACCTCTGTGTAGCCTTTGCTTAAGGCATTGCAGCATAGCCAAGTAGCCAGTTGTATGTCTCATCATTTAGACAGCACTTTGTTGCCCCCCAGAGATCAGGAATCTTGGTCAGAGTTGGGCATGATGCAGGGAAAAGTATTTGGGAGAAAAAAAGTAAGGAAGGAATTGTGGGTTCTGTAGGTGGGAGGAGGAATCTATTAAAAAAAGGAGAGCTTGCATTATGCTGCAGCAACTTTTGACATCTTCTACTATCTTAATTTTCAAATTTAATTTTTATTTAGCTCAAGAGCTTGTTTCAACATAGAATATTTTTAAAAGAATAATAAAACAGCTTATAAATTACTGTGGGGCTATCAGTAGCAGCAGGTTCTGTGTTGGGGTGTTTTCGTTTCACTGCATATTTCTGCATTTCAAGACACATTGACAAGGTATATAAACTATATATTGAATAATTACGAACTTTGATACTTTTCTCATTCATTTGGTCATAGAGAATAATTTATTTTTGTATAATCAACCCTTTAATGTGGCTACTGCACCTTTAATGAATGTTTACCTGTTTTGTTTTCAGTGTTCTTTTCATTGTGCTCGTATTTTGATAATCACCTCTGTGTTAGTGAAACCGGAAAAGTAATTGTGACATTGCTATTCATAACCTCTTTTTCTTAATCTCATTTCTATTTAATTTTGACAAAAGAAGGGAAGATTAAAAGTACAAAAAAAGTTTTGCTTTAATGAAACTTACCTTCTGGGATCTTAGATTTCTCAATCAATGAAATTTTTTGTTAATATGTTTTGTTGTCTCACATAGACTGTTTGCAATAACTGGGCTAAGTAATTTGAATTGTAGGTTAACTGTTGGCCATTTCCAATCTCATTTTCGCTTGCATAACAACTAAATAGGAAGCAAAGTGGTTTAAAAAACACAGTTCTTGAGAAAATCTGGTAGAGAATATATTATTGTAAGTAATTTGAAATCTGTTAATATTAGAGCAAAACTTAACAGTTCCATCTGCTCTCACAAAGTGTCTGTTCTCTGTGGGATCCTGAGCATTAAAGCATCGCTAAAATGCAACATATGAGAAAATGGGGAATCTGGGATGCTCCCAATATCAATAATATTAAGTAAATTTAAGTTACATAGATGTTTAATGTGAATTTTTGATTTGTAGTGACTTCGTTACAGCTGAAGGAGGAATTGCTGGATGGAGAGGAGTACAGCTTCCTGCAGGGAACGTCTGACCAGGAAAGCAATGGCTCTGCCAGCTACTACATCAAACAGGAACCCTGAGGCAGCTCCCAGGAGTGAGGGGCACAGCACTGGTGATAGGAAAAGAACCTTTCACCAAGACTGACTGATTCTGTTCCCACTTGCATGGTGCAGTTCAGGTGACTGTGCCTGGGGTGCTTTGCTAAACGTAGATGAATTAAACTCAGTTCAGAATTTTTTGGAAGGGCGGGGAAACTATTTTAGTGAAAAAGATTTTTCAATTTATTAAAAACAAAAAGGACACTTTTGTGTTGTATTTGAAGCTTTTGAAAGAATTTTGTAATATTTTCAAGTTCAGATTTATTGTGCATTGTTAACAAGAACTGAAATTCTAATTTTTTGGTAAGATTAAAGTTTATTTAGCATGATTGTGGGAAGCAGTTGGAGGAAGATATAGTTGCAAATACAAATGAACTGTCATAACAAATGAACCTTTTTGGTACAGGTTGGGAGACTGTTAGACTCTTGTGAACTGCACTGGTCACGCCTCTGTTTTTTTAATTGTGAAAATAAGGCTTTAAAGCCCTGATTTAAAGGCATAAATTATGTACGGAAGACAGTCCTGTAAAGCTCTACTCAGTGAGTAGCCCCAAGTGCAACGGAGCCATCACCTGAGGAAGATTTTACCTTTTCAAGGTGTTTTTATTTAGTTTAAAATACCCTTTTTATATAAGGTTTTTTGTTTTTTCAGCATTCTTTAGGGTCTGATTCAGTGCCCATTAATATCAGTAGACCTGTCTCTGCCGACCGCAGTGGGCGTTGGATTGGATCTATAAAGCTCATGTCTGTATATGAGTGTCTGTAGTCTTGGAATGCTTCAGCAAATGTTTACAGAGCCCTATGCCAAACTGGAACTTCAGAAAATTCTGTCATTCGAAGATTAGTTGTAGCTGTGAGTTTTGACTGAAGAAGCAGCTTAGATGGACAGTCACTAAGGATTCCCTTGGTAGTGGGAAAGAACTTGTGAGTATTCTTGTGGGGTTTTTTTTCCTATTCAGAAAGCCCTAAATGTTTCTTTACTATCTTAAATATTTATCTGTGATCATTCAGATGATGTGCCACATGGTTTCAGGTGACCTGAAAGAAGCCCTACATTGTGGATTAAAAATTCGTTCAGTCCTGCATAGCCTGCAATATTAATGTCTTGCTGCAATAGCATAACACAGGAGTTGAGAACAGTATCAAATTCACATGGTTTTAGCCTATAATTTGTAAACTGGATTTGCCTATTGCCTGGAATTCTTGTCTCATGTCAAGCATCCCATTGGCCCCAACTGGTCAACTTCCAGATTTTTACAAGGCAAAAGTCACATAAAAGGGTGAAAATGGTGACCATTTAAACACTAAAGTATTTTTGCAGGAGCTCTTAATAATTTGGATTTTATCTTTCCATATTTTTAACTTTTGTACATTTTTGTAAATGGAGTTGATGAGTGAGGTGCTTGATCTGCCCTGCAGAGCTGTGACTGGAAGAATGTGCATCAAGAGCTTTAGCTTTTACCAGTAAGGTTCATTAACTAAACTCTCAGGAATTTTAAGTTCTGTAAGTGCTTCTGGGTCTTCACAGGTCCCCTTCAGAGCAGTACAATGATCATCTGACTCTTGACCAGAAATTGAGGCTTAAAAAAAATTTGTCAAAAATTATTAACATCTGTATCCTACAGCCTAAGAAATGTTTTAAGGATATCAACCCACAGAGCCCCGGGAGACCATTTTTTGTATATTGTTTTTTGAGCTTAAAAAAAAAAAGTGCATAGAAAGTTGAAAACCAGCAATTTGATTATTTTCTAACATATTGCTCCAACTTTGGGTACATAGTATTGGTGATATACACAGGTTTACCTCATTCTATGCAAGAGGGGTTAATTATGTAAAGTTTTGTATTTACTGCAGGAAGTAAAACATGTGCTGTATAGTGTAGGAATGTCTGGAATTCTTTCTTCCCTTACTGCTAAGATTTCTTAAATTACAACCTGTTATTAACAACAGCTTCTTCTATTGACAGAATCTGTTATTCTGATTACAAGAATCTATAACTTCAGGTGGTAAAGACATTTTAGCTCCCTAAAATAGCCATAAAAAGGACTTTGTTGGACTTGGTAGTCTTCAAATAGCTTATCTCAGATTCTGACCCACCCATGATGTTTATTTTGAACATCAAAATAAACAACAGCCTACATTGGAGAACTAGGATTAGAGACCATTGTAGTGACAGTTTGAGCCTTGCTTGTTTTCCTGTGTTCTCAGTTTAATCTGCTGTAAAATCCTGCTCTGCAAGCATTGTTTTCAGTTGGTAAGTATAGTACTATTGATTTTTTTTTTTTTTAATGCAACAACTTGCAGGTTGTCCCATCAGCTGGAACAAGGTTCTCAGTCTTGCTTTCTTCTCTCATCAACAGCTTCTGACTTCAGTAGAAAAAACTGTTGCATTAATTAGTGTGTCATAATGTAGAGGGTTGGGCTAGTTTATGAGTGAGGTGCATTGCCCTCAGTCACTAAACTGAGTATTGCCCTGGCTCATCCCTGATTTCAGAGTCGGTCTTCAAATGTCAAGAGGGAAAATTAGTCCTTAACACACTTGCTGTGTGGGAGAAATACAAGAATCTGTTCTAAAGTCTGTCCATCTTTATAGTATTCTGTTATTCATCAAACACTAAAGTCTGTGAGGTATGTTCTCAGGTACCTGTGTGACTTCAGCAGTTGGTGAAATGCCTTTTGTGTCTCTGGGTTCATAATATGCCTCAGTTTTGTAATTGTGAAGTACAGTGACGTCTGTGCTAAGCAAACCATGGAAGGAGCTGCTGGAAGTCGCTTGCTGAGGAGCAGCTCAGGGAAAACCTGAGCAAGGCGCTACCAGGGATGTGATCCCCAGAGAATGTGAGGGGTGTCCCTGTAGCAGCTCCCTGGCTTTGCCAAGCATTTCTCTGGGATGTTTCTCATGGCTTTCAAGCTGTGGTACCGGCCTGAGGGAGCAGCAAATGTTGGACACCCAAAACCTTCAATAGGATTGGACTAATTCTGGCAGTTGGCACAGCAGGTTTTTCTGACCATGAGGCAGCCCAAGCCCTGTCCCTGACTTGGCTGCTGTCCTTCTTGTTCCATATCTCTCTGCTGATCTTTGATTATTACATAATTTTCAGTAGAACTCTCTAACCTGTTCCTTGCTGCATCTGAGGAAAGCTACAGCAGTTACTGATTCCTTGTTTCTATGGATACTAACACGGGTTTCAGTGTTTGTTTTGGGTTTTTTATTGTTGTTTTCTGTGATGTGAATACCCTCCCTTGATCTTTGTACGATGGTGCTAATACATTTGGTAACAATCCTTTATTGGGAAGGGATTTTAAAATACTGTGATTTCAGCTGAATTTTTCTTCCTTTTGATTTTTTTTTTCATATTTAAAATGAAAAGCCACAGCCATTTATATAAAAAAGGCATCAGCTTTGGCCCCTGGGAAAATGTTGGGGCAGGAATCAAGAATAAACAAATGGGTTTTTACATAATTTCTGTATGTATTTGATATATAGATCAATATCTGTACAAATTTAATCTTTTATTTTCTTGGTAATTTGTGTGGTCAGTGAGGGAGTATTTAAAGCTTTCTCATGCAATGTACATAACTCAGTGAAAAAATGCTTTTGGAAAAATTAATGTTACTTTCATTTTTACAAGACTGCAGATTTTCAGCATGAATGTGAAAAGCATTAAAATCATAACTTTGTGTACAAGATGAAAATAATTCACTAAATTTGCCTTTTTTACACAAAATAAAAATGATTAAAAATCTTTTTTTGAATAGTGATTGTTTTGCTTAAAGCACTCCTAACCTCATTAAAAATACCCACAATCTGTAATAACATGAGTATTTTAAGTATGTTGGTGTGATGACAAATCGTGTGGGGCCCTGAGCACAAGGTAAGGGGTTTGATAAGAGAAGGTGAATTCAATAAGCATTTCAGAGAGCAAGCTTTGCACTCGGTCTCATTTCATTTAGTATTAATATTTGTGTAAGGAGGAAAATTTTGTGCTATCCCTTTTCTCCTCTAGCTGTGTTGGAAGTAGTTCCAGCCTCCCTTTCAGCTCTCCCACTGCAAATTTGCTGCTGCTTGAGTCCAACAGCTGTGCCAGGGTCACACGTCAGTGGCTCCTGAATGATTAAAATTACTTTTACGAGTATTTGAACAGGGGTCTGTTGTAAGTGAATGCACCACAAGGAATTAGTTCACACCCATTTATTTGACAGTCACTTTCAGCACTAACTGTGGTTGCTCCCAGGGCAGCAGCTGGAATGAGATGAGGTGTTGGAAGGCACAAATCACTGTGGGAACCCATCACTCATAGATCCAGTCGTGTGCACAGGGCTTGAAGTTGATGAGCTCTGTGGGTTTGAACCACAGGTTGATCTCCTTCTGTGCACTCTCCACAGAGTCACTGCCATGAATGATGTTCCTGTGGAAGGAGACAAACATTGGTCCCTATAAAAATACACCTCCAGCAGCCTTGTTCTCAAAAGGCTAAAGTTCTCAGTTTGCAAAATCATGGATGAAGCATCTAGAGGGGGAAGACTATTGCTGTTATTTCACGCAGTGTTCTAACACCATCCCCCCCCCATCCTCCAAGAGCTAATTATGCCTATCAGGGTCACTCTAGAGCTACTGTTCTGCAACAGCCCCTGCTTAAGCTTACATGCTGCTTTGGGGAGGAGCTGGACTGCAAACAAAAGTCAGCTTTGTACCACTTTCCTAAGTAGCAGGTGCGCATTGTGATCTGCAAATGAAATACCATCAGACTAAGGTCTCTACCACCAATTTTGGGTTTCCAGAATAAAAGACTGCCAACAGTTTTTGTGTTGGCAGGTAAACAGCAAGTAGGAGTTGAGTTTTTAGTATCAATTAACAGACTGAGTACAAACCTTCCCACTTGAATGCAGAAATCACCACGGATGGTGCCAGGCTTGGAGTCTGCAGGGTTGGTTTCCCCCAGCATTACTCTCCCGGTTTTAACCACGTTGAGTCCTTCCCATACCTTAAGATAAAAACCACAAAAATTCTGTTAAGCCATGCTTATGCAAAATACTGACGATTCAGCTTTGCTCTACCATACTTTGCAAAGAAACAAAGGCTCTACCATTGAAGATATTAACCTTGCCTAGATTATGTCTTGGGCTTGTAAAGGTGACAAGGGAAAAAAACATATGAACTGGAAGTAATTGTAAAAAGGGCTATCTACATTGTTACTGCAGTGAAGGAGATACTTCACCAAGCCTCAGCGTTAATGTACAATGCCAACTCCCAACCCTTTGTGTTGTGGTGGAACAGGGACACCATGCTGAGTGTTCTCTCCTAGTTCATTATCACACCAGGAGATGCTACTACACCAAGTACCTTGTTTTGGGGAGAATGTAAAAATGAATGACACAGAAGTTGGGTTTTTGTGTCAGAGAGCCTGACCATTTTTTGCCCAAAACAGATTTTTTGGTACAGAAGATCTGCTTTCTACATTTATATATTAGGCATTTTAATATCCATTTTATATGTGTACTTTTCTTATTATATAGTAATTTCACTGTCTTAATTCAAAGTTTTTCTTTTGCCACTATCAGAAGAAGGGAGTTTGAAAAAATGTTTCTGCAGCACTATCTCTAAATATTCTTAATAATTTATAGAGCAAGAAAAATATATCCAAGAAAGTAATCTTAAACTAAAATGAAGTCACTTACCATGGCCACAACAGGTCCAGAGCTCATGTATTTAACCAAACCAGGGAAGAAGGGGCGGTCTTTCAGGTCAATGTAATGCTGTTTGAGAAGGTCTTCAGAGGCCTTTAAAAGGACAGATGTAACTTTAAATATCATTTTCTGAATGTCATTGAACAAAAGGTGTTACAGTTGTAAGACTGTCACTATAGGACACGAACTGACGACATGGACACTGTTGCTCTTAAGGTGAATAAAAAAAGATGAAAGTTTATTTTCTGACTCCAACATTTATAGTTGTCCAAAAGTGACAGTGGATTGGAGGGTGACAGTGACACCTCTCCAATGATACTGGACAGACTAACAGTTCATCAGTTCTTTTCTCCTCTATGAAAGAATACAAAACAAAAATTATTTACAGAATTGTGTGTGAGAAAGTTACAAGAATGCAAACATCGGAAGGCTTAGCTAAGTCTTAAAAAATCAGGGTGACATAAGACTATGGCATTAGTGATTAGATTCACAATTAATGTTACCAACAATGCTGCAGTGCTATTGTGTGTATCAGTGGAAGCTCCTGCTGTAATATTAAAGGAGTTCTTTCTTTGTGGCTGTGCTGGGAATTGTCAATATGATTTTGCACGGCAGTGAGCCTCTGCAATAAGCAGAGTACGGAATCCCAGGGTGATGTTACCCAACACAACCTATCAGCCAAGGCCATTCCAGCTCTCAATCGGGCTGCATTAAACCTCTGAACAAAATTCGCTGGTTTTGGGAAGGGTAGAAGCCGTGCGCCGGGCAGGAAGAAGGGCCTGACGCGCGCTCCAGCACATCCGCCATGTGATCCCAGTTCTGCCGCAGGAGAAGCGGCAAGGAGAGATTCTCGGTGTGGGTGCGGTGAGCCCTTCTTGGGCAGGGCAGGGACGGGGTTGGGGGGCAAGGCGCAGGCACTCACGTGTACGAACTTCATGGCCACGAGCCGGAACCCTTTCTGCTCGAACCGCTTGATAATCTCGCCGACCAGCCCGCGCTGGACGCCGTCGGGCTTGATGGCGATGAAGGTGCGCTCGCCGTTCCCCGCCATGGCACTGCGGGCGGAAGCGCGGCGTGAGGGGACGCGCGGCCTCAAGGTCGGCGACGGCCATGGCGATACCGCCCTGCCACGCGGCACCGCCACGGAATGTCCCCCCGGCCCCACCGAGTCCGGCCCGGCCCCGCCGAACCCCGCCGGACCCTTCCGCCTGTACCCCCCATGCCCCTGGAGCGCGGGGCCCGACCCGGCCCGGCCTCACCTATCCGGAGCTGCCGCCGCCGCCACCCTCCGCACCGCTGCCGCTAGAGGAAGAGGCTCAGGAGGAGGCGTGCACGCCGCGGATCCCCCGCCCCGCGCAAAGGAGGAGCCGCCGGGCCGGCGGCGCTTCGGGGGCGGGATCGCCAGCACCAAGCGGAACGGGGCCGGGCCGGGATGACGTGAACTAGACAAGAGAGCGGCCGTTTCCGGGCCTAGGGGCCCAGGGGTGGCTCTGGGCCAGGCCTGGCCGCACCTGTCGCCTCCGCTGCCTCGAGGGTTATTTATAGACGCAGCAACTGTGGCTTAAGCCTTTAAGGCACTGAAGCGACGGTGGATGTTTAACACAACTAAATAATTTTTTACTAATGTTTTGCTGGGTTGGCTGCTTTCAGGTATCCCCGCGGCCTGAGGGTTGGTCCTGCCAATCAGGCTGCACTGCACAGCAGGGCTACAGCTTTTCGAAAGCATATTTATCACAGAAAAGTGATGTGGAACCTGTAACACAGGAACATTATTGATAATTTTATTGGGAAGAATGAAGCCGCCAAGTGTCAAAACCTCACAGTCCTTGAACCCGTGTCGCAACATGAAGCAGGAAGTGTGTTGTTATTTTTTATGATGTTTACTACTTGGCCCTTTCCTAGTCAATAGAGCACCTTTGCCTGAGCAAGTTATAATCACGCACCATCACTGCAGCTGGGATATCAATGAAATAACCTCTGTAGTCCTTGCACTGTCTCTTATTGAGGGGTCAGTTAGTGGTTTTACACTGGACCTGCTCAGACACCTCAACCATGCAGGATTGCTGGCCTCCACCTCTTCCCAGTCACATCACATTAGAAACACAGCAGCTTCCTGACAACCCAAACACCTCCAGACAAACCACATTTCTCTATTTTGTAGAATTGAGAGGTCTCAAGTAACCTTTCAAGCAAAGATTAAACTGGAGACCACTCATTTCAGGCTTAGGTTTGTCACATATTCCCTTTCCTCCAACTTCTTTTAACCTAATGATTTATCTTCTATAACACTGAATATTTTCAGAAGAGAGGCTCTCAGCCTCACCTACAGCTTCATAGTTAGAGAATTTGTTCCACCTCCTTATACTCATTAATTAAATATAAGACAAAATATTTAAAATTTCATTTTATTTCACTTGGAAACAGCAAATATTGTTTTATTTTGTGCCATCTCTTTTTAGGAGCTCAGTATCATCGTAAGGTATCATAACCCTTCAATTCAACATTCACTGCATAGTTCAGTATTCAGATACAAGAACTCACTGTGGGGGAAAAAATCGTGGAGCTTGAGCAAGTGATTCCATGAAACTCTTGCTCTTAGTGAATAAAATGTTGCAGGGAAATAAATACATAATATCAATCCCAACTTCCTCATCCAGTACAACTTTTGCTGTTGAAACTGAAACACCTTCTGCATTATTATGACTCTACTTCTTTACATCATTAAATAAATACAAAATGATAGTGATAAAGTCACGTCTAAAACAACTTATCCAAGGACCATTTGCTTTGTAGTTCCAGCTTCTGGAAACTACAGTAATGGGAACAGAGGACTACAGAGTTACAGAGGAAACTACACTAATGAGAACACAGCTAAATTACCAGCTGTTCAACTGGCAAAGCAAACACCATTTATTGCTCTGTGGTAGGTCAGAGAGCTGCTGCACTGAAGTGGCTAAAGGCAGAATCTCCCTCATCCATCCTCACATTAATCTTCTTTTCACATAAAAGGACATTTCATCAAGCCTGTCTGGTTAATCGGTCCTTAAAATACTACATAAATCCCATGTGGAAGGAAAAAGAAGTGAGTTGAAACAGTGTCAGTGTGGAGGCCAGTTGTCATTTTAGCCAGAGTTGAGCTCTTTATGGGCACAGCATGTTCTGGGGAGAGAAATGGGCTTTTTTTCTGTGGCCATTTTAGGAATGGGGACACACTTAATATTAAGTAAATCCTCAACATTTGGGCATACCGTCAATGCATTTACACACAATCAGTTGTCCTCTAATGTTTTAGCAAAGTTAACGTCTGACTCTGAGCCATTTGCATATTTATTTACCAAATAAATTTTACCTATTTTTTTAATGTTTACCAAAATACTCTCTATGACTCTAAAATGCTTCAGAAAAAATATATGTTATCTATTTTGTGTTTTCATCTCATATCTCTCAATCCCAGAAGCAGCTTTTAACATGTGCAATTCCATCTATAACTTGACAACTTTTAAATCAAAGGAGCAGCAAGCACCAACTCTAACATCCACAAAAGAGCAATTTCACTGTTTTCTGAGGTTTCTACCAGGGAATTCCTTGGAATAGCTAGAGACTGGCAGCTGTTCATGGACATGGGAATATCAGAAGATCCAGGCTAGGTGTTAATCATAGATCCACTCATGAGCACAGCTTCTGTAAACAACAAGTTCTTCAGGAGTGAACCATAAATTGATCTCTGTGTCAGCACTTTCCACAGAATCACTGCCATGAATGATGTTCCTAGGAAAAGAAAAGGTGAATAAAAGAGAAAATGAATTCTTAAAGTAAAGTAAGCTTCTTGTTTGAGTCCCACTATGGACAGAAGCTTTAAGTAACAGTAAAGTAGGAAAAGACACAGCATAGGCAGTGCCAGCTTTGCTCCTCATTTTTGTCAATGGGGACAACCATGACTTGATCCCTATCCTTAGATACTAATATGTCATGGGCAGAGGAAATGGCAGCTCCATGTGTAAAACAGAGAAGGATGGAGCACAGTTCCTGCAGATATCATGACATAACACTTGGCATTTAGTGCTTTTGGATGATACTAAATGTTTTAAAATTTACTTTCCAACTTGGACACAGAAGTCCCCACGAATAGTGCCAGGCTTGGAATCGAACGGATTGGTTTCCCCCAGCATCATTCTTCCAGTCTTAATCACATTAAGACCTTCCCACACCTTAAAGAAAAAAAAATTCCATTCAGATTATTAAATTTTAGCAGCAGTTAAATTATACCATCCACGAAAACACAGGGCTGTCCAACATGGCACAAATCAGCATCTGAATATTTGTCACAGTGAGACAAATTTATCTCCAATTCTTCTGTCAGATTCTTGAAGCATCTGTTCACATGGTCCCCTTCTGTACAATCCCTCTCCTCACCCAGGGTGGGGAGAGAACAATTTCCCATCTCAGTATGTCAGTCTCACAGAGCTGTTTGCTCATGGGAGAGCTAGACCTCAACTATTTTACAAATACATTATCAAGGAGAAAAAGAGAACTAAAGTTAAAATGTTCCACCATCCTTTTTCAGCTTGCTTACTACATGGCATTTCAGAATGGGGCTTTAGTGCAGGCTTACTGTTTCTCAAGGTCCTAGTTGTGATTCCTGTTTGCCCCTGCCCTCTTCCTCAAAAAAACTGACTCAAAGGAGAGAAAGATTATGATAAAAGATTAAAGAAAAATAGTTAACAGCACATCTTCCTAATCACAGTATATGAATCCAGATTTTAAAATCCTTTTAAAAATAAACTGCTATTCAACAGGTGACACAATCTCATTGCAGGGAAGACAATCAAGCAGTGTGGTTTTCCTTGCCAGGAACTCACCATGGCTACAATAGGTCCTGAGTGCATGTACTGCACCAGGCCATCGTAGAATGGCCGGTCCTTGAGGTCGATGTAGTGTTCCCTCAGAAGGTCCTCAGAGGCCTGGATTAAAAACCAGACAGACAGAGAAAAAAGCTTACAGTAAGAGCTTAAGACCATAGTCAAATCACAGAGATAAACCACAGAGCATTGGTAATCCTGAAACTAGCATGCACTTTAAAATACAGTATTTCTAGCACCTTCCTAGGAGTACTTTTGGTCGATATGAATTTGAACTGTTTGCTTTAACCACAACTAAACTTAGAAAAGTTTTTGTTGCCAATACAGGCAGTTTATGTGACCTGGGATTTGTAAAAGATACTCAAAGATATTTATTTGGCATAGGAGGCACCTGAAAGAATATTCTCTTCAGACTAAGGGCATCAGGTTACTAAAATTAGTGTGCTTAGTACGTCTAAAGCATTTAGCCAGAGCTGGGAACTGGAACTTTTCCAAAATCATCCCAAGTAGAATTTCTCAAAATTTCAGTTTTAAATGTTACAGAGGCCACATTTGTTGTTAGAGCATGCTGCTGTACTTGAAGGCTACAACTGATATAAAAAAGTAGACACAACAATTGAGGAGAGCTTACATGTATTAATTTCATGGCTACCAGTTTGAATCCTTTCTTCTCAAAGCGTTTTATGACCTCCCCCACCAGCCCCCTCTGGACCCCATCAGGCTTGATGGCAATGAAGGTGCGTTCCTCGATGGCAGCCATGATCCTGAGGAGGGTGGGAATAAAATTTGTTATTCCAGGACTGTGCGATCCCAGCCCATCCCAACCCCGTCTCCTATAAATGTAATTAGATTTGCTGCATGTGAGGGTCAGTAATCCATGGTCTGCCATGTTTGGACAAACCAGTGCCAGCACACAGATTTTCCCAAGTGCTGCAGGAGTGAGTTTGAAGCAGTGGAAGGGTGCCAAGTGTAGGAACAATCAGCGAATACTGAAATCAGAAAAACTCTGAATGGAAAGGAAGGTAATGATCATCACAGATCCATCTTTCAGTGCCGTGCAATAAAATCATAAATTAGATCACACACAGAGTTTTCACCTGGAAACCAGCAGGACCAGAGGGGCTCTGAGCCTCGCGGTGGAGCACACCTGAGTGGGCAGGTGAGGGATGCAGGGGTTGCGGGGAGGCTCCGCGGGAGGGTGCGGTGACACTGCCCGGGGACAGGAGAACCCTTCCCGCTGCCCCGCAACCCGGCTTACCCGCTGGCGGCCCAGTGGCTCTGGCAAACCTTGAAGCCTTGTCCCCCGCTTGTGGCCCGGTGGCTGTGGCAAACGGTGTCCCCCGCAGGTGTCCTTGGTGAGTGTCGGAGCCCGAATACTCCGTCGTTCCCCGGATGTCTCTCACAGCCCGTGTCCCCCGCTGTTTCCTCAGTGGCTCTGGCAGCCCGTGTCCCGCGCCGGTGGCTCTGTGAAGACCTGTCACCGCGGGTTCCCGCCCTGTTTAGCCGTGCCCCACCCCCCCGCCCTCCACAGCGGTTGCCGTGGCGACAGCGCTGCCTCCCGCCCGTACAGAGCGCAGTTACCGCCTCCAGCCCCATTCCCACTCGGGGAATTCGGGATCGATCCCTGCCCCCGATCCCCCACCCGGGTAACACCCGCACCCATCCAATGCCTCTTCCCTTACAGCGGGAGTGCCAGGCTCAGCCCTTCCAGCATTTCAGTCTTGCCTGCTGGATACCGGTTTTTATTTAACAAAAGGCATAAAACGTTATTTTAATAAAAATCTCGTTATCGTACTGTTCTGCTTGTATTTCCTCTTTAAAGAAGATAATTAATTTTGTTTGGTTTTTTTTTCTGGTTATACTATATTAGCTCTTTGAGTCAAATGACCCTTCAACAATTTACCACTGAGCTGCTTTGCCTTGAGCATTTTATTGCCTTTAAGAGAATTGAAGATAAAGCATCTGGATGGAAATCCACACTTGTCCTGTTTTTGCTTCCAAACTGAGATGAACTTCCTGGGCCCCACTTCTTGGCTGTTCTTGAAAGTAAAACAATGAAGATTTTGCTTCCTTCTGAGAAGGACTTCACTGCTTGACAGGGAAAAGTTCAGCTTTTTGATAACATGGATTTCCTTACTTGGGATCCCTTCTCTGCACTAGAGTCCATCACACATCCATGTGGTACTTTTAGTTCTGGTGGGAGGCTCCAGATCTGACCTAAGCATCTATTCAACCAACCTGCTTTCTTGTATTCAGAGTCTTTTTCCATCACACTTTCCAAGAACTCTGATTTATCAGATGTCATACATTCTGCATACATAAAAAATACAGTGTCATACATTCTAGCAAGTCCTCCTTGAGGTTATTTTGAAATTAGAGTTTCTGAGTAGTCTCCTGACAATGCCAATCCAATTTATTCTCTTGCTTTGATACTTTTATTTAAGATGTTTCATACTACTTAAACAAACTCTAATGCTGTAATCTTCACTATGGCAAAATAATACATAAAAATAGAAGAAAGGTCTCTAGAAACAGGATGTTTATAAAAATATCAAGTTTAAAGCAGCAATAGGACATCTATTTACAGTCTTGTTAAATCTACGTCATTTAATGATTAAAGCTTAAGACTTGCCCTAACGTGGGCAAGCACGACTTCCAGTTTTACCATAGGTCTGTTCTGTGATCTGTGCCAAGTCTTTTAACCTCATTAAATAAGGGTCAACTCTGCCACTTTTGAGATTAATCCATGATTAGCACAGCAAGTTGTTACTGTATAAATGAGCTTTTGCTGGTTGCAAATTTTACCAAGATCACCTAATTACATTGGAAATTACATGTTTATCTAAAATGTGAAGAAGTAGAGATTCTAGAAAAATAATTTCCAAAAAATGGACTGATCATGGGAGAGAAGTAAACACCTTCAAAGTTCTCAGTGAGTGAACTAAGTGTAACTGTTGAGCTCAAACCATTTCCATATTACTTAAAACCAGTAGAGATTTTTAAAACAGGCCTGAGACAAAGGACTGACTGTGAATGTCTCCAAACTTCAGGAGAATCTAACACAGCTTCAGCTTTGCTGGTTTGGTCCCAGCTTTACACTGGTCTCAGCTCACAGCCTCTGTCTGTACCACCCAAAATATTTGGGGTTCTCATAAAAACATAATTTGTGCTATGTCCCTCTTGCTCCTTATAACCAGAGTCCTGACTCTGACATGCTTTGTTGCTCCAGGATATCCTACTCTTCATTTAGCTGAGTGGTCTTTATCTTGATTTCTGTTGTGCTTTAAGGTATAAATCAAAATAGAATTAAGTTTTTACATAAAATTTCTTCCTCTAGGTAAAGTGCCACTTAAACTTTTCTAAACCTAGAGCGATCCGAGGGCTGATTTTCTTCCCTGGTAAATTGTAAATCAATTTACTTGGGGGAGGGGGGGGGGGCTGCCTCTAGCCAGAGGTAGAGGCATGGGAGAATCGTGTCTTTTGGCCTGTGGGGATCCAATGGCCCGGCACATCAGAACCTCAGAAATATGAAGCTTTGGTTGATACTGGTGCACAGTGCACATTAATCCCATTGGGACATGTCAGGGCAGAAGCTGTTTATAGTGCTGGGGTGACAGGGGGATTGCAGCAGTTGACCCTGTTGGAAGTTGAAGTGAGCTTGACTGGGAAGTAGTGGCAGAAACATCCTATTGTGACTGGTCCAGAGGTCCTTTGTATTCTGGGCATAGATTTCCTCTGGAGTGGCTATTACAAAGACCCAAAGGATTCAGGCGGGCTTTTGGAATAGCTGCTGTGGAGGCAGAGGACATTAAGCAATTGAACACCTTGCCTGGACTGTGAGAGAGTCCTTCTGCACTTGGACTCCTCAAGGTGGAGGAACAATGTGTCCCAGTTGCAACCTCAACAGTGCACCGCTGGCAGTTTTGGGTGAATTGAGATGCCATCACACAAGATGATCCGTGAGCTGGAGAGCCAAGGGATGGTCAGTAAGGCCTACTCACCCTTCAGCAGTCCCACTTGACCTGTGCACAAGTCTAACAGAGAATGGAGATTGACTATGGACTATCGTGCCATGAATGAAGTTACTCTACTGCTGAGCACTGCTGTGCCAGACATGCTGGAACTCCAGTATGAGCTGGAGTCCCAGGCAGCAAAGTGGTAGGCCACAATCAATATTGCCAATGCATTTTTTTCTCCATTTCTCTGGCAGCAGAATGCAGGCCTCAGCTTGCTTTCACCTGGAGGGGCTTGCAGTACACCTGGAACCGACTGCCCCAGGGGTGGAAACACAGCCCCACCATCTGCCATGGTCATAAGCCCTGATCCAGGCTGCACTGGAAAAGGCTGAGGCTCCAGAACATCTGAAGTATATCGATGACATCATTGTGTGGTGAAACACAGCAGCAGAAGTATTTGTGAAAGGAGAGAAAATAACTCACATTCTCCTGGAAGCCAGCTTTGCCATCAAAAAGAGTAAAGTCAAGGGACCTGCCCAAGAGACCCAGTTCCTGGAAATGAAGTGGCAAGATGGATGGCATCAGATACCCACTGAGGTCATCAATAAGATCACAGTGATGTCTCTCCACCAACCAGCGAGAAGGAAATGAAAGCTTTCCTAGGTGCCATAGGCTTTTGGAGAATGCACATCCCTGAGTACAGCCAGATGGTGAGCCCTCTCTACCTGGGCACCCACAAGAACAGCACTTTCCAGTGGGGCCCTGAACAGCAACAAGCTTTTGCCCAGATCAAGCAGGAAATCGTTCATGCGGCAGCCCTTGGCCCAGTCAGGATGGAACTAGAGGTAAAGAATGTGCTCTACTCTGCAGCCGGGAACCATGGCTTGTCCTGGAGCCTTTGGCAGAAGGTGCCTGGAGAGACTTGAATCTGACCACTGGGATTCTGGAGCTGAAGTTACAGAGGGTGCGATGCCAACTACACCCAAACAGAGAAGAAAATCCTGGCAACCTATGAAGGAGTCCAAGCTGCCTCAGAAGTCATCAGCACAGAAGCACAACTCCTCCTGGCACCCCAACTACCAATACTAGGATGGATGTTTAAAGGAAAGGTTCCCTCTACCCACCACACCACTGACGCCACATGGAGCAAATGGTTTGCCCTCATCACACAGTGTGTATTAGAAACTTGAATTGCCCTGGGATCTTGGAAATAATTACAAATTGGCCCATAGGGGAAAATTTTGGTCTGACTGACAAAGATGAGCAGGAACAGGTGACCCATGCTGAGGAAGCTCCACTGTACAACCAACTGCCACCAGAAGAAACATGCTATGCTCTTTTCACTGACAGTTCCCTTGTCACAGGGACAAATCAAAAATGGAAAGCAGCTGTATGGAGCCCCACACAACAGGTTGCAGAAACTATTGAAGGAGAAAGGTTGAACTCAGTACTTGCTGAACTCAAAGCCGTCCAGCTGGCCCTGGACAGTGTTGAAAGAGAGAAGTGGCCAAAGCTATACTTTTCCATGGATTTATGGATGGCAGCCAATGCTCTGTGGGGTTGGCTGGAAAGGTAGAAAAAGGCCAACTGGTAGTATAGAGGAAGACTTATCTGGGCTGCTGATGAATGGCCAGACATTGCCACTCCGGTAGAGAAGCTGCCTGGGAAAGTCTGCTATGTGGATGCCCTTGTTGCCAAGAGTTGGGCTAACAAGGAGAAGCAAAACAACTTCTTAGCAAAACAGGTAGATCAGGCTGCAAAAATAGAAGCGTTTTAGATAAATTTGGACCGGCAACATAAGGGGGAGGAAAATCAATCTCTCTCAGCAAGTGCAAGATGCCTTCTAAGCTGTATTATTGTTAAGGAAACAGGATTTCTGATATTATCTGGAAACCTTATTAGAAAGGAAAGGCCTTTTTGCTGCCAGACACCAGCAAACCTGCAGAGTCCCAAAATCCAGGAGCTAAGATTCTAACTCCTTCAGTCATCCCTCAGTGAATCACTGCGTCTATTTGTGCCTCCATTGGTGTGATAAACAAATACCCTGGGAGCTGTCAGACTGCATTGCCTCACATCTGCCATTCACAGAGGGAGCTGCCCACGGGACATCCCAACCCCACAATCCAACCGGAGCTCCCCACCCCGATCCCACAGTAAGGGACTAAAGGGACCAAACCTTCTGCTGTCAGGGGCCCCCAGAGCCACCACCAATGGCACCAGGGCTTTGATATTCACTCTCGTGACCTGGGGTATCTTGGCCTGTATCAGGAATAGCGTGGCCAGCAGCACCAGGGAAGTGATTGTCCCTCTGACCTTGGCACTGCTGTGTTCAGTTTTGGGCCACTCATTTTAAAAAAGATATTGAGGGGCTGGAGTGTGTCCAGAGAAGAGGAACAAGGCTTGTGAAGGGGCTAGAAAACATGTCTTATGAGGCTGGGTTTGGTCTCGAGAAGAGGAGGCTCAAGGGTGACCTCACAGCTCTCTAGAACTACTGACAGGAGCATGTAGTGAGGTGGGGATGGGGCTCTTCTGCTGTGCCTTCAGAGAGAAGACCAAAGAAAACAGCCTTAAGCTGAGATAGGGGAGATCCAGATTAAATATTTGAATTTTTTTTTTTACTGTTTGTGTGGTCAGAGGTTGAAAGGGGTTGCCCAGTGGGTGGTGGAATTACCACACTGGAGCTGTTTAAGAGGCATCAGTACCCAGCACTGCATAATGTGGTTTACTGGTTTAGGAGTTACAGTGGCAGTGCCAGGTGGATGGGTCAGACTGGGTGACAGAACCACAGAATCAACTAGGTTGGAGAAGACCTTTGAGATCATCCAGTCCAACCTGACCCGACATCACCTTGTCAACCAGACTATGGCACTGCATACCACATCTAGTCTTTTCTTCAACACCTCCAGGGACCGTGACACCTCCCCGATTAGCCCATTCCAATGCCCAATCACTCACTCTGTGAACAATTTCTTCCTAATGTCCAACCTGAACCTCCCCTGGCACAACTTAGGGCTGTGTCCTTCTATCCTGTTCCTTGTTCCCTGTGTTATAAACGTAATTGCCAATTAAGCCAGATCAATAATTTGCGAGAGTCAAATCCTTATAACAAAGTATAAAGTTTATTTCGTGTTCGAATTCACAATTTAAGCCAGCCACGAAGTGAAATGGACAGAGTCAAGCTCAGGACACTGGCTCTGGGTGACACATGTACGCAGCTCTGAGCCCCTGTCGCTACAGAGAGGTAGTGGCACACCATGGCCATGTCCGAGTCCAGTTTTTATACTCTTTCTCGCCGGAGGCAAGGATGTCCTGTGGAGGATTTTGTGAACAGCTGGCTAGCTGAGAAAGGTCATGGCGGCATAATACCATTGGTTAAACAAGAAGGAGATAAGCATGGGAACTAGCAATTAGTGTAAGACAGGGATGTTGTGCCCTTGGTACAATAGCAGGATAAGGAGGATGATGACCTTAGGTTAGAAATTTGAAGAAACACAGAAAAGCTGTAACAGTATACCCACAAGAATGTAAAAATAGGTGCAGCTGGCTGATAAGCAACTAACCAATAATGAGCTCACTTTTTGCAATATGTATTAGTCTGATTAACACCAATATAAATATGTGTGGCTATCAATAAAGTTTGGGATTTGCTGATCACTTATGTTAAGTGCCGCTTTTCTCCCACCAACTCCAACAATGTCCTTTGTCCTTTTCATAATCAAGTGAGTTTCCAAAGCTTCTCTGGTCCAGGGATAATACTATCAGATGGAAGACGGTCAAGTTCTCGACATCTTGGGAATAATTCATAGGTTTCTTGTCTTCTGCTAGACGAGTCCTTAAGGATCACATTTATAATACACAAAGCCGCGTCCGGGAAGATATACATCCAGGAAGATATACAAGTTAAACAGTCTTTTACCAGTAGTCCTTTACATGTTAGCGGATTTCCCAAAAACAGACTATAGACTAAGTGAATTATCATAAAATATGCTATCTCTCTAGCTATCTGTGGCCAGGTGTGCCACTGATAGCTTACTCCTGAGTTAGTTAAGAGTTCCCAGTTCCTGTGTTGCATTCCTCTTCTTCACAGGTAAATCTAGCAGAACTACGTGTGGTATGTGTAAGACAACTAGTTTCCCAACCCCTGAGAGCTACTATGTAAACTCCATATTTTTTTTTAGCTTTGGTAACTAGCCTGGACATGTTTCCTTCAGTAATTTTTTCATATATAGTTGTAAACCCTTAATATTCTTATAACAGATTCATAACAGAACTATATTTTAGTACATTTATAATTACTAGACTTATAATGACATTACATTCAGTACATTAATTGCATAATACTATTTTATTCACCTATGAATTTTGACATATCTATAACACCTGGGACAGCATAGCAGAGCCCGATCCTCACCTGGCTGCACCCTCCTGACAGGAAGAGTTGTAGAGAGGAATAAGAGCTCCCCACAGCTCCCTCAGCCGCTCCTCACAAGAAGTGTGCTCCCTTCCCCAGCCTTGTTGCCCTTTTAAAGGCCTCTTCCGATCTTGACAATTCGGTGATCCCTGACGTGCCTCCGACAGCCCAGCCCTTCCTGCTGCCACCCCACTCCTGCCGAACGCATTTTCCCGAAACGCAACACCAGCTCCGCGATCAACCACGGCCATAACCTCACACGGGCCCTGCCTCTCGATGACATCACCAGCAGACCACACCCTCCGCACTGACTTCTAGTCCGTAGCTCCGCCCCCACGCTGCTGTCCCGGCAGACCCCACCCGGCGCGGCGGGTGAGGTCACAGACGTGCGCCGCTCCCTGCCCGGCCCTGACGAGGCTTTGCTGCTGCCGCAGAGAGCCGCTCCGAGCAGGACCTGCCGGGCCCCGCCAGGCCCCGCACAACCCCCCCGCCGCCATGGAGCTGGCGGACGGCGTGGTGTACCAGGAGGATCCCGGCGGGCCCGGCCCCGCCATGATGTCGGAGCGGGTGTCGGGGCTGGCGGGCTCCATTTACCGCGAGTTCGAGCGGCTCATCGGGCGCTACGACGAGGAGGTGGTGGCCGAGCTGATGCCGCTGGTAGTGGCCGTGTTGGAGAACCTGGACTCGGTGTGTGCTCACAGCCAGGAGACCAGCGTGGAGCTAGAGCTGCTGCGGGACGATAACGAGCAGCTGCTCACGCAGTACGAGCGGGAGAAGGCGCTGCGCAAACAGGCCGAGGAGGTGAGCGCGACGCTGGGCCGGGACGGCTCCGTGGGGGCGGCCGCACCTCCCGCGCTGGGCCTGCCCGGGGCAGAGCGGGCGGCGCCAAGAGCGTGTACAGGGGCTGCCCCGTCCGGGCGCGGGGCCGGAGTGGGGATCGCGACGCGGCTCGGCAGAAGGATTAGGAGGGCGCGGAGTACTTCCCGGTCCGTGCAGCTAAGCCGCAGCGGGACCCGTCCGTGCGGGTCCGTGTGCCTGCGGTCCCCTGAGCCGCTCGTCCCGGAGGCATCCCCGGTAACCCCTGCGGAGCGCTGCGCTGCCGGTGGGGCCGCGGGAGGGGAGCGGCGCAAACATGGAACTGTGCGCTGGTTGTGCTGTCACGGCCACGCGGGATGCTCCCCGCGGAGGGAGGCGGGTTGTCCATTTTTGCAAAAATAATGACAACGCATTGTGAAAACCATGGAAATATACAGTGTGTAGGCTGAAGCCCTTCGGAGTTGGGCTGTATAAAGCTGCAGGTAGCAACAGGTGGTGTGGACTCTCCAGTGACGTTGACTCTGATTTGGGATGTTAGATGTTTTTATTTTAGTGTTTGTACCAAGAATCACTTCAGCATAAACAAGCTTGTGAGGCATTATATAATGTGATGTTATAAAGCAATACAATAGGAAGTAGCTGTGCGGGATAACCTCCTCCAGCTCATTGTCTTGCCAAATTCCTGAAGGAAATTGGATTGGCAGCATTATCTGTAATGGAGCAAGCCATCTTACAAGTGTATTTCCAGACTACCTGTCCTCTGCTAATCTCTCTGGTTGTGCTTGCCTTCTAAATTTTCTAAAAATCAGAGCAACTGTACTGAGAGTAAACACAATATTAACAGTAAAAGCTTAATTTTAAAAAAAACATTAGCCCTGTACAAATACTTGTTGGTTTCTGTTATAAGTGAGTGCAAAATGTTGTCTGCAGATTATTCCAGGACTCAGTTTGTTATGAAGGATTGTGGTATGAATGGTGTCACCCCAGATCTTGGACTGATGGATCATTCATCCTCCTTGTCAAACACATGGTGGTTTTATGATGCCTTATGGACTCCAGTCAGGGGACTGGAGTTGCCACACTATTTCTGACACAAGCTGATGTAAAAACATCTTTTAGAAAATATGTTTATATTGAGAATTATAGGAAGGGATTGATAAATATTTTCTGAACTAATCCATGAGAAAATCCATCAGGCTTGAAGCACAGGCAGCATTTGCCAGATCAAAAAACAGGCCTTGGGCAGCAGGACAGAAACCGTACCAATGTGATGAAACAAAACATGGGGTTAGTTAATTTTGTTGTAGCTTTTCAGGAACTGTATGTGCCTGTATTGGTAGTGTGCTTCACTGCCATCTCCATTTCTCTGTGTCATGATAAATTAACTTGAGAGGACAGGCTTTATGCAGTTGAAGAACCAATGCTCATGCTGCAAGATACCTGGCTGATGCTTTCCCAAAGTGCAGTTAGACCAAAGACTGTATTTTCATGGTAATCACAAAGGTCATTTTTGTGATGTGCTGAGGTCATTGCGCTGTACAGGTGTGAAAGTGTTAGGTACAGCCTGGTGTATTCAGGAGAGACACATGTGTTAGGCATGTTTGTTGAATTATTTTTTCGATGCTAAGATAACCTGATAGGTGCAATATGGTTGAAATAAAAGGAGGGAATAGAAATTTAACACTATTTTACTTGGACAAAAAGTTGCTGGCTTAGCACATTTCTTTTGTTTGGAGTTTGCCTGTGTCATGTGGTGGCAAAATGGAGAATTTTGAGCTGCTGAGTTCCATATTTATTGTCATCTGATCATAGATTCACACAATGGTTTGGGTTGGAAGGGACTTTAAAGTTCATGTCACTCCAACCCCTCCCACAGGCAGAGACAGCGTTGCAACACCAGGTTGCTCCAAGCCCTGTCCAGCCTACCCTTGAGCACATCCAGGGATGAGGCAGCCACAGCTTCTCTGGGCAATTAACACACCTTCTTTTACTATCTGCTTCTTGTTGTAGAAAATTTATTTGCAGCAGTATCTTTATGAACATTAAATAATTTACTATTTGGTTAGGGATCTCCTTATCCCATTTTAGTAATTTGCCTTCTTTATTTCCTGTGCTTAAAAAGTGTTACTAAGGAAATATCTTAAAAGTTGTTGCCTGTGGATTTCTGGAATAATTTTTTTTAAAGTCACCCTGACAGAAGTTCTGGGCCTACTTCTTCACCCTCTGGGTACAGTTTTGATCTTTGCAGTTGCTGTGAAATCACTTGTCTGACTTTTAACATAGTAGGTTTTTTTGATATTGCTGAAGGAATGGAGGAACCAGCTGCTCTGCTGTTCTGCTTCCAGTTCTTACCTTTCCACTTGGTGACTGTCAGGTAGCAATTCCTGCCCCAAAGAAGTGGGCGAGGAACCAGCATTTTTGCTTTTGCTATTTTATACCCTGATAAGAGTTACTTCTGCAGCAATGTGCTGTTTCAGACCTGCACTTGTAGCTGGCATGTGATTTGTGTGCACTTGGAAAGAGGATAAAATCTACTCCATTTAGCTATGCCAAATTAGGATATCTTTTAGATTTTTTGCTGTTGGTGGGATTCAGCTGTTTTTGAAATTTTGGCAACTGTGAAAAAGGATTTACCACTACTAAAAACGGTTTAAGTCATGGCATGAACTTGATGTCTGCTTTTTCTTACTGTTCCCAGAGGTAACTTTCTTCATTAGGATTATATGTTGAGTAAACACTGTGCAGTAAGAGTTTAGGTACTTTTAATTTGAGGGAACAAGACCAAGATGCATTTTATAGAAAACTTTCACTCTATTTTACGGCCATCAGATTGTTTTCATTTTCACATGTTTTCCTATCCCCCAAGTCCATCTGAACTGGCTTTTTAGGTGATTTTTTTTCTCCCTGCTCTAAGAACTTGCCATTGACTGAGAATCTGTCATTGTTGCAATACACATTGTTGAAGGGGGTGTCATAGAGTAATAAAGATTGCCAAGTGGGTGGGACCATGACATCAGATATGCTCAGCATTACATCTGGGTCCAGTGACAGGAAAACCAGTCAAGATGTAAAGAGACAGAAGATGACATAAATATAGGAGGAGATACTTCATTTGGCTAATAATGTGTTACTGAGTGCTTCAGTGGTTGTGTGTAGGAGAGAGGGTTCCAAATGTGCTGGGCTGTTGTGTAGTCTTGAGTTCTTACTTACTCCAAAGACCTCTGCAAGCTTTCAAGTAGGTTTAATATTGATTACATAAATATTTTTGAGTTTAGTTGTGTGGGACTTTCTACACTTTTTATGTGAGGTCTGTAAGAACATGTTGGACAAAGGTCTGAAATGATGCATGTGATCCTGCCTGGAGAAAATGGGATGGATTAAATGGGAGTTGCCAAACATGGCTGATGAAGGTCTCACAGGTTGGGTTTCAGTAGCAGGCACATGCAGGAGGAGCTCTGCGTTGCATCCTGTGTTACACCTCATCATGGCCTAATCAAAATTAGGATCCAGACGTCCAATGCTGAGCATCAGAACCTGGAAACAAGATGACCTTTTAAGGATCATTCTAGCTGTATTTTCTGTAATCTCATATAATCTGGTCTGATTGTTTTAAAGACAGGTTGGTGTCCTTCAGCTTGCTCTTAAAAAAAAAGTGCCAAAAATCTCACTTCTCACACTTCTCATTAGAGTTGTAAGATTACATATATGTGGCCTGAACAGGACATCACTTAAAATGGAGAAAACTAGATTTTTGTCTGCCTCAGTGTTTTGAATAAAGCAGTAGCTGGGGTTGAAATGAGAGGATGACTATTGAGAGCCTAATGTATGTATGCTGCTGGATTTACATTAAACAGTGCAGGAGGTAAGTAGTATTTGAGTGTATTGTCGATGTAAATTTAAAAAAGTATTTTAATATGGGTGGGGTGCTCAGCCTGTCCTTGGCTGTTGTGGTGGTTTATCTCACTAGTTTTTCTGTCATACTTGTGCAGGCTTAGTCAGGGTGTCATGATTAATCTGCTGGGGCTGTGTCTGTGATTATACTATCACCCGAAGGAGAAATGAAACCAAATAAAAGTATTCAAAGTCCAAAGTTCTCAATGCCGAGATCTGATCAGGTATAATTTACAGCAGGGGAGGGAAAAATACTCAGCTGTAATTACAGAAATGCTTTAAAGTATAGTAATGGAGATTTGAACTTCAACAAGATGAAGGTAAACTAGTGGAAGGTAACAAAACCGTTCTAGGAAACTGTTTTACCACTTGCAGTTGAAGAACTTGAGAGGAAATACAAAATTATATCTATCTGTAGTTTCATGAGTAACAATGATATTAATGGCTCTGAATGGCTCTTTGTTATTCATGAGTATAATTATCCCTGGCCTTTAGCAAGCTATGACATATTTTTGGGAAATCATCAGAGAAACAACTAAACAAAGATGTTACAGTTTTATAATTCTTATTTCATGTTTTCCCAGGTTTAGTGTAACAAACTTCCCGTGTTTAGTGTAACTTCAGCCCCAGTGCCAAATTTGTGTCAAACTTTGAAGCCCTTTTTGAAAAGGGAGTCTGCCAAGAATAGGCACCAGACACGTCTTGAATATTAAAGGGGCAAAAGTCTTGGATCAGTTACTACAAAGAAGAAATGAAACAAACTTAAACATTGAGGTTTTCAAATTACATTGACTAATTAATATTCCCAAACTTCATGTGGAGGGGGTGGTATGATTCTTGCACATCTGTGTTTGAAGAGGGATTTTTCAATGGCAGCATCCAAAGTGGAGCTACCTGGGCTATGTCAGCTGTTCCTCAATTGTTGTGGATTAGTTTCAAGCACAGTCATATGAACACCATGCCCAGTCCTGTGACAGCTGTGTAGAGCTTGTCTGAAAGGAACTCTTGTTTCACTTCATAGGTTTTGATGCATTTCTACATCTGAAGTACTTTTTAGTCAGAACTTCTTCTGATGATCCTGTTCAACTGAGGTCCTTTTCATAAGGTTATGAATTTCTGCTTTTGTAAAAAATGTGTGTATGATGGCTGCAATGTAGTAATAGTTCATTAACAGTTGATGTATGACCATTAGAAATATTTTTCCCACTAAATTTTCCAAACAAGACATAGGTAAAAATATTCAAATCAGATTAGTTTTTTCAAGTTGCTGCCTTCACTGTCTCAGCTTCCTTTGCCCCTTTAACTGTTGTGGATGTTTAGGATTTTTTCCTGCAGAGGTTTCTGGTGTGCTTCTCCTCCCTGTTCTGTGAGCCTTCTGCATAACTTGTGTTGGTGGCCTTGTCTTCTCCTTGCAATGCAGAGCATAGAGTACTGCATGACCTAAAACATCCTTGGCTTTTAGAAGTATTCTTTGTGTCAGCAATACACACTGAATTTTTTGACTTTTTGCATAGGATAAATAGCCAAAAAAGTGCCTTCAAAGCTGCTATAATGGTGTGTTGGTAATTTTTATGTTACGGAATGTAAACACATGCATTCATAAGTGAATTCCAGAATATGGGGAGTCACAAGTGTGGTAAACCAAGGAAACAGAAGGTGATGGTGATCAGCACAGTTTTCTGTGCAGTCGACAGATTGTAGATGGTTATTAAGGATTTGATGAAGACTCTGAGAATTTATAGCAGAATTGAGTGGGAATGGAAAAGATATCAAGTCATTTTGGTTGGCACTACTGCTAGTGTGTCCCTGTTGCAATGTCTGTACCTTTGTGGCTTATGGGTGAAAATAACATCACTGATGATCAGTCAGACTAAGGATACACAGACTCCCTGTGTTCACATGCACTGTTGGCAGTTGTTGTACATCAAGTTAGACAATAATGAAATAATTATTATTTATGTTAATCCCAAGCAGGTTCTCTGGAGTAGCTGGCACTTAGTTGCAAGTTATTACACAGTGTAACCTAGACTGAGTGCTTGACTGATGGACCTGGACTGAAATAGTTCTTTGTGTTTAAATGTGGCCTGTGGATCTATTCAGTTGTTTTGGAAACCACCGTGCACCTTCCTGGCTGTGAAGGGCTGCTGTGTTTCTTCCTACCTGCTGCAAAACCTGTAATTAATTTTTGGTCTAACTTAACTATTTTGTCATTGTTTAGAAATTCATTGAGTTTGAAGATTCTCAAGAACAAGAGAAAAAGGACTTACAGACCAGAGTGGAAGCATTAGAGTCACAAACTCGACAACTTGAACTAAAAGCAAAAAACTATGCTGATCAAAGTAAGTAAAACATGGTGCTTTCCTTTTAAATGGTATAAGTGCATTTTAATTTTTGTTCTGTGAAGTAATAATACATATACTAAGTATCTGTGCCCTCTGATTCCTGTACTTAGACAGATAACTGGATTTAACTCTTGTGCAAGTCTGTTTTCTTTAGAATTAAGGCAAACGAGTCAGATACGAGCTTGTGACTTGTAATTGATTCTTCTGGTATCCTGCTTGTATTGCTTACCTTTAAAACAGTGCTTTCTTCACATTTAGCAACTTTTTCAGGAGATGCTTTGATTACTTCCTTGGTAGTGATAACAAAATAAGATATTTTCTTCTTATAAACAGTTGTCTGTGGTAAAATAAAGGTAATCTTCAGGTTTAGAAGCACAGCTGGGAGGAGAAGAGCATTGATGGTGATTCTCATTAACTTTTATATAATTTTTTGCTAAATTATTTATTTATAGGAAACTAAATTTAGTTTTTATAGAAAAAAAAAGTTTAGGGAGAACACTTCCCTTTTTAGAGATGTTCTGTGTAATTGAAAAAAAACTTCTGGAAACTTTGGAAAAAGATGATAGTGATCAGTTGTCTTGAAACGCTTGAAGTTACATATATTGTAGTTTAGACATTCTGCTGGGCTGCTTCTTATCCAGCCACACAGTCACTGAATGAAACTTCCTCATCAGTTTTTCTACTTTTATACTTCAAGCTTCTAAGCCATCTTCTGTTGATGTGAGACTGGTGTGTTCATCAGTTATATATAGCTTTTATTTCTGGACCCTGCAGGAATCTAAAGTGAGACTGTGACAAGGCTTAGGGACGACCATTTTCTAAAAGCAGTGTCAGTCATCAAAATAGCCCCTTTTCATTACTCTTTCTTCCTTTATTTCTGCTCAGCTACATTTCCTGCCCCTAACACAGTACATTCTAGCTCTTTTCCAGCTGAAGCTCTGAAACTTTTCCTGTAAAGTTTAATTTTCAGTGGCATGATTGAGTCTATAGCCAGGCAGGAGTATTAGTCTGAGAGTGTTAAGATTAATGTAGGTGGCAGCTAGGGCAGAATTTTACTGAAATTTGGACAGTTCACAACGTTATTGGCAAATCTTAGAGGCATCACCTGCTTCATTATCCACTGTTCAAATATTCCCAGATTCTGTACAGGCAGGGATGAAGGAGCACTTCAAGCAATCTTTTCTAGTAAAGACCAGGGTGATTGTTTCCTAGGATTGTCTCTTTCTAGATGAAGTCAGGCTAAAATGGATAATTTTAGAGACTTGTACCAGAAACCCTGCGGTTCTTGTGGAACAGTGTTTGTGTGTGTTTAAGAGCCTCACAAGAGGGGAAAAGAAAACATTGTAGCAGGAGTTAGGTGGTCTGTTTTGGTGACTAGGACACTGTTTCTAGAAGTCCTGTGCTCTAAACACAGCCCAAACAGCTTGTTCTTGGGAGACCCCACTCTCTGACAACAAGATTGTGCATCAAGATTGCATTCTGTCCTGTAGGCCATGGCTTTATTCTGTTAATACGATCCAAAGGACAAAGTGGTTGCATGAAAAAGAAAAATCAGTTGGATATGTGGCAGCATACTTGCAGTTTCTTAACAGAAATTACATTTACCATGTATTGATAACAACATTTTATGTTGCTCTGTGAATCTGTTGGTGTGAAATTCTCTTTTTGCTTTGAAGCCTTCAAGTATAGGTATGATTTTAAAGTTTTATTTATATATTGCATGTATATGTGTGTGTATATCTATAATAATAATGGAAGTATTTGCCCAAGAAACTCTGTTGTTCCAGTAGAAGCACTGAGGGTTGCTAGAACTACTTTTTTTGTAAGAAGTAATGTTACTAAAACCAGCTACCATAACTACGTAAAGCTCTAGTGATAAAACAATGATTTCAGACAGTTCCAAAATCTATTTATTGGAGAGAAAAAAAAACTTTGTATTGGAGAAAAACCTTCTGTGATGGCAAAACTGTATATTTGGAGAAACAATAGGGCTGGGTTAAGAGTTTGCTTATGCTTGGCCTTGATAAGCTGTCTGGGACAGCATGAAAGGCTGCTGGAAAGATTTGACATGCTGCTGATGCAGAGCAAGATCAAAGGGGACATAAGCACATTTGTTGAACACCTAATGAATATTATGCAAGTTAACTGGTTTTTTTAGTGATCTAAATTTCTAAGGTATGAAAACCATACGGGTACATATTCGTGAAGCAGCTTAACCTTACTGCATTACCTTGTTTTGTTTTATAGACCAGGCAACTGGCATGCTGTACAATCCCAATCACCAATGTGTCACTTTAATTCAGCTCCAAGTCTTTTAGC
The DNA here is from genome assembly GCF_015832195.1 of Motacilla alba alba. Lineage (NCBI taxonomy): Eukaryota > Metazoa > Chordata > Aves > Passeriformes > Motacillidae > Motacilla > Motacilla alba. Next base: position 98,933 of record NC_052033.1, read on the forward strand.
TAAATTTATTTTTCTCTTCTACTTCCTATAGTACTGCCCGTGCATCTAAGTTAGGCTTTGGTATTGCTAACTGTGTTACCACGTCAACATTCAAAATAGTGGCAGTGTTATCACTGGTAATGGGAGCTGCAAATGTCTGGCACAGAGCAAGTAACCAAATAAAACCTGGGTCTGGAGTGCAGAGTGAGATCACATCATCAGTTGTTGATATGAGTAATAGATTAGAATGGAAAACAGGTAATACATGGTTCTTTGTCATACTTTACCTACAAGACTTTTTGCTTCTTGTAGGCTGCCTGTACACTGTGTGTTTTTCTTCAAATAAGCAAAGCCTGTGAGAACAAGTTTTGTCCATTAAAAAGTTTTGACTCCTTCTTTTTAACACTGGCAGTGCTGAGCATTTAGTGAAAACTTGTCAGCTGGGGCAGCTCTTAAGTTACATGGTTGAGTTCTGCTTGATTGTATGTGCTTAAATCTGTGTGCCAGTCAAGAAGTTATGGTTGTTATGTCCTGAAGTTTAAGTACTTGTTTGTGCAGTCTAAGTGATTGTCATACTAAATCAAAAGAAAAAAAAAAGAAGTATTTCTTTGCACTTAAAATTTACCTTGTGGGATTGCATCCTTAGCTGTGTGTTCAGTCAGGTTGGAATAAAGCTGCCTTTTGAAATTCCTGAAGTGAAAACAGGAGGTTATTTTGTGTCAACCAGTTGCTCCCTTCTTGTTGTTCACGGACTTCTTTTCTCCTCATCAGAAATTGAAACAGTTGCTGTCACATCAGTGGACTACCTTGAAGTGCTCTGTTCTTTTTTAGGAGGAGGTGGAAAGAGGGGGAGATGACAGCAACATGCTGCTGGGAGGAACCTAGCAGATGATGAAACCCGAACAGTGCGAGCAGATGCACTGGAGTTACCACTCCTTCATGATGGGTGGCACTCAGTCCTGGTACTTGATGAGCTGTAGTGGGTTGACTAAGTCAAGTTTGCAAAAAAAATGCTGCAATATGTGGCACTCTGGGATAAATTCATTAAACTTTAGAACTGCTTAAACGAGAGCAGAGGCGTAAGAATTTGCAGCTTCTATTTGAGCACAGGAATGAGCTCAAATCAAGAGCACTGATGAAGCTCCTTGGCTTGTGATCCAGCTTTTCATCTCATTTTGCACTGCTGCTCTTGGCTATAACTTTCCTGGGTTGATCCTGTCCCTTGTGTGGCCTGGCTCTCAGCAGTACCTGGACAGAGAGGGGGGAAAGGCAGTGCCTGTGCTCTTGGAGTCTGTGCCATGTGGAAGCTCAAGCAAGTTAAATAGCACAAATTTCCTGGGGATTTGTTTAGGAATGATGTTGGTACAGGCGGAGATTTTAGAAGTTCTTGCTGTGGGTCTACAGAAAACTTTTACTGAGTGTTGGCAAATGTCTATTTCTAAGTTTGACTTACCTAGAATTCATGTAATTTTTTTCCTTCTCAGCAGCAGAGAGCACCTGTGAAACATGATAATGCCACGTGTTTAGTAAATAACATTCTTCTGTTTTGCAGTGGTGTATCTGAGGCCAATGCCAGTCTTTGATTTAATTTTAAGTATTTCTTACAAGAATTTGAAAATACCTGACTTCCACATTACTTCAAGTCTTTGCTGTTGTGAGACCCCCTTGTTCTACTTGTAATTTGTTTGCAGCATTAAAATATTTGAAATGTCAACCCTGGACCTGGAAAACAGAGGGTTGTTAAAAACTTGTAATAGCAATGCACCACTCATTTGTCCAGCAGTGCTCTGTGAAGGCACATGATACTGCTGGGATAGTGCTCAGTCTCCAGTTACAGGAAGGGATAAGGTCTTCTCAGAGCTCATGGGATATTCCACTGAGTTCTGGTGGGGGGGGGGGGGGGGGTGGGCAACAGACGTTTATTTTAGTTTCCTTCCTTGCCTCTTTCTGGGAATGTCAGTTTTCTTTATATATTACAGGCTATAAATTAATTAAATTTTTGGGAGTAAAAAATTACTAGTGCATTTTGACTTACTACAGGAATGGAACAGCTTTGGCATAAGCTTTCTGGAGAAATCATTCTTGGAGTAACTTATTTATTAGAGAATCTGAAAAACACAATGTCTGCATGACTGAAGTGCTTTCTAATGGAGGTGGTAGGCTGTGGGAGTTGAAAGATTTGGCTCCTTTTCTGGATCTGCGTAGTGCTGAAGTACAGCCAAGATAACAAACTGCATTTAACAAGAAAACAGATATATCTACATACATGACTTTATCAAACCTGAGCTTTGTGTGCAAGATAGATTACATTTGGGGAAAACTGCATTTGTGAAAGAAACCTAATGAAACAAACAAACAAACCCCAAATAAGTATAATCCCAAAAAACAGCTCTTGAGTTTTGGAGCTGTAAATGTTGTGACACAACTCTTGGGATGATGGTATTTTCCATGTCAGGTGTTACTGTGCAGATACTGCTTGCTGAAGGTTTTATTTGGGATATGAAACAAATGCTTTGGAAGCTGACCTAAAAACATTTGTTTTTCTCAGAAGCTAAACAGAGCTATTGCTTTCATTGGCTTCAAGTGAAAGAGATGCAAGACCAGGTTTTGTTGTGAATGTTCTGCAGATGTCATTTGATATCTGATTTTCCTCTGAGCTCTCAGGACACCAGCATTGCTGTAATGTACACTCAGGCAGACAGCCACTCTTGGATCATCTGAAGGTATCCAATATCTGAGATATCTCTGCACATGGGATATCATGCCGCTCATGTGGCTCTGTAGTTAACAGGGAGACCTCTGATGTGAACTTTCAGCTGTGAAGTTTAAAGAAACAGGAACTTTCCAGAATGTTGTTTTGAGATTTGATTTGCATGTCTGCACAGATGGTGATGTGAATAACTAAACTGGTGTGAAACAGCTCTGTCAGTAAATGCTGCTTCTAGGGATGGCTCAACTGGTGTTTATCTCAAGGAATACAAGAAAGCTTTTCAATAGGTCCTGGAAAGAAGTTGATAAGTTCAGGTTTGTTCACTGGGGGTCTGGATTGTTCCTGCTTCATTTTCACACGCTGACAACAGTAGAACTAATCTGATTTCCAGCAAAGGAGGAACAGAATGGCTTTTGTTCTTGTATTTCTTGATTAGCAGATGTGGAACCGAACTCTTTGCTAGTGTGTTCTCAGTGTGGATGTTCATCTCTGATGATGTCAATCATTATCTCAGGTTTGTTTACCAGGCAGATTCCCCCTGCCCTTTGCTACACTGTGCCTCAGGTATCAGTCACTACACCTGAAAAATCCTCTGTAAGAAGTGTGAGTACCAGGTTGTGCTGTAAGGGGAGGCTTTCCTCCTGACTGTGCATTTCACAGTGCCTTTCCTGGCTTCCCAATTCTGTTCCCAAAGACCTCCTGTCTGTGTGGTTTTGGGAGCCAGCAGCCCACTAGATGGAGCAGGGGGTACAGCTGGCTCCAGAGCCAGGGACCCAGCCAAGCTACAGGACTCAAGGCTAAAATAAAATGGAGTAGGAAATTAGAACAGTGATCGGCCTGCTTTAAGCTTAGCTGTTAATATACCTGAGCAAAAGTGGTGAGAAGAGCTTGAAATCCACTGCTGTATAATTACCTGCTCATGTGCGTTTTTAAGTTAAGGTGGTATTGTAGTTTATGTGCTGGAGTTTGGTTGTTACAGTGTTTCTGTTGCTCAAAATACTGCAGTAACTTAAGAAAACTACTTTAAATGTCTTTTAGAATCTTACATTCCTGACTTTTCACTGGCTTTTAAAACAAATCCAGTCTGCTAAAGCTTCTGTGTCCACACTGACTTGATGTGGATTTTATCAGACAGGGAGTTGCTTCAATAGCCAAGTGTATAAATGGAGCATCCCACTGTTTGCAAAGCAGTCAATCAAAAGTTTTTTTTCAGTAAAACACATCTTTTGCAGTGACTGGGCAAGAAGTTGGATTTTGGGCTTGATTTTGTGTAGAAGTTTCTGGTATATATTCTTGATTGTTTGAGTTTCAGCCTATGTGAGGAATGTCCTGGCATGTGGCTGTCTTTGTATTAAATGTTGTAGCAGAATGTTTAAAGAGTTTTGGGTTTTTTTTGTTGTTGTGTGTTTGGGTTTGGTTTTGATTTTTGTTTCTTTTTTGTTTTTGTTTTGGGTTTTTGGTTACAAATTGCAGGGATTTTATGTGCCTGAGACATAGTGCAAACTTGAACAGTCCAGAAGTGTCAGGACATGTGTTGATACTTGCTATCAACAGAGCATTCTTGACAGCTAAATTATCTTTATAATTTCAAGTGCCCTACTTGTTAAACTGAGAGCTAGAACTGTAGTTCACAGTGTAAGAGCTACTTGAACACGTTGGTCTTGTCAAAGGGTTGAATTTTTCACTTGTTTTACAAATTAGTTTTCTGTGCTGGTTTGATTTGCAGGCCTTACCGCTTCCAGTTAAACAGTTGTTTGATTGCATAGTCCCCTTTTCAGTCCATGAGTGATGTGTGTGCTCTTTAGCAACTACTTAGGAGGTCATAAGGTCTTTCTGGATCTATGTCTTAATTTTGGTGTGGGACCTGCATTGAAGAATAGAGCCAGATGAAAACTGTCCAAGGAGAGTCTTCAGACAATCCTGGTGCCAGGAAAGGCTTGTTAATGAGCTGGATCTGTGTCCTGGCTTGTGTAGGAAGAACTTGTAATTCCTCTTGAAGGCATCACACTGGTTGGATTTGCCATTCTAGCAGGTCTGTTTCTCTTTCTCCCCCTCAGGCTTATCAGGAGTTTGAGGCAGAGGACAACATACAGATGAAGGGTGTTCCAAACTTGGTAAAAGCCATCAGACTTGGGAGGTAAGCTCTGACTTTTGAACAGGCAGAGTGGGCAGCTTGGCTGCCTAGATCCTCATAATGCTGTCAGGAGACAGAAACTCCAGTTTCTCTAGTTTACTATTACATTTAATATCCCATTTTTAGGCCTAGTTGGTTTTCTGTGAGAGAACTTTGATCAAGATTGGTATCTCAGTTCATTAAAGGTGTTAGAACATTGGCAGTCCTGGAGAAGTTTGCACTAAGCCTTGGGTTTGAGTTTGTGGAGACGTTCCTGGGGCATACCTTCTCATCAGCCTAAAAGCACTAGAATATTTGCATTTTATGCTCATACTTGTGATGCTTGGAAACCTTTGTATTTTTTCCACATAAGCTTCTAAGAGTAAGTAGTTCGACTTTTTTGTTGCATGTTATATTTTACATGTGTATTATCTTAAACAATGTAATCTTGCAATGTAAGATCTTCCTTGATGTGACAAGGCTTTGTAAAGACACATTGCAACAGACACAATGGATACTTTTGCTTTTAGAATATATATAACCAAACTAATTTTATCATCCACCCATAAGAATTTGACATCTTCATGGAAAAAATCTGAGACTGAAATATCAGAGGAACTTCTCGTATTGTTACTTAAGTCTGATAGGAATTATGTCTGGTTGGCACTTGGCAGGCTGAGCATGTGGCAGGCAGTGCCAGCACACTACTCCATTCTTCTTGGGGTGTTATCAGGGCCAGACTTCCACTCGTTTGTATGTTGGTGTATTAAAATGGAACTGGCAACAATTCAGTTTAAAATGTGTTTCTGGATGCCAGTGAAAGGCATTTTGCCCTCCTATTTAGTTTCCTGTTAGTGCTGATGGGAATGTTCCTTTAATAGTGTCTTAAGTTTCTCAAAGTTTTTGGGGTGAGAATCTGGTGGTCTTCCTCAAAATTCTTCTGACTCTGTGATCAAGTTGGTGGTGATCTCTGATCCTTGGGGAATATCTGATCTCTGGCACAGTGTTTAATTGGAAAAATAAAGCGTATTCAATTGGGTTTTTTTTGGCAAGATCTTATCTTGATGGGAGGCATATTTTGGGTAGAATAGATTTCTGGTGCTATATCTCATCCTGCTGGTATTGGAAAAAACAGTTCTGAGGACTGTTGATGTGGTGTCTGTTGAGGGTATGTAACTTAGTGTACATCGTCTTCTGGCTGAAACTTCTACCTCCAGCAGTGTAATATATTGCACAGCTGGAAATGACTTCCAGAAGAAAGTGCTTAAAGTCAGTTATATAATCTTCTGGGCCCTTAATAGTTTTAACGTTTGTACTTAATGAAAACTGTGGTCAGATCTCATGGAGATATCCCCCTTGACTGTGCAGCATCACTAGCCATGTAAATTTGTCTTCAATGACTTGATTCAAGGAACTATTTATTATAACTGGGCCATTAAAGTTTAAAAACATTTTAAAGCTTTTCTTTCTTCACAGATGGAAAAAGTGGTGTGCTTCTTTATGGAACCTCAACCCCTGTGCAAGAGTGTGTTGTATCCGTAACAGTGGGAAATGCTTTTCTGGATTTCCTGAAGGCTGGCTTTGGGCAGCTGTAAAGAAGGGTGTTGGTAACACCTGATGTAGTTAATCTTCATTAAATGTACTGTTGAATACTTTCCCAGAATTCACTTGCAGAATTCATCCCTGGAGTTGGCTACACTGTCTAGACATGAACTCACTGAACAATGTTGGGTGCATCACCCTGGTTTGTGTGGGAGTTCTGGGCGAGGCTGGATGTGACTTTACTGAAGGATCCATGGGTTTTGGGCTGTAAATCCCCCCGGCTAGTTTGGGGTTTAAGCCAGCACGGATCCTACATGGACAAAGCAAAGGACGAGAAGCGCTCTTTCTCCATGTGGTTCTGATGTCCTGTTTTATTGGCTGGAAGGGGACATCTGCATTGTAGACCATCCAGGTGAAAAAAGAGACTGAATTCCGCACCCAAGGGACATTTATACCTGCGGAATGGGAGGCGGGGACGGAGGGCCACAGCCAATGGGATATCGGTGAGGAGGGGCGAAGGGAGGGGCTACAAGGGACAGATCACCTTACCAAGGGAAAAAACCACCTGAGGGAAAGGGGAACCATTCATGCAACACAACACCCAGTGCAGCATCCAAATAACTATCTAGTGCATCACAACACTTTACCACTCAGTGTGAAGCAGCGGGGGAGGCTCCTTGGACACTCTTGGTTGGAGAGGGAGCTGGTTTCAGCAAATACAAGGTCCAGCAGTCATACAGTTTGCGCTTGCTGGTCTGCTGTCGAAGGTTTAGCGCAGTGGAAAGGTTATGAGGGAGATCCTCTGGGATCTGTGGTACACAGCCTGGGCACAGTGTGCTCACGTGAGAGCTGCTGTGTATTTCTGATGGGCAGCTCTTTAACATCTCATAACTCATGACTAGGATGTTAATCAGGCAGAGATAGTGGATAAAATATGGTCTGTCACATCATAGCTTTGTTAATTATAAGTTCTGACTGTTCCTTCTGTAATGTCTTACCAAAGGCTTCCATAAAACTGCGCTTCAAATGTACAAGGAGACTTAAAACACCTTGTGCCTCAAAACAATAAATATAATTCTTCTGTTCAGTAGTGTTCTGCATTACATAAATATGTATTTTTTGATGCATGCATTGTGCTGTAAAATACATTTTCCTCTATGTTGTGTTATAGATACTTGTGCCTCCTCTGCTGCTATTTGATCCAAAGAGCTTTTGTTCCATTCAATAACAGGGCAGAAATGGAAGCATTAGATCTGGCAATGATATAAATAATATTTGGTGTAATATTTTGGCCAGAGATTTATAGGTGGACTGCAAAAGGTTGTGTCAAGTAGCGTAATGTTCTTATAAGAGCAAGATTAGATCAGTAGTGCAGAATGTTTATACAGATTTGAGTGAGTAGACAGTTATGTATTTTGGTTCCAGCATTTGACTTGGACAAAGAGTTTTTTTCATTAAAACATACTTATGATAGAATACTGTGCCAAAATACAGATATATAGATCAAAAAGAAATGATGTATGGAGAATTAGTTTTCAGGAGAACCAGCTGGCAACACGAAAATATGCAAAGAGCAGAGAAGGTCTTGGTATTTGTCTTCAGATAATGTGTGTCTGGCAACGACTCTCTGGAAACATGGAACTATAAATTTGAACTTTCCCAGGGGTATTTAAACATAGCAAGTAGAATAAGCTCAGTTACACAATTTGATAATGTGCTTATGTCACGTGAATATTGTGTTCAAAAATACCTGAATAAAAAGATAGAATTCACATTTAAGCAGCAAAAATGTTTTGTGTTTGAATGACACAATAAGTTGTGTGTAGAAGGTTCTGGATTCTGTTACTTTTTCTGCAAATTAATTGCATTGGGATATCACAGTTTGTTTCCGCTCAGTTTCATCTGAGCTGAAACAGCACAGATGAATTGAGCTGCTCAGTTGGTTTCATCTCCCTCTAATAAGAACTTACTGTTTAAAGTTGTCCCAAATCTGCTAGGTGTATTTTTAATTTCTTGGAATACCTACAGAAGTATTCAAATGTTTTCTCTCTTTAAATCTATTGCCTTAATGCTCAGTGAAGTGTGAGTGAATGCCAGCAGAAACCTCAATTTCTGTACCACATAGGGCTTGAACCTGTTTTAACAGATACCTTGCCTATGTTTGTCCTGGTTAAACACCTCTGGAAATTGTGTGGATGTGTTTTAGGGAACTGATGTAGGACCTTAGCTGGAGCATATGGCTTCATCTGGGATTGAGTGACATGGCCTCTGCCTCTTCCCGCAGTTTCCATGTGAAACAATCTGGATTGGGGTGAGCAGTAAGCTGGCCTTGAACAGAAAAATCCCTTCTCACTGGCCTAGCAATCAGCAGGGGAAAATAGGACTTGGGCTCTTTAGGAGAATGCAAATTGCAATATTGTGCTGCTGTTGGTGTACTTAGAAAGCTCAGTGATAAGAGCTTAAAAACATAAACACTGACATACTTATTATCCTGCTTTGTGCTATTCACTTCTAGGAATACTCTGATCTGTTTGCTTAGTCCCAGGCAAGTCAGTCTCACTTACTAGAAGTCTGAATTTAGTTTTAATTCTTTTATTTTTATTTTTTCTTCCAGTTAGCAGACTTGAGGAGCGGGAGGCAGAACTCAAGAAGGAATACAATGCGCTTCATTCAAGACATACAGAGGTAGGTTGTTACATCAAGATGATTTTGGGGTATCTGTAAAAATGTATGTCTGTGGAAAACCTTGTGTTGTGAGCAGTTGGGGAAATTATTGAATATTTTGGTTTGTACGCCGAGTTGTAACCAGGCTTCATTTGGTGATGTAGTTTTTCTCATTCACATCTGAGTGACTATTTCTCAATGTTTGATTACACTTCTGTCATTTTTATAGCTTTGTCAGATGTGGAGAAGTTTTAAAAATGAATTTTTTCTTTCATATTTCAGAGGCAATTTTTCAGAACACACTAATAGGCTTTAAAGAAATAGAAATGAAGTTAGTTTTTTGTACTCTTTCTGTCAAATTTCTGTGTTGGTTTTATTTGTACCATTGAAGGAAAAAATCCTTTCAAAACCTGGCCTGCAGGGATTTGTGATTAAAAGAATTCCCTGCCATACTTTATTGATGGCTATTGAAAATGGGATTTGCTGATGAAGGTGGAAAATGTTTGGATTTGTTAATTTAAATAAATAAGAGCCACACTGTTTAAGTTGGGTGCAAAGCACAAAACCAGGACTTGCAGTGCTTCAGTTTTCATTAGCAGGTTGATTTTTCCCATGCAGGGATGTTTTACTGCCTAAGTTATACTTATATTTTAGTGAGGAAGTCACTAGGTCCTTTGAATTATTCAGATTAACCTAGAGTCCCACTTGAGCATAGTTCTCCTTACTTTCCTTGCTTTGCCTTTGGAAGGTCAGAGAGCTGGTTTTAGATCCTTGCTACCAAAAAGATCAGTGCCATGCTGACTGCTCCCAGCCCAAAAAACCCATGTGGGGAAAGCGGAAGCAGATACAGATGTCAGATTTGGTTATCTTGAATGCTTTCAGCAACCTTAAATGTTTTATACTGACAGCAGCTGAAAAGTGACTTGGAACCATGACTAGTTTGTAGTGCTTGTGTGATGAGACTTCTGAAGCTCTTAAAAATAATCATATGTTTACTGAAATTATAGCATTTTTAAAATCACATTTGTTACTAGGTAGCTCTTTAGAATGGCACATCTATTGAAAAGTAGAAATCTAAAGAAAATGAGAAGTGACAAATCTGCTCCTGAGGTTTGGCCTCCTTTTGATCTGGAAGTACTTCAGAGTATTGGGTGCTTGCAGAGTTCCAGTTATTGTAATTCAAACCTGTAGGTTCTTTCACAATAGAACTGGCAGGTTTTTATTGAATCCTGTTTCACAGAATTCAAGATTAAATGTATTGGGCACCATTAATTCAATGAAACGCTAATGTCATGTTCTGAATATCATGTCATGATATGTGTGAATGTCATGTTCATGCCAGAATGCATGTTCTGAAGTTTTGTTCCAAAATGGGCAACAGCCTCTGCTGGTTTGATTCCAATTTAATAAGTGCTTTTACATCTTAAATTCACTTTCTTTGGTGTAGGGAGAGATGTTTCCTTGGGCTTTACTATTACTGGGGTGACTATCCTTTCTTCATAAAGAAATAATTTGTAGTGCACCATGGTGTATCAATACTTCTGTTCTCCTAAAATCAGATCTCCTGTTTTCTGTACTCCTCACTTTCAGTATAATTGCTTCCTTGATTCTTTGTTTTCCAGACCAGAGTGAATCTTGCAAAGATGCACCTCTTTAAAGGATGGAGCATGTCAATATTTTAATTTTGTATCCTGGTGCATGTCTGAGACTCAGGGACAGAAGTCCCTGGGAACTGGAAAGGACTGGCTGATAATAATGCCCAACTCCCCTCTCCCTTTGTGATTTCCTGCTTCCCTTTCTCCTAACAAATTCTAAAACTTTAAATCTGTGTAGTAACTTTCTTCTTTTAAAGCAAGGTATTTTGCCAGATATCCAACCTCCTTTCAGCATTACGTTTATCAGTTTTATTGGATCAAATATTTCTATCAAATACGTGGTTCTTAAACTTTTTTCTTTCATCTTTTACTAGGAAGGGGTACTTCTTTCCGAGTCCACTGTTTTCTTTATAAGTGATCTAGCTTTGGTACTTACTGAAATGGCAATTGTTTTACTTTCAGTTGACTAAATAATGGACAGAGCATTTAGAAAGATTTTTTTTATTTAGCTCTAAGATGCTTATTTGACAGATGTCATGTTAAAGATGCAGTGTAACTGCATTTTGTGCAATCCTAATTTCTAGCAATTTTTCTCTCTTCTGTTTTCATTATTTGTTTTCTTCCACCTCCCACCCCTCCTTATTCTTTACTTCACTGATGAATATTTCAAAGTTGGATGTCTTTCTCTTCCAACTACTGACCTGAGGTTCTGTATGCATGTCCTTCACAATATCCACCTTTCAGCCTGTCATCCACCTTTCACCTCCCTGTCTGTGGCTGCCTTTGCTGGAGTTCACTGCCCAGCAAAGGTGGTGGCTCAGCACCCTAGGGAATGTCACCCATTTTCAATCCTAATGGACCAAGACCTACTGAAGCTGAGTCACCTTGGCGAGTTCTACCAGGGATGTGAAGCAGAGAGCTGAATCAATTCCTCTCCACAGTGTGTGTGTTGTAGCGAGAGCTGGGAGTTCTCCTTGGAGCTCAACCTGCCAGAGACAGGGTTTGCATTGCAGTTTCAGCACCAGCCTGCCCAGCAATGAAGTGTCTGCAGCTCCAGAGATAGTGGGTCTGCCCTGGATGGGGAGAGCTCTGGGCACAGGCTTTACCTTCCATCACCCTTCTGTTAAATCAGTGTCTGTCTTGCTGCTCTCTGGAGAGGGCAGTGGGTTGGCTGGTGTGAGTGCAGGATATCCCATTAAGCCTCTCCATTAAGACTGTACTTTGGCTAACTGTCTTGATGTTAAATGGATTAGGGTGTAAGAACCTGAGCAGTTGAGATGGCAGATTGGAAGGTGGGGTGTAGCGGATAATAAAGAGGATAAAATGTTTGGTTAGAACAGAATGGATGGAACAGCCTTAACACGTTCTGACTTCTGTCCTCTGGTTCCTTGTCTTTACTGTGCTTGCAGTGGGTTTTGGTCTTGTGCTGATCATACTCTGCTCTAACACTCAGATGAGATGAGTGACAAAACAGTGTACTGGAGTTCCTGAGGTGGAACTTCTGGAACCTAACTATGCAAAATCTTGTTTCCATCTTTCTCTGACTGCAATGGACTAGATGAAGGAAGCAATTATGCAGCCAAGGGCAGTGTGCTGGAAAGCAGACTGGTTTACAGTGGTCTAACACTAAAGTCTTCAAGTCTTTGTTCTTTGAATTAGAAAGGAATTCCGTCAGTTGCCTCTTGTATCTGTTCTGTTTAACAGAATCTGGCTTGTTTTTGTTCCTGGATAAAAGCAGGCCTGTCTGCTCTTTGTAGCTGTGAGGGCTTTTTTGCCTTTGCTACTGAGATGATGTGCTGGTGCTGCCTCTTTCAGAGCAAACCATTCAGGGTGGTTTTGCCGGTGAGTAGGAGGTAAAGGATCTTACTTTCTTCTTTCTGCAGAGCTAAAGGACATAACTTCGTAACTATGGCACTGGCTTTTTAAAGGTTTGGCTAAGGCTTTTGTGTTTATTACTCATTTGGGAAACTGAGACAAAGCAATACTTGAGATCTCCTGGAGAATTGACTAATACCTGTGGCCTCTCTCTGCACAGGTTTCCAAAATAAACCTCTTTTTTTCTCTATTTCAGGAAGTTATTCTTTTTCTCCTTTGGGAGACACTAGGCTGAGGTGGTTCGATATCTTTCACTGACACACAGAATATGGGCTTAGTTTAATGAAGCATAATTGGGCCATGGAAGTTTCTCAGTGTTCTGCACTGATACAATGTGACAGAACAGTGAGCCTGGCTCACTGTCCATTGGGAATGGACTTCATCAGGTTCATTAGGATAAACATATCCCCAGCAAGTCCCTGGGCAGGGGACAGGAAGAGAAGGCTAGTGGAGTTGTCTATTTACAATTATAGCTAAGCATGGGCAGTTGTCACATTGTCTGTGAGATTAGACTTTGGATATCAATTCAAGCAAATAGTTTTTCTAAAGCCTTATGCTGAGCATTAACAGCTTGATCTATAAAACCTGGATGTAACATCTTTATTTACTAATGTATCTGCCAGTGACACCATCTTGTGCATGGAAAAGATGCATCAAGCTCTCCAATGGGAATGGTGCTTTTACTTAGGTGAGAAACTCGCCACAAACCCTGAAAGGAAAAATAGGTACTTATGTGGAAGTATGTTTAGGACTTTGATACTGAATCAAGGAGATTCTATAAATATCTGTTACCTCAATAAATCTAGATTATTTGGTACAGAGAATGATCTATGTGCACATTCCCAAAGGGAGGAGCTGCTTGTGCCCAGCTTGATTGGATCTGCAGGATGAGCAGTGGGGTCTATAGCACTGAGACTGGTCTGACAGCCAAAGAATTACTAAAACCTGTCTGGGGGAGCTAAAGCAGTGACACAAAAAGCAAGGAGGAGTGAAAGAGCAGTGAGGGTATAAAGGAGATGCTCTTAACCTGGTTAAGGCAAAGGTGCAGGTAACAACTTCCCCAACATGGCATATCCACATTTGTTTGTGACAAGTGCCAGGCTTGTATACACTGGGAATGGTTGTATTTGTAATGGTAGAAATTGAAATGAGTTCCAGGATGTTAATTGGCTTTTACTGAGTGCTGAAGTTTAAGATGTAGAAAAACCTTGTAGCACTTCTGCAGTTGTAAAACTTGTCACATGCCCTATGAGGAAACCAATCTGAGTGTTTTTATGAGGTGGAAAGACATTTTTGCATTCAAAGGGAATTGATTTCATATTCACTCTGTAATGTGTTCAAAAGCATGCTGTAGTTGGTTTGGACATGTGCCTTAAAATCATTAACACCTGAACTGTGAAATGCTGTTAACTAAGGTAATTCTTCCAAGTTCTGAGTTTATCTTTAATCCCCTGAGCTAATCATAATTGACCAATGTGTTGAATTACAACAGTGCTGAAGTGCTCTGTGTTTGTGATGTGTATTCCTAGGAACAACTGGTTGTACTCAAAATACTTGTGAACTTCATGGGCAGCAGAGTGAATTGTCCGTAGTGAAAGGTTATGGATGACTTAATATTTACTGCAGCTTGTATTGAAGATCTATAGACATAGTCAATTATTTATCATCTGTCCTCCAGCATAACTTCAGTCAAAATTGTGCTGAGTGGAGAGCAATTCAATCTATTTGAGTCTATTTTAAAATTGTCAGTAATATTAAAACCTTTTTTATTTCAACAGTTGAATAATCTCAAAACAGCAGAACTTCTAATCAGATTTTGAGCCCTCAAAAGAATTCTAGTGCATTAATTCATTACAGGTTTTTTGATCAGAATGGCACTTCATGGATATGCCAAGGCTTGAGGGTCATTTAGATTGAAAAGATTTTTGAATGTCATCTGGTTCAAATCCCAGTGGATTGGAATGAGTCTTCAAAGTTTTATTGCAGATGAGCAGTTAGAGTGGGCTTACTTCTCAAGAAGCTGCAGTATTTATTACTTTAACCTTCAAATTAAGTTTGTGGAAGTTGGGAATTCACACACCATTTCTTGTGACTCCACAGCACCAGCTGTGGAGCTCCCCATCCCATGGGAAGGGAGGGTGAGGAACTCTTTTCCTTGTGGACACTATTCCAGTATTGTGAACTTTTATCCTTGGGACCCAGAGTTGAGGCAGAGAGTGGGCTTTACATGGTGATACCACTGTTCTGATTTTTTTGGACACCACAGGCACATATAGCCTGGATCTGTGGAGAAATTGCTGTGTAGAATATGCACATAGAACCTTATGATTCTGTGAATCTTCAGTTGCCATGCAGCGTTGCACATTCTGGTTTTAATTTTATTTTTTGGTTCCTGTAGCTTATATGCATTGTGCTGAAGTATGTGATCTACAGATTTGCATATTTTATTATCAGCTTAATTTTCAGCTGCAGAACAATAGAAACTGAACAATCCTTTAAATTGACTTGCCCTCCAGCCTCTGTGGGTAATAAATGTAATGAGACATTTCAGTAAACAAAATAACAGACTGAGAGGAGGGAAGAGAGTAGGTTAAAACCATGTCCTTTGCAAAACATGAAAGTTGTGGGGGTTTTACTGACCCTATTATTTTTTCCTATGTGTTAGCAGTTTCCTGGAGAGGTACTAGACACTCATCTTCTGTTCACTGGCTGAAAACACAGCAGTTGTTCTATTTAAAATTTAACTTTGAGAAGCCAGTTGGTGTGCTGAAAATGGGAGTTTTTATAGGCAGGTCAGTAACATCTTCCTCCCGTGATGAGGGAATACATGAACAGGGTATGGAATGGTCTAATGTGCATTTCAAAGTTATACATTCTTGGGGGTCCCCTCCCCTCCCCCCTGGAATTCCTAAACTATCTGCATTATAATAAATTTGTGTAAAACTATGCAAAGGAACGAGCGGAACACCTAGTTCTGGCTGCTTGGTTGAAATGGAAAAAAACAAATGTGAATGGTTGGAGGTGGAGCTTTCTGTCCTTTTGTGCCTTTTGTTTGTCTGTGTGTGAGCAGGCATTAAAAACCAGAAAACAAATGGGATGGTCTGGTGAAAAACTGCGTTTTGTTGGAGGATAAATGTTGTAAGCTTTTGACAGCAGTCCAAGTATATTATATAATGTTTCTCTGAAAATAGCATGATATTTTGTTCTGGTCTGAATTATATTTATTAGTTCAGGTGAATGCTGGGAAAACCAACATCTGTATGTAACCAGCACTTAAAATAAGTTACTGATTTGTAGAATATCCATCAGTCAGGATGTCTTAAGCCAGTTTGTTTGATCATAAAAATCTGAAACTAAGAGTATTTATTCCTATGTAGCTAATGCTGGCCAACAGCATTTGAGAAGAAGCTGGAACTAGCGGAGGTTGGTGGCATCTGAAGGTCAAACTTGGATACATCAAACCTGTCTTGAAAGTAACTCAAAAATGTAGGTTTCCAGGTCCTGCTGAGTTCCATACTCATGTGTGCAGCTGCCCCCAAAAGGAAAGATTATATAAACTGGTTGTACAAATACCTGAAATGTCACGGTTCTGAAGTGTTTGTATACCCTTTGTAGAATAGCAGAAGAAATTACAGTTTTAAAGAATAGTTTGTTTGTTTGTTTTTTTCTAAAGGAAGCTGTTAAGATGTGACCTGAATGTCTCAGGAAAGAAAAAGTACATTAAATTCCTCTGCAGTACACCTGTGATTTTTCTTCCTTTATTGTTCTTAGAGCTCTAATCATCTGTGAACGTGAATGTTGGAAGTGCTAAAAATACCAAATTGTACATAGGCTTCTCAGGCTTTCCCAGTTTTATGTTCAGAGATGTGTGTCCAAATGAAGCCCTTGGAATGATGCAGTGATACCTCGTCCTTCTCCCCATGCGTGTCCTGGATCAGTTACATGCTGAGAGCAGCATCCTTTGGCCATGGGAGTTGGGGCTCATTAAACAAGTCATGACTGTAGGAATACCATGTTGGCCTGTGCTTGTCTCTTGTGAGAAAGAAAGAGCAAGCAGAACTTGTCTTGAATGCTGAAAATCCACAGCCACTTCACTCTGTCTTTTTAATGAGATGTTAGCCTAGATAATTTAAAACCAAACTTCCCTTGTAGAAAATACAGAAAGCTTAAGTTTATTTGTGTTTCAGAAGAAAAAAGAAGTGGGAACTTCATATTTCTGCCTACAGAAATAATCTGAATTTTAGCCTGTGGATTCAGAGTCTTTAACATTTGAGGAGCATATTGTCTGACCTTCACAGTAATTTGCAATTAGGCCCATAGTGCCTATTATGTATCATGTAGAAAATGCTAATATCTGCTGGACATAGAGGTCTCAGACTCCAAAATGGATTTAAACATGGTAATTATTTTCCAAACTCATGTTTGAAATATTGCATGCACTTTCTTTACCCTTAGGATGTTTCCTGTGCATGAATGTACATGGAAGTTCTCCAATATTTTAAATTTATTATGGACTTCTCATCTGGTTTGTGGTTTTACACTCTGTATAATTTTTCTTCTTTCTTTATTTCTTTAATATTTCTAAATGCTTTACTATTTAGGATTACAGGGGGAGAATGTATTGGTCAAAAACTATGCAGTTGTAGTACAAGTAAATGTTACTAAATATTTCTTACTGTTTCTGTCCTTTTAAACAGATGATACACAATTATATGGAGCACTTGGAAAGAACCAAACTTCATCAGCTAACAGGGGGTGATCAGCTAGAATCCACAACACACAGTAGAATTAGGTAAGCTATTTATTGCTCTCACGCTGAAATGAGAAAAAAAATCAGTTCATTTGTGTTTGCAAGACTTTGTTCTTTAATCCTACAACAACAGTTTGTCTGAATCAGAAAGATTTGTTGTATGATTGGAATGCAGTAGGAGAACAGCATAGAAATCTGTAGAAAGCGGCTTTTGCTGTTGTGCGGCTAAGCGTTGAGATATACTTCTTAGATTAATTAGCCTTAAACAATTTAAGCTTTTTGGAGTGTTTGTGTTGGGGCAGGCAGGGAAAATGTCCGTGACTGTCCCAGCATGGCCGCGGTCTAGCTGTGTCTTTGTGTGTGTGTATGGTACCTGCTTGTCCTCAGGGCTTGTTGGGAATAGATTATGCAGATTTGGGAGCTTTGGAATCTATGAACCCTTCGTGGAAGGAGGGAGAAGCACTCTTGGGCTGGATGTGCTTCTGCGCTACTGCATTGATGCTGCGAGGAGCAGCGAGGGGGAGGAGGGTGGTGATGTCATTGCTTTGGAGCTGCTGCAGAAGAGTGGAATGCTGCTGCTGCTGATGGCATTGTTTTTGTGGTGGCGGCCGAATGACAGACTTTGCCTACAAAGATCCCCCCTTGGCCCCTGCGTAGCCTTCTTGGAGCCGGCATTCCACCATGCCAGCACAGCGCCATGAATCCGGGCTGCATGCTGCTGTTTGTGTTTGGCTTCGTTGGCGGGGCGGTGGTCATTAACTCAGCCATCCTGGTGTCGCTCTCTGTTCTGCTGCTCGTGCACTTTTCCATTTCCACTGGGGTGCCAGCTCTGACGCAGAACCTCCCAAGGATCCTCAGGTACTCCTACCCACTGAACCCTGTCTTTGTGTGCTCTCGCTGCTCCCCTGCTTTCTGTTCTCCTGCTTTTTCAAACAGGGACAAATTAGAGAAGTAAATTATGTATAAATGTCAGGTTTTGTTGTAAATGTGTCCATGTATGGAGATACAATATTTTTTATCACTGCCTTTTATTTCAGGTCAGTTTATATGTCTCTTTTCTGTGCAAAGCTTTAGCATCAGTTTATTGTAACCTGCTGCAAAAGCTGCAGTGTTAATGTCAGGGATAAAGCTCACATTCAGTGTATTGTCAGGTTCTTGGCTGATCTTGTTTAGCATAAATGTATGCAGTCTGAGGCTTTGTACTATTAAACTGCACCTGTTTTAATGAAAAGTCTTATGTAAGATTAGTTAATTGATGTTAAAATCACAGTAATTAATTGATCATGTCATTTTCAAGAAATCTGGTTATTGGTTGGTGGGGGGAAAAAATCTTTCATTATTTAAGCATTAGAGCTCTTAAAGTGTATTCATTACTGTTCAGCCAAATGTTGCCCTCTCCTCTGTTTCACTACTTGTATGGCAAATTGCCAGCTGTCTGTCGAACCTCCCCCCCGCCGCAGGTTATGTCCTGTTTGTCCTATGTGCCTGGAGCAGTAGCAGACAGAAATGCTTTGGAATATTGTGGCCAAAAGTAGTCTTGCATCTTTTAATACTGTAATTACAGATGGAACAGTTTTAAAATGCAGCTTTCTGACCTGAAAAATTGACATGTTTTACCTGTGGTTTTAAATTTAATGGTAAATTTTATTTTAAATGTGAAAAAGCTGGAAATTAGTGTTCTCTAAACACAAATGTTGTGAAGTCACTATTGTGACTTTTTCCTCCTTAATACTTGGTGCATGTAGATTTTGTATGGTAGTATGCTTTTAACTTGGGTCTGTGAGCACAGACGTGTTGTTCCAAAGATTAAAAGTAATCAATAGATTGAAAAAAATACCAGTTTATATCAGTAGCCAATAAAAAACTTGAATGAATATTTAAATATGAAGAAATAAAAGAAATTTCAAGTGAAACTCTATAGATTGACCTAGTTAGTAAGGCTGTGTTTGTTTGAAAGGGGGTGAAAACCCAAACCCAGAACAAATATTTCCCAACTCTAAAACTAAACAAAACTAAAACAGAACTTCATATTCAGTAACTTATGAGTTACTTTTAAGTTTTAAACAAGTCAGATGGTTTGAGAAATAGATTTTTTTTTCCTTAATGTGCTTTTGCTCCCCTGAAGTATTTAATGGATTTGAGGGGTTTGGGGAAGCTATGTTTTTTCTTGCCCTTCTAATTTGCTTTAGGAATTACATGAATTAAAATTCACTTCCTTAGTCTTTATTATTTAAAAAAAGAGATAAAAATACAGGATGAAGGAATGTAATTGTAGAAGGATTTTTTCAGTTTTTAAACACTAGTCAGATTTTAGAACTGAGCATCTAAAAGTTCCTAAAGGCTCCTGCAAATGCTTCAGTGCATCACTTATTAGTTGAGGCTTTTACAATATGTGTTTCCATTCTGCTCACTGTGGCATTTTCAGATATTTTTTTGGGCACTGGGGAGGCAGAAGAGGTTCTTTGCTTTCTGTTCCAGAAGCAGTGAAATGAATTGAAATTACTTCTGTCTAATTGGATAATTTCTTTTAGTGCAGACACTCACATAATAAGCTTCATTTCCAAAATAGCCTCTTTTGCAAACTTCATTTACTGTACAGCCTTGCAATGCACCTGACCTCTGTTCTAACACATCAAAATATGTTTATTATAAAGTTTTTTTCAAACTAATCTGGAAAAAAAAAAAGTGATGCCAGGTGTGAACTGTTTAAACTGTACCCATTTAATATTCTTTCTTTTGAGGATTGCAAAGCAGATCAGCTTTGTGGCATGTCCTGCAATGTGGAAATGTGCTGGACCCTCTGCCTAAGGCCAGGCCATTCTCAATGCAGCTCTATCAACCACTGAAGGGCAGCTTTTCTTCCTTCTTTTTGTTCCTGCACTTCTTATCCACTGAAATGGTCTCAGCCCCTCTTTTGACATAATCTCCGCTTCTGTGGCCTGTCTTTTGTTCCCCACATGCCTGAGACTTGTGGGAAATCAAAAGCAAAGCAGGGCCTGTTACAATAGTGGGTAATCTTGGAATCCACTGTCGGATTTCTCATTCCAGCAGTTGCAGATGCTGGAACATAATCTGATGTTTTGAATTTTGTAATCCAGACTGATTTTTCTTTACTTAGTTTGTTGCCTGCTAAACTACTTCACAATTAATGACTTAATTTGGAATACTATTTCTGAAAGACCAAGATAGCTCCAATGTGAGAATTAGGTGCAAAGGTTTTTGTGACAAGGAGCATCTTTGTACACCTGGACTGGAAAGGTTCATGCCAATTCAAATTGTTTTTTTGTTTGAACATTGTGATTTTGAAAATGTAAAATTTACCAAAGGTAGTTTACTGATTAATTGGTAAATAAAATTCCTTCTTCACTAACTTTTCTTCAAAGTAAATAAACAAAACCAAAAATATGTCCAAAAATGCTTAGCTTTTGCTTTTCAGCACACCTTGCCATACATTTGCATGTATTTTGTATGCAGATACTAATTCTGCCTGGGCTATGTTAAATCTGTGAAGGGCCTTGTGAAAGAAAGCACATGTGGTTGTGTTTTGGCTTTTTATAATGCTAAAATGTGAAAACGATGCCATCACTTGTGCATGCTTTTATCTTATTTGTCTACTATACTTAAAGCTGTGCTAGTTGATTATAGTAATTTCTTTCTGCATTACATTGTTCTGCCTGAACAAACACTTTGCTTATCTCAGTTCTAGGCCTGGCTGATAATTTTTCTTTTTCAGGGCTGGCCACAGTATCCTATGAATGGCATTGCACACAATGGTTTTGTCTCTTGCTAGCAGGAAGAATGAATCCTTTTGTTCACTGAACACACTACTGACTGGGGATTTTTTGTTTCTTTTGAGGGTTACTACGTAAACCTTTGGAATTTCCAAATGCTGTTTGCCATAGGGAAGTAGAAAGAGTGAAGAAGTGAAAATTTGGGATGAAATAATTTGCTTTGCTGGCACAAGCTTTTGTGTAGCTTTAGGGTGAAGTAGAGTGTTGGAACTGATCTTGGGTAAAACTACACAATTTTTAGCTGAGCCGGTTGTAACATTGGTAATTCCCTGACCCAGTTCTTTTCTCTTACACAAATCCATTTCTGTGATCTTCAGGAATAAAATACCCAATGATTTGAGAAGAGTTGCTTGAGGCTTACTGTTTACAATTTTGCAGATGTTTCAGTTGATGATTTAGCTGTTTACTGTTGTATAAATTATGTGGTTATATGGTTATATCTTGGAGAAAAAGGTGCAAAATGGTATTTTTAATAGTGGCTGCTGAAAACTATTTTCAATCTGAAGTAAGGAAACACTTTTGTCTTATACTTCTATTGAACAGGTGTTTCATTTCCGTAAAACTTTAGCTGTAGTGTAAATCAATAACTACTATTTAAAACCATGAAATTGACTTAGCAATTGTGAAATGAGGAATTATTGGGTGCTGTGACACAGTCTGGGTGTGCTGCACTGTGCATATAATGGAGCAGTGTCTGGATGTTTGAACCTGGAATTTTACCACTTCCCTGCTGATTTCAGAGGCCACAGGAAAATAAACTGTGGGACATCTGAGATGGCTGATGAACCCTGCATATCTTTCCAACAGGAAGGAGCGTCCAATATCCCTGGGTATCTTCCCATTACCTGCAGGAGATGCTCTCCTCACGCCCGAGGCTCAGAGGGAGGTGGCAGAAACACCTGCAGCAGAGCACTGGAAATTCCACGAGCTGAGCCAGCCACGGTCCCACACCAGCCTCAAGGTGAGTGCAGCCTGGCTGCATTGTGTGGCAGGAAAAACTCCCATAACAGATGTTAGATCTTTGGGAGGATGGAAAAAACCAAAAAGCCACCAAATTGAAAGAGGGGAAGTAGACCCCTAAAACGTCTCTGTATAAGCCAAATGCGTTGCTTACTGCAGTGAACTTTGAGGGAGCTTTTCTTAGTACAAGAAACAAAGTGTTGGGGGCATTTTCCAAATGAGTGATAATACAGATTAGTTCTCCTCTTATTCTCAGTAGTGGGATTTTTCTTTCTGACTAAGGACCCTTTCCAAAGGTTCCAACTTCTTTTTCTACACTAAATATGTTACAAGGTAGTGGGAACAGTCTAATTAGCTTTATTAATGCTGCTTTAGAAGGAAAGCTTTGGTTACTACATGGGCAGTGCTCTTCATGCAGCCTCTGCCTACTACTAGCTGTATGGTGCAGGTAGACCACAGAGCTGAGAATGACCTAACTTTCCTAAATTAGTCTGTGAGCATGATTTCCCTTACTTGTAGCCTGGCTATAATTCCTGCAATTGTTCTATGTTCCAACTGTGAGAGGGTGGAATAAAACGATCTGCAGGAGTGGAGGAATGGGGGAGTGGTGTTGGAGTGTGATGAGTCTGGGAGTCTAGGGTGCACTCACAGCACAGCAGGAGGATCTGCAGGGTGAAAACTCCAGAGTGTTTAAATTCTCCCAGTATATATTTCCTCATGAAGTTTTTTGGAATGTACTGTTATTTTTGGAAAGGCATGTAGCTGAGAGGAGTTTCCTCTCAAGTGAACCTAATACCTGCCTAGAACAGGAATATCAACTGATGATAACTACAAAAACTATTTGGAGGTAATAGGAATCTATTTATTTATCATGTAGGTCATAAGGAGATAATAGGAAGAGTAAGTAGTGGTTAAGTATAGGGATATCAAAGAGACAGTGTGAGTTTGCTTCTAAAAATTTTTCACTTAAAAAGAATGCTAGTCAGGAGGTTGGATCTTGAATATGTCCAATTCCCTTTGTCCTATGCTGTTAACATTAGTGAATTGGCAGATTTTAGGAAAGCTGACTGAAATATAACTTATGTAGAATAAATGCAAGTTATGACTAAGAGTGGATGGAGATGAGGTAGAAAGGGAAGCTTCTGATTCCGTCTTTCCCCTCAGAAAATTGGCTAGTCCATATTGTCAAAATAGGCTTCTTTGTATAATTCTTATAAAATTAATGCACTGCTAAAATGAGAATTCACAAAATAGCACAAACTGTAGTTGTTCAAATGTATTTATTCAGAATAAGTTCCTTGAGTCCAAAGCAACATCTTTTCTTTGTAGCTATGAATGTAAAGTACTTCTGAATTGAACCTATTGAATAACCTGATATATTGAAGTCAAAACCAGCATTTGAAACTTTTTTCTCTAATACTTTTCTTCTGAATATTTTTAGCATCCAGTACAAGGCACAAACAAGGTTCTCCTGCTTTCTAGCATCTATTTTCCATTCATGCCTGAACATTTTCTTAATAGTCCTTTCCTCCAAAACTATCACAAATAGGGAGCAGATAGGCAGAGATTAAAAAAATCTGTTATTCAGTAGCTTGTGCAATAGTGAGATTGCTGGATATCATTGTAAGATGACACACAGTTATGTACCATTCATTCTTTTCTACTCATTCCTGCACAGCATTGCAGATGAGTTACTCCTTCAGATATAATTATTGAATTTTTAACCTTTTTTTTTTCCAGGAGGTCTTTTGGCAACATGATGAAAAAAGTCAGTTTTGCTAAGTCAGCACAGCACTGAATTTCAAATGTTTAGTCTTTGAGATATTCCGATTAATTCAGTGTCATTTATTTAAATTACTTTTGCTTTTTTTAGTTCTAGAACAAACATTTGTAATAGTTTAATCTGTGTGGTTTCCAAGAGTAAGCTAAAAAATACCATAGATAATAAATTCAGAAATATAAAATATGTGAGGTGATTTGAAATTCCCTTAGGGGAAGGACCATTCTATTCCCTGTTTTTTCTTGTGCTGCCAAGCTATTTTCCTTGAGCTTTGTATGTGAAAGTCAGTGATCGGTTTGTGCTGCATCAGTTAGTGGATGCTCTTGGAATACAAAGATGTAGAAATGTTTAAACAGAGCCAGCAACTCTGCTGAGGTTTTATTTCGCGTTTGTGTGAGCTCTGGTTGCCCTTGGTAAGGGGCACCACTTCCTCCTTTCTGTATCCGCTCACTCAAGTATGAACCAATTATTAGCCAATGCCTCAACTTCACCCGTTCAGAAGGCAATTGGGTAAATTGCAGAGTGTTTTTTTTCTTTTTTTTCATTCCTTTAGAGGTGTCTGTATTTCTGAATACTTTTGACATAAAACCAAATATTAATAATTAATTATTCTGCAATTTACTATAAAACAATGAGAACTGTCAGTAATTGATAGGCAATGAGTGCTGTATTTTTGTTTCTAGGGCTTGCAATTTCAATGTGGAGATGTTACTATAGGATGCAAGCTTTACATTTATGCTGATATACGTAAATGTGTGCTTTCCTCCCCCCGCCCCAAATAAAAATTTTGCCTTAGTCAGTTCCAAAAGGAGAAATCTGTAAGTTACAATTCATAGTAATCTTATGCTAAGTACAAGTGAGACAGTGTACATCTACTGCAGACAGATGTACATGTACATGTAGACATGAAGGTCTCTTCTGTGTATTTTTTAAATAACCTTAAAATTCAGTTTTATTTCTTCCTCAAGAAGGCATGCAGTGAATTTGTGCTTTGCAAAATCTAAACTTGTTTTGTTCTTGACAAGTTCAGTCAGATTCTCTTTAAAAAAACGTCACAGACTTGTCCAGGCGCCCTGCTTTCACCTGTGATTCCCAAACAAACTTTACAAGAACTTTATCAAAGTGTTACTATCCTGCCTTCATTTTGCACACAGCATTCTCAAGTTTTGTCTTTATTTTCCCCAACAAGATTCCTCTAATGGTGTGTGCTAGAAACTATTGGCCTAAACAGGCAGACTTGTTTTCCTCTCTGCAGTGGGCTGTTGTTCACTGTCATGTGCTGCTTAAGTCACAGATCAGACATCTGATGTGGGTCTGGGCATGAATGGGCAGTAAAAGGTGAATGAAGGAGATGAGAGAAGAGCTGAAAAAGGGTTGTTGGTATATTCAGGTAGTGGCCTTTGGTTGTGTCACACACAATCCACTCTGCCCTCCCACACAGTGCTTGACACAGTTCTGCCTGAGTGATGGTCCTAGTCTGGAGTCCAGCAGCTGGATTAAGTCCGAAATTAATGTCATACATATGGGTCTTGACACTGTGTCATTGTGAATTGTTGCCAGGAATCAGTTTCTGAGGAGGAACTGTTTACTGATGTTCCTTGGTTGATCTGAAATCTAACTGGACAAGTAGTTACTGCAGTTCCATGTCCCGCTCACAGTTCAGACTGGAAAGTGCATAAAACTTGAGTGAAGTGCTTGCAAATATGAAAATGTTCCAAGCCAGGTTGGAGAGGGCTGGGAGCAACCTGGTCTAGTGGAAAGTGTCCCTGCCCACAGCAAGGTGTTGGAACAAAATTATCTTTTAGGTCCCTCCCAACCCAAACCATTCTGTGATTATGCTTCTGTGAATTACTACAGTTTTATATTAGTTAAATCCATATTTGCATCAGTTCTTCAGTGACTGCTTTTTAAGGTACCGTGTATATTCAGAACCATTAATTTTATAACAGCTTAGGGAAGATTAGGCAGTTCATTGTTCTGCTAGAAGGACTCTAAGAATGAGAATGCTGCTTGTTTTCTGGAAGCCTTCACAGAGAAGTAGTGACTAAAATTATCAGCTGAGATGAAACATTGCTATTAAAAATAAAGGCACTTTTATGTATCTATAATTACCTTAACAAACGTGAAACAGTCAAAGGCTAAAGATGACTGTACTGGCTTAAAAAACGATTTTTATTCATTTGTCTTTGCATTTGCTTTATTTTCATATGTAAATACAATGATTTTTCATATGTAAAATACAGTGATTTTGTTGTCTGTTCCTTAGTTTATATGCCAAACTCTTCTAATAACACTTTGTGTTCATTTTTTACTGGTAATGGTGCAATTCTAGGATGAGCTCTCTGATGTTAGCCAAGCAGGCTCCAAATGTACTACACCAGCATCCACAGCTGCTTCAGATGTTCCTGTGCTGCCTGCTGAAACTCCTCAAAAGGAAAATGTTGAAGGGCTTGCGAAGGACTCAGAGATGTCAAATGAGAAGCTGGATGTAAGCAAGAATATTGAAGTACAGGTAGCTCAAGAGACAAGAAATGTGTGCACTGGTGAGCTGCTTTAACTTCTTAAAGTAGAGTTACTATGGACCTCATATTTGATCACTTAATTAATTATCTTTTGTTGTTGCACAAATGAGAATGGGGTTTTTACTCAATATTTTATGGAGTACAGAATATTGGTCAGAGAGAAGTTTGTTGTTTATTGGTGACTTTAGTCCTTTTTGCTTCAGAATCAGAATTAAAGACATTTCTTTGGCAGTAGAAAAGGCACAAAGAGTTGTGAAGTGTTGGACATCTTGGTTTCAATTACAGAAGTATTAGGAATTAAGTGATTTGGATGACTTGTGTTAAATTTGAGAGAGACCTAGAAATTCCAGTGTCTGCACTAGAGTATCAAAATCTGTGGGTCTTTTCATTTAATTATTTTGATAAGTCTTTGTACAGAAGTGTCCTAAGTTGGTGATTGATTAAGAACTACTAGATGTAGTTAATATGTCATGATGATTTTGTTTATGGGCATGTACTACTTGCTTTGCCCCAGGGGGAAATGAAAACGAAGAAAAATCTGAAGTTCAGGCAATTATTGAGTCAACTCCAGAGTTGGATATGGATAAAGATCTCAGTGGATATAAGGGTTCTAGGTAAGTTGTGTGTTGTGATTTGAGGAAGAAGATGAATTTAAGAAGGTTATTTAAAGATGCTGTGTATGGGAATTTTCCTTTTCTTGTCTTTGTTTAATTCTTGTTTAATTCTTTATCCTTTATGAGAAGGATAAAATTATCCTGTATGGTGAATCTTAAGGATGTAAGAAGAGTTTTGTGTGAAAGGAGCCCCTTCTCTGACCGGAGGAATATTTTGACCTCCTGCTATTCAGTTCTCTTGCATTCTTGTTATATTAAATGTCTTCCAGTTCAGCTGAGCTGTCTGTTCTTCAGGCATTAGGGCTAAGTCCTGACACAATGAATGAATTTCTATAGCCCAAAACTTGATATGCTTTAATTTATTACAATCCTGTCTAACTCAGTATCAGCAACTGCTTTAAGTTTGAGATCTTGATGGCAGAGCAGTATTTGAAAATAGAATCTAGAACTTGTAAGCCAACTGAAAGCTTGTGGGATTTGTTTGAGGGAACAAATGAGCTACTGGTAAAAAATACAGAGAAAGCTTTTCTTCATTGTGGGAGTGTTATCTCCCTGCTTTTTCATGTCTTGTTTAATTCTCTGCCCAGCACTCCCACCAAAGGCATCAAGAACAAAGCATTTGACCGTAACACAGAGTCACTCTTTGAAGAGCTGTCATCTGCTGGTTCTGGCCTAATTGGAGATGTGGATGAAGGTGCAGATTTACTGGGTAAGAAAGATGCTGTATACACAAATTTTCCTTTTTAGGAAGTGCTTAATTAGTCTTGCGGGATTTGTTGTTATGCTTCATGTGCATTAAAATTGTTTGAGTAGAATCCTAAGGTAATCATTGGAATGCACAACCAGAAGCAAATGTTTCTTCTTCTCTCTGTATAATGATCTTAATCTTTTGGGGCACTTCCTACTATATTCTCCATTTCTCCCTTTATGTTCTCTTACCTAAGGATTTTTTTCTCAAGTAAGGATTTTTGTCTTGAACTAGTTTTAGGTAGTTTTATTCAGGTCGTGCCTGATCTGTAGTGGCCTGGCTTTATCACCTCCTTAGAGATTTTAACTTGAAAGAGAATTGCAGCAAATTAAATGGTGGTAATTTAAGAATCAAACTGTTAATTGATAGGGGAGGGAAAACCCGCATTTCTCCTTCCCCTAAGCATCTTGCTGTTACTTGTATGCTGACTGAAATAAATTTGAGTTTTGAGTTGACCAAGATCAAAAAGGTCTTTAGAAGAATAATCTTTCTATAAACAATATAGCAAGATATTTTTACTATGTAATTGTTCAGGCCTCATTTTGAAATAATGAAAGCTGGTACTATGGAATGTATAAAATGAAGATACTACTCTCAGGTGCTTTCGAAATGAGTTGTGTGCAGAAAATCAGCAGCTTGTTTTGTCCTCTGACCCTGCAAAAATACAGATTGTTAGGACTGTTATCTCCTGTGTGCAATCTGTATTTCTGGTTGTTCAGTGTTCCTCCAGAAACTTATTTTATATCAAACAGGTGACATTTCTGTAGGTATTACTTACTAGGAGTAATGAGCCTATCTCCAGTCTGAGATGGTTTTTCTTTGTTGTCACTCTGAGCAGTGAGGCTCTCCACATCCTTACTGCAACATATTCTATCTAAAACTCTTGGATGTCATTCCATTCTCACAGGGACAACTAATCACACATTTTGCATGCAAAAATACAGATACTGGAGAAGTATTAACATGGAGTAACATCCATCCCTTAGCTGTGATAAATTGATTAAAGAAATCAAACTGTTGTCAGGATGTCCTGATCCTAATGCTTTGTTTTTCATGGACAAAAAATAATATACTTTTTTAGTATAACTTATTTAAGGTTTGTCAGTGAGTTTATTACCATTTTCTGTAAATCTGTTGCTGGAAGTGTCAGTGTGTGCACACTAAGCCTAGGTTTATACCTGCATTTGTTATGCAGAATGTGTTGGTCTGAAAATTTTATTTTAGAATCGTAATTTCACTTTGAGAACAACCGTAGTTCAAAATCTGAAAAGCCACACCTGCATCCAGGATAGTCTGTATGTTTGAAGCATTTGGACCTTTTCTAAGTGAGCATTAAACTTTTGTATAGAGCTGTTTAAAAATAGTTAATTGGGATTGTCTAATCTGTTTTCTCTTGGGCTGCATACCCAGGGGAATATTCTGGTGTGTATGCTTCTTTTTTCAAAAAACCTTTGAAATCTGTTGCTTCTCCAGTTAGGCATTCTTGGCTGCTGCTCTCATACAATAGGTTCTCTGCATTTTTTCCCTGCTTGGTAACTTTTTTTTCTGTTGCACTCTGGCTTTCTAGTTTTTGTTCTTGCATTATAAAAGATCCTGAAACCTGTTGGATGTGATCCTACATACTTTTATCTGTGAATATTGAAAGTGTTTAAAAAGCAATAGCAACTTGAATAAAATCTCTTGATGGCTGTAGTATAAGCGATTTCTCCAGATATTGATAAATTACCCATGGTTGATCTAAGTTACTTCAGTAAATATAATTTACATTTAATCCAAAACCCAGAGAGGGAAAGGTCAAAAGAGGGAACTTTGACTTGCATGTGTATTTATAGATACCTTTTCTTCTTTATCCAAATATCTTTAAAGTCTTCTGCTGCCAAAGTTGCTTAGAAGATTGTGTTCCTAAAGTATTTTAAAAAGCCTCCACCATTAAGATACCTTTTTCATTCATTATGTTAATCTTGAATTAACATAATTTCTGCAATTATCTGTGTCATAATTATTTTGCTGTGCAAGATGCTAAATAATTATTCTCTTCTGAAATTACCTTTTTTAAAATTCTGAAAATTATATTAGGTATGCAAAAAATAGGGTCAGAAATTAATTTCCAGAAATTTAAGTAACACTGAAGTAGTTACTTGAAAAGTTATGTTCACTTTTCTCCATAAGAGCATAGTAATTGGAAACTTCTGAATGGCTTAGAATTTCTTCCAAGGACTGTGCTTCTAAATTATTTTACAGAAAATGAGAGACTTTTATTAAGTTACTGATTCTTATAAGAGGTTTAACCAATGGAAATGGTTGTTACAAACTTAAATTCTTCCACATCAGTCTTCTGTATAAATCCTGCTTCAAATCACATCATATCCCACTTCAGATTTTTGGTGATGGCTTTGTTTTAATTCGCTCTTACTTCCTAAGTCTTAATCTTTTATTTCTCCTTGATCATACTACACCTCACATGAAATGTTTCTTGTTCTTGTTTTTGCTATACATGGAATGCATGGGCTTTAAAGACCATAATTTCTTTGGTAAGGTATCATTTGCTCTGGGGAAATCTGCAGCGCTTTCACAATCTGAACTTTATCCAGCATGTCTTGTGTCTATAACTGATACACTTTGGTATATAACAATCTATTTATAAAAGATCAAAAAGCAATAATGATAATGGTGTAAAAGACAGTTGAGCATTTTAAACTGAACATTTTGTGGTCTAATACTTCTGCAACATATGCTGTGTTTGGTTTTTGACTTAGTACTGTAACATCATCTAAATATACAGTGTAGCAACACTGGCCTGTCCTTAGGTAGGGATGTCTTTGGGCTTTTTTAATTGAAGTCAGGCTGGGAGAATGTGGGAGGGAAGGCTAATTGTAGAAGGTAGATTGGACCTGAAACTTCAGATAGCTCACAATTCTTCTGACATGTTTGTCATGCGTAAAATTCATTTGACTTTAGACAATGGCAAAACATAACTTTTGTAAAAACATCCATTTCATTTGCTAATTTAATGTGTTTGTTTCCTTTGGAAAGGAATGGGGCGTGAGGTTGAAAACCTTATTTTGGAAAACACTCAGCTGCTGGAGACAAAGTAAGTGAGAATGTCTATGTAAAAAATACTGACATTTTGTTATTTCATTAGATCTTCAATATCCTGATACAGAATTGAAACTATACAAATGTGCTCTCAGTTCTCAGAGTAATGGGGGTGTGAGTATTGTGAATTTGTAGGTGTATTTGTCTGAGTTGGTCTTCTTCTAGAAATTAAGGACCTAATAAGAAAAATCTGCTTTTATCCTTGTAAGACTCCAAGAAATGCACTGCTGGTCCTGATGAGATCAGCTCCCTGTCAGAAACACAGCTTTAAGTGCAGAGGCAAATCCACTGGAACACTGTTGAGGGATAATCAGCAAACTATTTATCAGTACTTTTTTCTAATAGAGAGAATCTGCATATGTTTGAATGTTGGAGATTTGGGGGGATATGATTTGACCTCTAAGAAAGCTGTCCTTATAACCATATGTTTTCAATGTTTGTGTAGAAATGCGCTGAATGTAGTGAAGAATGATTTAATAGCAAAGGTGGATGAATTGACCTGTGAAAAGGATGTACTACAAGGTGAATTAGAGGCTATAAAACAAGCAAAACAAAAGCTTGAAGAGAAGAATAAAGAACTGGAAGAAGAGCTGAGAAAGTAAGTTTAATTCTATGATTGTAAAAAAAGGAAAAGAAGAAAAACCCTACTATGGTATTTATTGCAGCTGGTTTTTATTTTCTATTTAGAGCTCGTGCAGAAGCAGAAGAAGCAAGACAGAAGGCTAAAGAGGATGATGATGTAGGTGTTTATGTGTGGTTTTTTGTGTGTAATTCAATGGGACATTAGAAGTCTGTGTGTTTAGTGAGTGCTACTAAATCTTACTGCTTAATAAGTAGTGGTAAAGTTCCTCCCTGTATAGAAATGACAGAAGATCTAAAGAGCACAAGTAAACTTAAATTGATAGTAATTAGTTTGCTTGCTTTCCTCTCTGCCCACTGTTATCACACTCTTTTTTTGAAAAGCTGTTTTCATTCACATTATATTGCATACAAAGGATGGGAGGAGAGGAAGGTAAAACCCAGATTTCCAAAGCCCCGAACTATTTGAAATCTGGAATTGTGCCCTAGCCTGGCTGTTATCAGGAGGCAGAGGGTGGCTCTGCAGGGCCCTGTGGTGCACCTTTGTCCCTGCCACGTTTGTTAACTTGTGTGCCCAGAGCGATGTCCCCACGGCACAGCGGAAACGCTTCACACGTGTGGAAATGGCCCGAGTGCTGATGGAGAGGAACCAGTACAAGGAGAGGCTGATGGAGCTGCAGGAGGCTGTCCGATGGACTGAGATGATAAGGTGAAAAGGCTTTTATAGAATCTTTGACCGAGCTCCTTGTGATTTTTAGATGCTGGGTGGTCTGGTCAGCAGGTTCATTGCCTTCTGCTTGTTTTCCTCATGACCATGAGGATCGTTGTTTTTAAGTTAAGGGCATATAATTTGTCAGAATGGTTCTTGGTGAGACCTCAGTGAAGATGTGTTACTTCATATGATGTGAAATACACCCATTTTTTCAAGAGGTGCTTATTCTGGAACAGTTACAGAAGTTAGTAATTGTAAATCACATTAATCTGGTGGGCGTTAAAAATTACTCTGTGTGTACACATGCCTTGTGCTGTCAAAAGAGGGATAATGTCGTCTTCAGACTGAACATAATTCCTTTGGAAAGACTTGGGTTGTTCAGGATAAATCAGTTTAAAGATGTCCAAGGCGTGTTAAACATAAGCAATAAAGATGGTGATTTGGTCTCATTTGCATCTTGAATATTCAGTTGTTTGGAAGGTATGGTTTGAAAACGTAAGTTTTCTGCCTCAGACCAACTCATCCTGTCCCTGACCACAGGTACTAGAGGCTGTGGTGCTACCTACTGGCCATGGACAGCAGTGACATGTAATTGTTCCCATTGTCCTCATGCCTGTGACCCTTTAGGAGGAAAAATGTACATTCCCAACAGCCATGGCTTGTTCTTCTGTAGCTGTTATCTGCTATAGAAATCCTCTCCTATCTCTAATCTATGGCTGTGGGAACACTTTATCAATTATTTACTGATGTATTGAAGATTAATAGACTTTAAAACAAAAAAAAAAAGTTAAAATATTCAGTAGGGGGCAGAATAATTTAAAATGGTTTGCTGCTTTCTTCAAGCTTTTTTTCATTACAAAGTGTTATGCAGACTTGTCTCTTCTGTCAGAAAAGTTGCCAGTTTGTTTGGGATGCAAAGAAATGTGGATGAAGTTTATTATGTAACTTCATTTCCTGTAGTAGGAATTTCAGTATTGTGCTCTGATCAGTAAAGAAATAGTAGTGTGAAAAAACAGGCTTTGTTATTTTCAAGATGTTATCCTTTTTTAAAAATAAGAGTTACACACTGTTCAATTCCTTTTCCTTTTTTTGTTGTTGTTTACTCAGTAAACTTGGAATTAATTTCTTGTAGAGCATCCAGAGAAAATCCTGCCATGCAAGAGAAGAAAAGATCAAGCATTTGGCAATTGTAAGTATAGAAACACAACTTACTGGCAGAAATAAATAAAGACCCTAACCAATTAGCTAGCACATTTGTGTATGTTAGCTAATTATTTTTTGGCAAATGAAGATATCTTAACAATTCTCCTTTTGTTGCGCAGCATGCCAACTCGGTAAGCTTGCTGTGGAAGACAAAATGTATTGTAAGCTGCAGCATGCAGTGAGTGGCTGTGCACTTTGTGAAGTTAAATGCCAAAGTGGTGGAATTTTTTTCCTAGCTGAATGTACACCAGGATTCTTGTTCTGAACATTTTTTCCAGACTCATTTTTATGGTGAAAAGTAGAAACCTGAATAGCATGTGTGGGTTGCATTTATTTCAGCTTCTTTGCTTTCTGGTGAAGTACAGCTCACCCATTGTTACATTCTCCTTTCTGACTTCAAGCTCTTTAAATCTAAACCAGTATTTTTCTCAACAAGATGTTTGTCAAATAATCCTTTTGATGTTGTGATTTGCTGATAACTGTTTTATCTTGTTGCATAGAAAATAGTGGGGTTTTTTAAAGTTCTCTGCATGAACTAATGACTTTCATAGAACTATCTTCCAAGTGTGATGTTCACATCCTAATTTTGTTGGTTCCCTGTAGATGTTAATTCAAGATGAAGTTCCCATTGAATTTGATAAATAGGATAATAATCCTTTAAGAATTTTTCTTATGGATATGAGTTTTGTGCTTTGAGAGTGTTGCTGAGTGTGTTGGGCTCCAGTTTCTTACCTTAACTGCCTTGAACAGGCTGGCATATGCTGTGTTTTGCCTGCATAGTCAAATTTGGATGTATCTGACAAATCTTGACTCTTGTCTTTTTCTCTTCTTTTAGTTTTAGCAGGCTCTTCAGTTCATCCAGCAATACAGCAAAGAAACCAGAACCTCCTGTCAATGTTAAATATAATGCTCCAACCTCGCACATTACTCCATCAGTCAAGAAAAGAAGCAGCACCTTATCTCAATTACCCAGTGACAAATCGAAAGCCTTTGAATTCCTCAGTGAAGAGTAAGACATTTTGGGTTTATAGTAGATATGCTCTATCAAGTGTTTACTCTTTTAGTCCTCTGAGATTACTAGCATGCTGCTAAGTGAAGTATAATCTCCTGAAGAGAGTGTTGATTCATAAGGCATCAAGATAGTGCAGAGTGAAATGTGCAGCAGGGTGAATACTTTGAGCACCTGGCTGAAATATTCTACTTGGTAAATACCACTGTCTTTCAAGAAAGTGCATTTAGGCACAGGAGGCAACACTTGGTATGCTTTTATATGAAAATGTTGTAGCTGGGCAATAACTCTACAGGTACTTAAGGTTCATTTAAGAGTCAAGCTAACAAGAATCTGTAATTTTTTTTTCTCCTGTGTTTTGTTTTGGCAGTGCATCCTTGTGAGTTACAACTTTTAAAGCTCCTAGCAGAGCTACACAACACAAGTTAATTTATTTTAAGGATGCTGGCAATAGATTTTCTGGTTTTACCGGTTTTTTCCCCAATCCCTTAAAAATAGCCCACAGGAAACGTGGTGTTTTGATAGGTGAAAAAAACCTAGGGATATCCTTGGTAACCCAGTGCTTCCACAGTGATCTTGATTATTGAGTTTAACAGCAATTCCCTTTACACAAGAGATTCTAAAGAGCATATGTAAGAAGTTCCTCAATCGTATTCTTGCCCAGAACTGAAGCCAGTTTAGCCTCACGCCGGGAGCAGAAGAGGGAGCAGTACCGCCAGGTGAAAGCTCATGTCCAGAAGGAGGATGGCAGAGTGCAGGCTTTTGGCTGGAGTCTACCTCAGAAGTACAAACAGGTATGGTGTTTACAAGTGTAATGGTAACAGCTTCATGTTTTGTTGCATTTGAAGAGAGTGATTTCACAGCTTGTGTTTGATTCCAGCTTTTTTTTTTTTGGTTGAACTTAGCAGTAAAGAATCTTTCTAAAGGAGACAACAATGCAAAACTCTTAATTGTGTTTAATAAATTCTGAGCACCTCATTCCAAAGATTGTAAATCTCTTTTAAAGGTAAATTTTTTTCTGTTTTTTTTTTTTTTTTTTTACCTAGGGGGCAAATGGTGGACAGGGTGAAAATAAGATGAAGAACTTGCCTGTACCTGTTTACCTGAGACCTTTGGATGAGAAGGATACCTCTATGAAGGTAGGATGTTTCCAGTGATAAGAGACTTGGGCAAACTATAGCTTGAATATTTTTGTTTTGGACTCAATTACATTCTTTTTCAAATAAGTTGTTTTTTTAAAAAAACATACTGAAGAAGAATTTATGTCTCAGGAAAATGTATATGACTTGAATTGTAATTAATACCTTAAAATGGACTCCGGATATGTAATAATGTTGATATCACTTAGTATATTTAACAACACATGTCTGTCTCTTTTTTTTTTTTTTTGGGATATCACATTAAGTTTGAGATTAAAGTGAAACATTTCTTTTTCTCCCAAGCTGTGGTGTGCTGTAGGGGTGAACCTGTCAGGAGGGAAGACACGAGATGGAGGATCTGTGGTTGGTGCCAGTGTGTTCTACAATGATGTGACTGGTGTGGATGCAGATGGCAACAAGCAGCTAACAGGATCCCAGAGTAGCTTAGATAAGCTAGATCAAGAGCTCAAGGTAAGTCCACTGCAAGGCACATTTAATAAATTATATAGTTATACACCTTTACTGTGTAACTGTAGAGTACTAAAGTATTTTCTAATCAGGTTCATTGGTAACAAATAGAGTTTTCTTGGTTAGTCATTAGCCCAGGATGTTTGGGTTATTGAATCCAACTATTGAATACTTTTGAATCTTCCCTTGCTGGCAAATCTCAGGAGCAAATAAATTTTACATCAAAATGATGTACTGCTTATACCAGTGCTGCCTCCTTTAAAAACCATTCGTGACAGACCTGTTTACATTCTAACTGCCATGAATGGAATTCATATTAAGGGCATAAAAACAGTCTAAATTTTCAAGTGCTTTGGGATATCACATTAACCTGTGGTGATACTGAGTATGGCAGTTGGCATGTCAATAATGTTTTCATTTTATACTGGTCTAACTGTATAATTATGCAGTGTAATAATATTTTATGTATTTTTAATAGATTTCTGAAATATGAGGGAGCTTTATACTTCAGATACATAAAGAACAAGTAACTACGTGTAGTTTTACAATGGCATTGAAGATACTTCCTACATATTTATGTATATTTCTGTAGGTGAAAATGTAAGACCATAAAAGATCAAATGTAGTAATTCTATTCTTATTCCCCTTTCTGTTGTTCATTTCTACCTTTGTTCTCCTTCAGGATCAGCAGAAGGAACTGAAACACCAGGAAGAATTATCCAGTCTAGTTTGGATCTGTACTAGCACACATTCTGCTACAAAAGTTATCATTATTGACGCAAACCAACCAGGGAATATTCTGGACAGTTTCATTGTTTGCAATTCTCACGTGCTTTGTATTGCCAGTGTGCCAGGTAAACGCTTGGGCTGGTTCAGCTTCTGCTTTTTTTAGCTGATTCTTATTCAGTTTTTCATATGCAATGAAAACCCACAGATTTGTTACTTAGTAGGATGAAAAGCTACTGTAACAGAGCAATAAGAAAGTGGTAAGTTGTACATTAAACTATTGCATTTCTACCCTACTCTTTCACTCTTTAGTTGTCTGTTGACTTACATGAACTGAGAATCAGAGAGATATCAACAGCCAAGGGGAACTGTTTGTTTGATGTACTGTAAACTCTGCAACAGTGTCGATATTTCATGGAATTGTGAAAATCACCAAAAGAATAATATGTTTATTCCTTTTTTGACTTCTTCAACCTCTTGAAGATAAGCAAGCTCCCTGCAGAGGGAATCCTTTTTGCATTTGAGTGTATTTTAAGTCTTGAAAGTATAAGAGGATTGGACATGAGAAAAACAGTTCTTCTTCCAGAACCAAGGATCTATTGCACCTAAATTCTTCATAAAGATATAGATAGGTGCCCTTGTATACCTGCACTGTTATGAAATCTGATTTTAGAGGAAGATATAGTTTATTTCAATTTTAATTATTTGGAAAGCTGCAGATTGACATAGATTGAATGACATTGTAGTGCAACATATGTCAATCTTGCTTTTTTTTTTGTGAGCTTTGTGACAGCATCTTCCACATTTGCTGATTATGTGAAACTAACTTTGCAAATGGGGCTGTCTGCATGTTTAATCTCTGGAGAGCTCATTGAGTTTGAAGGTTAGTTATTAGATAGAGAAGTGATTCAGCTTTATCCCTATGAAAAACATCCAGTGACAGGGTCTAAGAGAATGGCCTGAAGTTGTGTCAGGGGAGGTTTAGGCTGGATATCAGGAAAAGATCCAGTGCCCCACCACCCCCTGGGGAAGAAAGGGCTCCCCAGGGCAGTGGTCATGGCACTAAGGCTGCCAGAGCTCCAGGAGCATTTGGATAATGCTCTGAGACAAAGGGTGGGATTGCTGGGTGTTTGTGTAGGGCCAGGAGTTGGACTGGATCTTTGTGGGTCTCTTCCAGCTCAGGATATTATGTTATTCTGAGTTTAATCTCTTTCAGGGGCAAGAGAAACAGACTACCCTGCAGGAGAAGAAGGGTCCCAGGAAGCAGATTCTAGCCAAGTGGACAAATCCTCCCTGTGTGGCAGTATGACCAGCAACAGCTCTACTGAGACTGACAGCCTGCTGGGGGGAATCACTGTGGTGGGCTGTACTGCTGAGGGTCTCACGGGGGCTGCTGGTGCCCATGACACCAATGGGGCCTCACCTGTGGCAGAGAAACAGTCAGGTATGTGATAAACACTACAGATGTGTCAGGGCTGGCCAAACACCTCGAGATGCAGCTGGAAATGAGTAGTGCAACTACTGAGGTTAACAGTGTATAACCTGTGATAACATAAACTCTCTGTAAATCTGTAAATTGTAGCTGAGAAAGTGGTGGAGTTGACATGGAATGGGAATTGGCAGCTGCTTCTTATAGGTGCTTTTGAGAGAATTCTTGTGCCTGCTCTAGAGACAGATTTTAATGTAGTATTTGAAATGGAGATCTTGCCATAGAGTGACTAAAATAAACGCCTTGGATTTTGTCAAGTCGTAATAGAGATTTAAGTGAAACTGATTATTTCATAGACATTCATACTTTTTTTTTTTGTCATATGGCCTGCAGAGCTGTATGGTGATATGATTGTCAATGGATATGTGGTGGTTGGCCTTATTTACTGCTGTCCTAGTTAATAATTTAATGGCCCGTCTGAGCCATCAGGTGGATACTTGAAAGTGCATTTGACATTTGTTTATACAGCGCCACCTGCTAAAATTTGGGCATTTCTGTTGTGAAGTTTTTTGAATCTGATGTGGAAATTGTAACTGTCTGGCTATAACAGCTATTCACTTCAGTTTTGATTATCAAGTTCTGGCTGTTTTAAACAATAGCAAATTTTATCGCAGTTGTTAAAAAGTTTTTCAAATTTGTTTGTTTCATAGATATTGCAGCTGAAAATAATTCAGTAGATGAGAACATTCCAACGGCAGAGGAGGCAACAGAAGCAACAGAAGTCAATGCAGGGACAGGAGAAGACACAGCTGATATTGCACAAACTGGAGTCTACACAGAGCATGTCTTTACAGATCCCTTGGGAGTGCAGAATACAACAGAGGCATCTCCAGTGTATCAGCCTAAGTACCTAGTCTCAGGCCTCATACCTCTTAAAATGTATTTTTAAAAAGTATAATGTTTGTAGCACATAGCATGGAGACAAAATAACTACTTTTTTTCCTTTTTAAGTGTGTTGAAGTTCATATAAGTAGTCTTGGTGCAAGACTGTGCTTTATGACTCTCTTCTGCCATTCCCCAGAGGTAATAATATGGACAGGTTTGAATGGAACTTGCTTTTCCCTGTAAAAGTAAATGCCCACTTGAAGAAATTCATGGTTATTGAGGTTTTTATCTGTATTGTACTTTGATGTGTGGTTACTGTGTTCTTAAACATCTCATGTACTTCAAAAGCCAGTGTAGGAGCTCTCAATTGTGAAGTAAACACCTGGCTTATAGCCTGAGTAATCTGTGCACTTCATTAAATGTATTTTAACTGGTGTTTTTTTCTAGTACTGAGTCAGAGTTATATAAGGATGTTGCAGTTCTGCCAAGCGAGCAAGATCTAGTGAGAGAAGAAGCACAGAAAATGAGTAGCCTTTTACCGACCATGTGGCTTGGAGCACAGAATGGATGGTAAGGAAGTGCTAATCTTGTTACATTTATTTGTAATCATTACTTTAAACTTGCTCTTGTGCCTAGAGGCCTGATAACCGTCTCAAGTCAAGATTAAGCACAGGATGATCTCAGGAGAGCCAAAACCTTGAATGCTTTGCTGCAGTTTTTAGGCTTTACAGAATTCGAAGGAAGTATTGTACATGATTAGCAAGTCCTTTTTTGTTAGATAATGCTTCATCTGCAGAGAAGTTCTGGGGTTTTTTTTGTATTCAAAGAAATTGTTATGGTCTGTTAATTACATAACTTTCAATATTTTAGTATGCTAGAAAAATGTATTGTAATTTTTACTGCAGGTGGATCTGCAAGGGAGTTTGTAATGCTTTAGCCCTCTGAAAAAGCCATTCTGCTGTTCATGTAGTTCTTCCTTTCAGTGAACACATAATTTCCAGTAGAATATGAAAACTTGTTTTCCCTTTGATTGTGGATTTCAGTTTAAAAGGGTTTTGCTTGTGGTTGTTTTTTGTCTGGTAGTGCTTTTAATCCCTGCTGATTTGTCTTTGCAGCCTGTATGTTCATTCGTCAGTGGCCCAGTGGAGGAAATGTGTTCATGCCATTAAACTTAAAGATTCTATTCTCAGTATTGTGTAAGTGCTGAAAGAATGTCATGTAAATCATAATGAATTTCTGTTAAAATACTTTCCAAAGTAGTTTTATATTTCCTCCTCAGATATTGGGAATGTCAGTTGCCATAACTGCCTGCATGCTCTTTGAGGGACAGTGGAAAACTTCTAGGGAGGAAGGAAAATAAAAGGAATCTTGTACCTGTTGGAAATACATAGCCCAAAGGATGAGCTGTAGCTATGCAAAACAGTTATAGGTTGCTATTTTTACTGTTTTCCTCAGGCATTGTAACCAGATATATTTCAATCTCTCTAAACTGGATTTTGATCCCTTGTTACATTTCTTCTCTTGAGCTATATTGTAGAAATCAAAACTAATAAAAAATGACTGTAAAAAATATGCTGAAATATGAAATGTTTATACCTAGTTTTAAACCTGCTTTCTGAGCAGAGCAATCTAACAGAGTGTGTTGTTGTGCCTCCTTTTTCTTCAGACATGTCAAAGGAATAGTCTTGGTTGCACTGGCAGATGGGACACTTGCGATCTTTCACCGGGGAGTTGGTAAGGATTCTGTTGCATCTGGAAACCAGGGAATTTTCAACAGTAGTTAGGAAAGTAATGTGCCATTTACAAGTAATGTTTTGATAATGTAT
This sequence comes from Motacilla alba alba, assembly GCF_015832195.1. Lineage (NCBI taxonomy): Eukaryota > Metazoa > Chordata > Aves > Passeriformes > Motacillidae > Motacilla > Motacilla alba. Next base: position 139,648 of record NC_052033.1, read on the forward strand.
TCCCCATTGACCTTTTTCTGGGTTGTCATGAGAAATATTTCTTGCTATGTCAGTTGCCGATTCAAGTTCTGGTTTTGCACTGTTGTGGTGCATTCGTGGAGTATTTTCTTACTCTGAAATGAGAAATGCGATAGATCTGCTAAATAGGGAAAAGCCATCTGAAAGTCTGCTTTATCGTCTCTCTTGCATTTTTATTATGCTCAATAGTCATGTCTTCTGTTTTATTAGTAATAAAAATTGTCTCTAGGCAAGTCCTTCAATGAGAATTTTGTAAGCATCCCTTCAGAATTTCTGCCCAAACTGCTCCTGAACCAGCTCCATTCTTCAGCCTCCAGAAACAGGACCTGGAGGTTTTACTATGAGCAACTGAAACTTACCTATTAGTTTTTCCTCCCTATTCATTTCATCTTTCCCTTGTGATGCTTAAATCCTTGTGCTCAGCATTTAAAAGAATTTAAAAGGTTGCACAAAACTAAGGCAAATACTGGAAAAAATGCAGCTGGGATGAAGTTGCTTTTAGTGGTTTTGTTTTCTTTCTTTTTTTAAAACTCACTGCAGTGGTTTACAATACCTAAGCCTCTCTAGTGAATGTCATTGATGATCTGTGGCCTTAGTTCAGTCTACAGAAGAATTTTAATTGGTGTTGAATGACAAAATTTAGTATGTTTTTAGTAGATTTCAGGTGCCTTTTTTAAAGATCTTGCAGTGTATTTTAAAAAAATCAGCACTGCCAACACTTCTATGTTCAGCTAAGCAGCAGGTGCCTGGTGCTCTGTGGGAAGCTGTTTGCTTTCACAGGTACTGGTCCTAGTCAAGCAGAGCCTGTAGCACAGGGTAACCTGCTGATTTAAAAATGTTTTGCTAGATTTTTAACCGGAATCATTGTACAACTTTGTTTTTTAAAAAAGGTAACATTTGGGATGTTAGTTGCTGTTATTTTAATGAGGAGCCTAGCCATAAACTTGTACAGATTTACCCAGATTATTACAATGCTTTTAGGATAGTTGCTTGTACTTCTAAATTTTCCTTAAACTAAACACAGGTTCCTGTGAGTTTTACTTTTTTTCTTCCTGTTTTTGCAGATGGTCAGTGGGATTTATCAAACTATCACCTCTTGGACCTGGGGCGGCCGCACCACTCTATCCGGTGCATGACAGTGGTACATGACAAGGTCTGGTGTGGCTACAGGAACAAAATCTATGTTGTTCAACCAAAGGCCATGAAAATAGAGGTAAGTTCCAATGGTGATTAAAATAATTAAATGTTGTGTTTTAATGCTGCAGCTCAAACTTCAGAGTAACTCCAGAAACATCTGTTTTCATCAGTACGGAAACAGGCTACCTAGCAAATTTGTTTTACAAAATAGTTGTTTTGGAAGACTTAAAGCTATGATGAGACAGTTCTCACTTATTGAAACCGGTTTTTGGGAGATTTAGTTCTCCACTTCTGGCTGGCCAGAAACTGGAAAGTGTGCTTGTGCAGAGCTTGTAAGACCAGCTCCCAGCTTATTCTGTGTGTCTCATTTTGTTGTCCACCCATGTGCAGAGGTTGGTAAGTGTTAATTTGGAATGTACTCTCCTTCCAGTTAGAGAATAGTTTATGCAAGGTGTGTGAGCTGGTGTTTTATCTGCAGTGTTTAGTCTGTCATCTCAAGAGCAGAAAGTGGCTGAGGTTTCTGCAAGCCTTGAACAATATAAGTGCTTCAGCTCCTTCTAATTGTCCTGAGACATGGGCCAGGCCTTTGAGGGTGACTGCTCAGCTCTTCTGAAAATATCAATCACTCACTAATAACCTGGTTTTGTGAAGAAGAATATAAATATGTATGGGAAAACTGAAATGAAGTTCATATAAAAGTGAAATTTATTGTTTTGCTGGTGGATAGTGTGTATTTTGCACAAGGTGGAGTTGTTTATGAGTCAGTCATGATGGAACAAGGAAGAAAGACCTTTTTTGGGCACATGTACCTTGTGCTGTGGCAGCAGGATCTCAGACCAAAAAGGTCCAGGTTCAAAGGAGACAGAAGCTGGAGCAGGCTGGGATGAAATGTGTAAATGAAGACCGAGTAGCAAATTACAGCTTTGCCTTCCCTGGGTGTGATCTCAATCAGCAATTTTAGAGCATCACATGCTATTTGTAACTGAGCTAAACACTGTCTGTGGTCTTGCAAATCAGAGGGTTGTGCTTGATTGAAAATTGCCAGTTCAGATTGTATGAGAGTAACTGAGAAACCTTTCTTACTCTTCCCTTTGTTTACCTTCTGATTTGAACCCCAATGTTTCATAGAAGTCCTTTGATGCCCACCCAAGGAGGGAGAGCCAAGTGAGGCAGCTGGCATGGGTTGGGGATGGGGTATGGGTGTCCATCCGCCTGGACTCCACCCTGCGCCTCTACCATGCCCACACCTACCAGCACCTGCAGGATGTGGACATTGAGCCCTATGTAAGCAAAATGCTCGGTAAGTTCCCAGGAAAAACTGGTGTGTTCCTGCTATCTGCAGCTTCCTTTTCCTGCTAGAGATCAGGCAGTTCTTACTGCAGATTTGGGGTAAAGGTGGGTGGAAAGGCCAGTTAAAATCAGTTTGTGTAAACTTGAATCTGGAAGTAGAAGCCTAATTCAGTCTGTGAAGCAGGATGGGGGTGATGAGTCATCTGTTACAATCTGTTGACCTTACCTGGTATGTAAAGTGTCCTTAAAAACTCATAACTAATGAGTAAAGTGGTGGTTGAGTTGGGCAGGCACCAATAGAGACACTACAATCTTTCTCTTTTTCTATACTGATACAAATTTTATTGCTAAAAATGGGAAGAATCCATTACCTGCCTGCAAAAATTGCCTAATTAAAAAAAACACCAAAAAAAAATACCCCTCAAGATAGGAAATTTTTATTGCTGTTGAACCTAGTAAGCTTTCTGATTATTTTCATTAATATCTGTATAAGAGCAGTTTGACCACGTACATTACGCAACAAATACAGGTAATTAGACTCTGGGAAATCCTTCACAAGTCACTGCTGTGCATTGTGCATTGCACATGGCTGGTATCAGCCTTCTGCTCCCCTCATCTTGCTAACAAATGAGAAATTAATTTTAATGAATTACAAACCACTATCTTCTATCTGTAAACTCACTTTTTTGTTTGTTTTAAAAGCTGGTAAGCCCCAAAAGATTTTACTGTGCAGCATTAAGGGCCTTTTTTGCTTTCTCGTAGCTAAGATTAGACTCGTGAAACATAGGTTCTCAATTTAATTACAGTGTTGTAGCTTTCTAGGTTATCTTTACAACTTAAATGTGCTCCTCTACTTTGTTTCTGTCAAAAGTGGGAGGGAATTACTTGTCTGTGTGATTTGGGAGTTGGATTTTAGTTTCTCTGTTGTAGAACTAAAATTATTCTTGCTCATAATTTTTGATGAAAAGCGTCTTTTGTTTTTAGGTACTGGTAAACTGGGATTCTCTTTTGTGAGAATCACAGCACTTATGGTGTCTTGTAATCGTTTATGGGTAGGAACAGGAAATGGTGTCATCATCTCCATTCCATTAACAGAAAGTAAGTAAAATATCAATGAATAGCACTGTGCAATATGCTGTAGGCATAAAAAAAAAGTATTAAACACCATTCAGATGCTTGCTAATGGATAGAAAGCTTCGCTGCCAGGTCTGACTCTTTCAGGTTTGTAACAGATCAGGCCTGTGTGATGTTTAGCACCTATATCTGTGTAGTGGTTACAATTACCCTGAGAAAATAACACATATCCAGAATCTCCTGTACTGCCATTTGAGCAGAGTTGGCTTGAATCAAAGGGACACTTTGAAGCCTTAGAGGTGTTCTGAGTATTAAGAGCATTGGTAGACGTTTATTGCTCATACAAGATGTCATTAGCTTTCTTATTAATGTTATTTTTGATTGCCATCACAAAATACATTTTTCTTTGATTTCAGCATGTTGTTGTTGTTGCTAATACAATTTGATTGGCTTTAATTTTTGAGAATTTATCACAAAGTGGGTATAAAGGACTGGAACAGAAGTAGCACAGACTGCTTTAAAGGAGACGTTCAGAATTATAGGAGCTGTAAATACATTCAAACGGAGCACCAACATCCAGGTCAAATTCCAATCATGTAAATCCTGGTTTTTGCTTCATAACAGACCCCAGACTCTTGTCATAGGCTGAAACTAATTGAGGGCAGTTGAATCTCAGGAGAGAAGACAGGTCAAGGGCAAACCAAGTCTTAAATAGGTAAAGCTTGGGAAGAATCTCTGTGTAAATTGATTGCATTTAAACAACAACCAAAAAAAAAAAGCCCCAACGCTTGTGCCTGAGACTAATATTATAACAGGTGGACAGAAGTTTCAGAAAATAAAATGCAGACCTATGATAGTCCTAATTGTTAATTAGAAAATAGTGCATTCTGACAGGTGGAGTTTTAGGGTGATTTAATAGTGAAAACTCTTCATGTTGTATCTGCTTTGTTGAACAGCAAACACATGCATTGTTTCTCATGTTATTCCATTGCATTGTCCATCCATTCAGTAACTGTCTTTTTTTTTGCATGAATGTACTAAGGAAGGACAGACTTCCCGTCATGGATTTTGAGACACACTAAATCATGCTTTCAAAAGAGTTTGTTTTTAAACCAGGAATGAATGTGAAGAAATCCCTGTTAAAACTGTTCAGTTCCATTTCATTTCTGTTGGTTGGTTGTGGGTCAGAACAGCCTTTTGGGGGTAGCCTGATAGTGGGGCTGAGAATTTTGGTGAGAAATAGTAATGAAGCAGTCACATCCTTGCATAAGCTGTGGCATCTCTCAATCCCCTGGGTCTTAGTAGTAGGGCAGCAGATGATGTTCCAAAAGGGTACTTGAAAACATGAGTCATTCTGTATTATTCTGGATTTTCCTACCAAGGAAGGAGAGAAAGGGGAAACGTTGCTAATCAATCATAAACCTACAAATATGTGACCGTGCTTTTTGTGGTCAATTTTGTGCTGAAACTTCTATAGTAAGATGCTGTTCTTTGTGACTTTTGATCGAATCCTCGAATTAAATATCTACTGGGTTTTTTTAGGAGCTAAAATTTTAAGCTTTACCTTATCAAAAACCAAAATATGAGCGGTGGGTTCTCATTAATCCTTCTCCTCTACTGTCATACCTATCCATTTCCCCTTTCCTCCTTTCTCACTAGCTGTAATCCTCCACCAGGGACGTTTACTGGGGCTGCGGGGTAAGTGCAGATCCTGAACCAAAACCTACTTTCAGGCTTATAATAGCCACTTTGAGGCTGTTTCCCACTCCTTATAGATTTACCCTTTGTATGTTCCTAAATGTTTTTCCACTTGCAGTTACTGCATTGCAGCAGTTTTATGTTTGCTAAATGGCCACCAATCTGCTCAGCAGTTTAGCATATCATCCTGTGTTGCAGCTGAACTCTCATATAGACTTTCTCTTCCAGCCAATGTGGTATCACATCTTATAACTTTGTCATTAATCCACATCATTTGCTGTCTTGTTACAAATCACTGTTTCTTTCACTACTTTTGATAGTCTTTGGAATGGAGATGGCTTGTATGTCTAGCATGAGTACTTCTCTGGTTTAATGTATTTTAAAACTTCACAGTAAAATGTAGATGTAGAATGATAATAGGGTAGCTCTTTCATGCCCACAGGTGGCTGTTTCTAGAGAATTTTTGCTGGCAAGGACATACATTGTTAGTTGGAATGAAACTGTCTTTAATTACATGTTTTAAGTACATGGAATTTGCTCATACTGAAACACATTAGAGGTACTTATTTTCTATGAAAGATACAGTCCTGTCACAAATTATTTTTTCCCAAAAGTAGGATATTGAAATCTGGTGTTTATGCTAGACTAATAAGAATCCTGCTCCATTTTCTGATGTACTTAAAATAACGAAGCATGCAATCTTTTTCTTTCCAGCTCTGTCTTGAATTGGCATTGCTGCCCTCCTGTTTCATTTTTTATCTAAGTTGGCTTTAGCTTTTAGATGGTACCCATAAGGTTTCTTAACAAATAACCACTTCAGCAATTTGTTTTTTGAAGTAGAAAACAACCTCTTCTTTTACAGCCAATAAATCAGCAGCAAGCTCTGGAAACCGTCCGGGGAGTGTGATCCGTGTGTATGGAGATGAGCACAGTGACAAAGTGACTCCAGGGACATTCATCCCCTACTGTTCCATGGCTCATGCACAGCTCTGCTTCCACGGCCACCGGGATGCTGTGAAATTCTTTGTTGCAGTACCAGGTGAGGTTTTGGTACCACCTTCAAAAGAGGTGTTTTTTGGTTTGGATTTTTTTGTTTGTTTGTTTGTTTTTTCCTTCATTCACTTAGTTAAACACAGTGTTTAGTCAAGCATATCAAAAGTACTCTCAGAAACAATGTATTGTATTTTAATTACAAGGCTTGTCTGATTGCTAAGTACAGCCCTGTTTAATGGGAGGAAAAGGGCTTGATCACAAGCAAGGACTTTGCTTCCTTCTGTGAAAAAGGTGCTTCGATAAGTGAGCACTTGTCTGTTAAGAAGGCATTCAACTGCTTTAGGCATTGTCATCTAATGACCAAGCACAGAAGCTTTTACTCTGACATAAGGCATAAAAAAGTGTACTGTTTTTCACCCAGGTCAGGTTGTTTGCCCTCAGAGTAGTGGTGGAACAGACCTAACAGCTGATAAACAAGCCCAGGAGTCCTTGAACCAGAGTCCTTTAAAATCAATGTTGGTGATAAGTGGTGGAGAAGGATACATTGACTTCAGAATGGGTAAGAAATCTGAGCTTTAAATGAGTACTTCATACTGAAAGGGTATTAACCACTTAATAACTGCTGCTGTAATTGCAGTGAGTGCATTTGTGTGGTCAGTATATACAGTCTTTACCATACACTGCAGGGGGTAGAAGTATTTTTATTCGGACACACACCTTCAGCTTCTCCTCCTCCTCCCAATAAACCATGACCTTTGGGATGTGAGAAACGATGCTCACTTTTAAAATTTCAAAGGTTTATTAAACCTTAACAAAAATACAACGAAAGGACTAAATAAGAAAAAAATATAGCGTGGGGAGCAAAGGGCTTAACCATAATATGCTTGCCTACAAAATGGATGCTCTGCCTTTTATACCTCTAGCCCCTCCCAAACTCTCATCAGTCTCATCCCTCTTTGCTGTCTAGTGGTGGAGTTCACTTTCTTACATCTTGATTGGAGATCAGCTGTTACCATAGTAACAAGCTGACCCCGCCCCAAATACCAAGGCCATCGCAATGCAAGGGGGAGGACATATTACAGTAACATAACTATACATCTACAAAACTTCTCTTAACATATACATAACATTTTCCCCTTAATTGTGAGAGCCAGCCATCTCATTACTCATCTGTAACAGGGATGACTGTGTAAGGTTTTTTTGAAACTCTCCTTTGGAGTCATGTACCACCTTCCTGTTTATGCTTTCAGTCTTTCTTTGGCAGGTTAATCTTCTGTCTCAAACTGCTGGAAAAAATGTCCTTAGTTACTTAAATATGCAGACTGACTAAAAACAAGTCATGTTAAATGAAGAATACTCAGTGTAAAATTTAGTCATTTTTGAGTGGGAAAGTAGATCATTTATCTCTGCATGTCCATCATATTTGATCACTGCTTTTCTTGGATATCAGTTTTGCATGATCTAACCCATGAAAGATTTCTTGTGTAAACATGTATTTTCTTCTTAGATGAACTCTTTGGGGAAATAAAGTGAGAGCTGTTGTGATTCTGTGCTTATAATCTGCAGCTGGAGACCTTGACAAAAAGTGCATAAAAAGGTGTCACAACTCTTAGACCCACTTTTGACCTTTTGCCTGAATCTGTCTGTACTCTTTCAAAACCAACCAAACAGCAAAACAACCCACATAAACCATTAGCAAGGAAAACCCAGCAAGGCCATTCCAAATCCTGTCATCCCACTAATCAGTGACAAGCAGGTTCCTGGGGGGGCCGTGTTGGATTTCTGTGGGAGGCAGGACTGGAGACAGTTCTGTACCACTGTGCAGTGAGGGCTCAAGTGCTGCAGTCACTCAGGGCAGCTGGAACAGCCACATTCCAAATGCTTATTTTGCTGTCCTTGTGGCATGATGGCAAAGCCATGAGCGGAGTGCCAGTGCTGCCTTAGCCCAGCCAGTGCCACATGAGCCCAGCAAACTTTGGGGGTTTGGGGCTACTCTGTGTTTAGCTCCCTCAGCCCTCCAAAGGAGTCTAACCAGAACAGCAGCCAAAATTTGATTTGGCACCTTCCTGAAGGTGTAGGTCAGTTCCTGTTTCCTGTGATTAAAGTGACATGGACTGATTGATGGTCCTGGCTGTCCATGTGCAGTTCAGTGTCATCTTTGATCCCAGTCAGCTGCTGTCACCCAGAGTTCAGGTGCAGCTACAAAACTGCTCTTCTTTTTGAAGAGCAATAATGGAGAATATGCTCAAGGCTGTCTTTGCCACTGCGGGTAGAGTTGTGACAAGCTGGAATAACTGGAACAGGAGGAAAGAGTGGGAAAGGTTGACCATAGATATGAATGTTGTGTTGTCTCACATGTGCTCAATCACAGCTCTTGTCCCAGAGCATTTATATGTTTGGGTTTGTCCCAGAACACTTTGTAGTGGCAAAACCATCTCTATGTCTGCTTGGTAGTTTGCAGATTAGGTTTCTCTACATTAAAGAGTTATAAGTAATAAAACATGTTGAATATGGATACTTATGAAACTGCCATTATTTTTTGGGCTAGAAGTAAAGAATATCGCCAGCAGAATGCTGGGCTCTGAGATAATTATGCAACACACTCTGTTTACATTCACAGACTTTAATATGTTTTTATATCAGCATATGGCAACACTGTCTTTTTAGTGTTTTTTCTTGTCTTGCTGCATGTGGTGTTGATGCTGTTCTGGTTATTGGCTGCCTCAACCAAAGCTGTTTTTTTCCAGGTGATGAAGGAGGAGAATCTGAACTCCTGGGAGAAGCTCTACCACTTGAACCTTCTGTAGCCAAAGCTGAGAGGAGTCACTTGATAGTGTGGCAAGTCATGTGTGGCAGTGAGTGAGTCTGTAGGATGCAGTCGGACACCTTAAAAATTGGGGGGGGGGGCGGGCAAGCAAAAAAAAAAAAACTTCTGCATGTTTTGGGTTTTTTTTTTGTGAACCTGTTTCACTACATGATGTTGAAGCATTTCTTTGCCGTTTAACTTTATATTGAAACCTGTCATACTTTAGCTATACAAGAATTAGCTTGTGCTGTTTTACTGCACCCGTGTTAAATCAAACAGTGTGAGGAAATCAGATGTTTCTCCAGCTGGTGTGTGCACCACAGTGAGCAGCTGATACAGTTTTACTGTACTACAGCAATCTCATGTCTTCACTTCTTTGGTAGTCTCATTTGAGTTCAGCTTTGTTCCAACTGAGCTTCATTTCACTCTATAATGCATTGGGTAAAACAGCAAAGTTATTCCCAGAGTATGAAAAAAAAGGACATATTAAAAGATGGATTATTAAGACTCATCCAAATACTCAGTGAGGGCTAAAGCAAACTGTGTATTTCAGCTTTTGTTTTCAAACCTGGAAAATCTTGCTCATACCGTGTACACGGTTCTATTTGTTATATTCTTCAGAATTTGTGGGGGAAAGAGAAGGCTGTGTAGGAAATAAAATGAAAATATTTAAATAAAATAGTATTTTCACTATTGAACCTTAAAGTTTGACAACTGCTGCCCTCAGTAATGAGCAATTTTGACCATAATGTTTTTCCATCTCCCTGACGTGGAACAACTGTTTCTAAAGGGTATTCTTAGGTTGATATAAATTGGAAAATAACTGTAAAATTCTCAAACAGGGGATATGTTTTGTTCTTTTCTTAACCCCTTATATCCTAAGCACTTAGAATGATCTTCTCTGCCTAACTGTTCAAAATCATAAGTGTGTGAAGGTTGGAGACCTCAATTAGAGCATGAGAAAAGACTGAGAGTGTACAGGGAAAAAAACACATTCTGCACGAGTGAGATCATAAAGGTGATGCCTCAGGCATCAAAGTAAGTGTAGTTCCAGATAATTAGGTACAAATTGGTTTTTTTTTTTTTTTTTTTTTTTTTTTTTTTTTTGTAGCTCCATACCCCAGTTTAGTTAAAAAAATAAATAATTCAGCAACAATATTATCTGGTAACACAATGACAGAGAAAATTACCAAAAGTCAAGAGACTAATGTTAGGCTGACATTTTGTCTACTCACCATCTTTTTTTTTAACCATAAATGTGAGTTTAAGACTGTCTTCCTTTTACATTGAAATTCCTGCATTAGTATCAGACCTAAGTTAAACACTTCATGATTTCTGTACTTCAGAAGATTTAAAAACCTAGATTTGCTCTTTAATTTAGCCTCTGGAAAGTAAAAGTTTTGAGGGGTTTTAATAAACATCCAGCATTTACCCCCAAAAGGCTGGAGCTGTTCAGATTAGCAGAGAAATTTAGTTATTTGATTATATGAGAGAACTGAACAGTTTCAGAGGAGTAAATATAGAAACACTTTTTTAAAACTGCCTAAACATTTTTATGCAATAGGAGCAGTTCTGGTCTATCAGGCAAACATGTGTTTATATATTTTCTTAATTTTTAAAATGAACACATTTAGCTGAGGTCTATTGTGTAAATATATATTTAGGCAGCTTTTTCAAATGCATATCATAGCTGATAAACCAGAAAATCTCCATTCAGGTTTATTGGTTAGATTTGTATCTATAAATACTTTTTAAGCAACATATTTTGTACACAGCTGTTCCTCTCGTAAATATGTATTTAGGACATGAACTATGTAGTAAAAATCCTTATTAAAGATGTTTAATATCTTGGTAGTATTTTTCTCTTCAGAATGCCAAAAGCAATGAGAGCATGTTGTTCATAATTTGCTTTCCATATTCATCTTGAATGTCACTTTTAAAGTACTTTGGCTTAAATATAAGGTCTGGAAACTTATTAAAAATTATACAAATACCAATTATACAAAACTAACCTGAGTCAACACTCTTAGACCTATTTTAAACTTATAGGTATGTATGCTGAACATGAAGCACATCTGAATTAACTGATGGGATGTCTTAAGAAAAATGCTGTCTAACTTATTCTGTTGTGTGGGATCTTCATTGTGAGTGGTGCCGTTTCATTGCTTTTCCTGCCATTTTCTTGAATTTGTTTTTTTTTCCTTCAGAAAACACAATCTCCAAAGTTCTTTAGTCACTGGTTGATTGTCACATTCTTACGTTCTCAGAAGAAAAGCGCACAATTCTGTTCCTTGGTTCTTTGTAGGATTTAATTTGTTATTAAAGACAAGCTGTTTTCTCTGAGTGATGTTACTGCTCCAGCTGGAGCAGTGCAACCGGGCAAGTGTGTATTTGGTCTTTTGCCAAATGGAGCTGGCCCACCGTGCCATTTTAGCCACTTCAGTGGGCCAGCCCTTGCAAATATTTCAGAGAATGATGGATTGCTTCTGTCCAAAAGTGGAAGGGTTTTAGAGCAGACAGTAGTTGAACTGTGTAGCACTATGGGTGTAAATAAAGGCATGTGCACTTCTCTCTATTTCTCATTTTAAAACTTTATCCCCTGTCCTAAGGTACAGTAGATTAACTGGGTCCCTCTTGCCATCGCAGTGTGCTGGGCTATATAAATTCCCCTTAAGGTCACTTTGAAAAGTGAATAAAGCACGCAAATCCCAGGCACTGCGATGACAATGCACCCTCAGCTCCGTCTCAAGAATGTGTTTATGCATTACAGTCGTGATTAAAGCATCATATAAATAAGAGCTAATCTCTTGATATCTACAGCTTGTTAATAGTTTGGAAACATTTTGAGTACAAAATATGCAGTACATGACTTGCCTGGGTAGGGGTGTTTGCATGGTGAGGGTGAGGCTGCATTGTCCATTTCTTGGGAAGGTCTTCCTGTGCCAGATAGGATCGAGCTGACAGGGCGTAGTCACTTTATCATAGGCTGCCTTAGTAATAAACAAATGTTTAATCTGTCTTATTATACTAACTGTTCTAAAGAACGTATGTCTTTAAAAAATGCTGTGTAACTGAATATTTATTTCCATGTGAGTATTATAAAAGTTACCAAAGGATTAAACCTGACTTAGCACTCTGTAAATGGCCCTGTTGAGGTGGGCCTTGTGAAGGCCTCGCTCTGTAAAATGAGACATGGTAAACTCAAATACAGTTCTTCTTTAGGGAAATTAAATGTTCTTTTCTAACAGGGTTATGCCATATTGTAAGAACCTATATTGCACCTCAAAGCATTTTTCTATACACTAAATGTCTCTCCTGCCCTCTAACAAGATTAAGTTTCCTTTATTAATTTTGTTGATGCACATTTCTCAATCTTTTAAACATATATTTTAAACATTTTATGGTCTGTAATTTTTGAAAGTTTTGTCTGTTGGACACTTTATGCTGAATTTTACTTGCCTCTGTAATCTGAGATGGATTCTACAGCGTTAAACTTGCTGTCTGTTAAAACTTGAGGCTTCTTTTCTGTGAGCAGAAGAGCTCATATAGCAGTGTAGTTATTTCAGTATTTATTTCTATTATTGAATCCATGAGGTTCAGAATGTAACTTTGTACATGAAATATATATAAATATGTATATGAAACATGCATTGGGTCAGTGTGTTCTTTGTAATCTCATATTAATTTTGCCAAGTTTTGGTGCTATCAGAAGACACAATTTTGGGGATTTTATACTACTGCCAAATATTGTCATTATCAATGATGTGTTTAAATCAGTCCAGGACTAGTGTTATCCTGCTCTCTCATAGTGGGCTCAGACAAAAGCTGTGAAGAAAAGCTACGATGTCTGTGCCTCTCTTAAGAGAGAGATCTGGAGGAGATCTGCTTAATGCAGCTCAGATGAAATAGATTCTATCAGATGAAATAGATGCTGCCACTGAGATTTATTTTTGGCATTGTTTTAGCAGAGATTCATCAGAGCTCAAATGCTCGCTGGTTACTTCCTGCTCAGCAAAGGAAGTGATGTGTTTTTAAGGCAGAAGAATGAGGATATGGTGACTGCAGAAACAGAACACTTGGCCAGAGCCAGGGTTTCATGTTTTCCCAGCTCACCTGCCCCTTTCTAAGCACATTTGTCCCAGCTGTGTGTCCTGATCAGTGTGTCAGGAGTGTTCCTAAGAACCCCTGTCTTTTCCCAGGGACTGGGGGAGCCCCACTGGGTGCAGAAAGCTGTGCTGGGGACACAAAACCCCCCTGCCCTCCCCGTGAGTGTCACTGCAGGTGCTACTGCTGCCCTTGGGCACTGGTGAAGGGCTCACGTGAAGTTGTTTAAAACTTCCAGAACAAAAATGCTTCAGATTTGTTTGCACAAATGCATGTGCAAACACTGGAACCATCCATGGACGAGAACCACCAAATGTCCTGTTACCACTGTAGTACCACTTTGAAGCTTTATAAAGCTTTAAAGCTTTAAAAAAGCTTTATGGTGTTAACAAACCCACCATAATTTTTGCTTAGTTAGTGGAGTTTTCCTGGAAGATTTTTTCCTCTCTAGAACATATGTCCTGATGCATTTCCCTCTCCTTACAGTGATGGTTCTGGGGCCAGGTCCATTTCCAGGCAGGTCACACACTGCACTATGCTAAAACAGAGTATGTCTGTATTAAAAGGGAAGAAACATCATAAATCTTTCACTCCGGAGATGTTTCAGCTCTTCCAGCAGCCCTGGAGCCCCTCAGGTCTGTGCGTAAGTAATTGAGTTTTTCAGATCTGGTGTTGAGAGAGATAAGAGAATAGAGTTCTGAACTGAGCTAAGGAGTTACATGTGGTGTTTGGAGACTGAAGTTTGAAGCCACTGGAAATAACAAACCTGTCTGCACTAGGCATGGGATCATGGGAAAAGCATTCACTGTTTCTGAGGCAGATTTCTATAAAGTTCTCTCAGTTGTATCAGTTTCGTGCATCCTACACCAAGAGGTGTTCAGGGCAGAATATTAAACTTTTTCACTGCAAATGCTTTTATTGAAAAATACTTTTCTTGCTTGGATATTAAACCTCAAACTTACTGAGGGAGACTATTTCCCTTTTTCTACAATGGAATAAATAGTAAACCAAAAATTTGTGATTCTTTTTGCCTTCGCCTCCCATTTTCAGTGTTCTGTTTGAGCAATACAGTCTGGAGCTGGTACTGACCATTGTGGTGATCTCTGATGCACAAATGCCCCTTAATTCTACTGTAGAACAGGCTGTGAGGCGCCTCTGGCCAGGGACCTGGACTAGCTCCTGGCAGGGCCAGCAGGACTCGCTGTGAATTTGTGTGGTTACACTTCTTTAAAAAAACCTATTTTGAGTGCAAATAGTTTTCTGCTTTTTAAAACACTTCAGGATGATGGCAGGAAGAGAGCTGATGGAAAGAGATGTGGATTGGTGCTTATTACACTGTGCTTGAGCTTCTGGCCAGGAGCAGGAGCAGTCTGAGTTGTGACACAAGATGGTGCTCATACAATTCAAACACAACGTGGAGCCCAAGAGTAAACTCATTCTGCTTGAGCATTCTCTTCTCCTAGCCTTCCTACAGCAGCCAAGCCTCAGGTTCCCTGAAACAGCTCTCCCAGGTGAAGCTATTGTGTCTAAGGAAGGACAGAGGAACCCAAGCCACTCAGGGTTCAGGAGATGCTCCCCTGCCCTCACCCCTGTAAGTGCTCCAGTTGGGATTTGCCTCTGTCTGCTCTGGAGCTGGGACCTCCAGTCCAATTCACCTAACATCTGGGAAAGGGAAAGCTTTTCCTTTATTAGACAAAGGTCCTGCTGGGCGCTGGGATGGAGCCAGGCAGGGTGGGGGAGATGAGGTTTCTGGGCACTGCAATAGCTGAGCAGCTGCTCCCCAGCACTTCCCTTCCTGCTGCCTCTCCAGCCTTCAGGGAAGTTCTGTTCCAGTTTGCATGTGCAATGTTAAAGGCCCCCTTAATTCTCTGCCTGGGAACAGTGGTTCTAAACTCATGAGCCAGCAGACCTTCCCCTGCCTACCTCCAAAGCCCAGGGATTTGGTGCATGTTTGGGGGGTGCTGCTATCTCCTTCTCCTGAATGTTGCTGTGTCCAGGTGCCTTTTAGGCTGTCTCAGATTTGGAGCTTAAATGAAGAGGAAAAGGGAAAAAAAACCCCAAAAAATCATGTTGGAAACTTTCCCAGACATCACATCTGCTTTTCACTTCCGCCTTTTGGCACATGGGGCTGAGATGAGATCAATATCCTTGTGTCCCTGAGGCCCTGCCTTGGCTCAGGGCTGGCAGGGATGGAGCTGCCACCAGCTAGGCCCTTTGTGGTAGCAAAGTGATAGCAGCACTTCCTCCCGGTGTGATCCTTAGACTTTCCCAAAGCCTGGTATGCAGACACAGATCTCAGGGTCTCCCTTTAAAATTAAATTTGGCTGATGTTTACTTTAAATTCAAGGAAAAAGGAGAGCTGATGGTGCTGCCCTGGGTCAGAGCACATGTCCTGCTGTCCTGATTGGTGGTGGCTGAAAGCAACACCTGGAGGAGGGAGCGGGAGTGTGGGGAGGTGTCCACAGGTCACCCTGGAGCCTGCTGTGTCTCCAGGCTGGACGAATCAGCTTCTACCTTGTGGAAACAACTGGACTGATGGAAAATGGTGCAGCTGTCTGTATCCCAGCAGGACTAAAAATCAGGAAATCAGAGAGCTCACTGGTTTGCAAAGGCAGCTGGAATACCTCTGAAATACTCTGGATACTCTGAATGAGAATGATAGAAAATTTTACACTTGTTCTGCCACTGCATGGGTGCTCCTGGTAGATGCTGTTGCAGGGTTGCAGGTGCCATACATGGCTCTGTCCTTGCTTGGGGCATTTGGATTCTGCTCCTAGAATGGCACAGAGATCTCTGGGATGAGCAGCACATGGATCAGGTGTGAAATGTTTCAGTCTTTTCAGGCCAGACCTGGTTTGGGGTGGGTAACTGCACAAGGAAAAGTTGTTAAAGGCTGATGGGGGAGGCTGAATCCAGGGGAGAAAAGGTGCTGAGGACTCTTTTGGCTGCTAATTGATATGTTCAATGAGAGAACAGCAGGATGTGTGTGTGGGTGGGGAAAATTCAATCCTTGTCAAAATTGCCCAAAAGTTAATGAAAATCCCTGAGATAAGAGAGAGGTGTATTGTGCAGCATCCACAAACCCATTAGAGTCCGGTTGACTCACTTGCAAATAAACCCTGTGTGGGTGCTTGGGAGCTAAAAAAGCTCCTCTGCCCTGTGCAGATGTGCTTGTGTCTCATTCTTCCTGAGAAGGAAGGAAGGAGAGAGGAAGGATGGAAGCTCAGCCAGGCCCAAGCTCAGAGGTTCAAGGGGTGCAGGACCAGCCCCCCACCTTGGCATTGCAAACTCAGCACCAGACACAAAGTACCCATCCTTGTCTTGCTCAGGGCTGTGCAGATTTCCACATGTGGGATGAGAAAATGAGGAAGGACATTTCCAGAGGGAAGGAAGGCACCAGGAACATCCCAGTGCCATCTGACTGGCAGTACCAGCACTAGAGAACACCAGAACAGAATAAGGGTTTTTATGCAAAGGGCGTGAGGAAAATGTTTTGCTGCTTTTTGGGTGACAACCTGCCATCAACCAGCCACAGCAAATCAATGGCTGGCTTTTGCAAGCATTTTTAATCCTCTGAACTTTGCAGGGTGCTCAGAAAGTCATTTCACCATAGTAACCTGCATCTGCAATAAAGCCCCAAATGTCACTTCTGGGCCAAAGCTGTGGCTGAACTGCAGCAAGCTCTGAGCAGAGAGCTGGGTGTGCCTCTCTGGGCACAGGTTGAGGTAAGAGTTTACACCATGATCGCTGTGGGGCTGCTCATCCTGGGAAGTTGCAGCTCTTCATACCCTTCCAGCCCAGGCTCTGATGCCATCCTGGTTTGCAGGAAGCTCAGGGCTCTGCTGGTCAGAATCTCTTTGAAATGCCTGCAAAATGGCCTGAAATGTCCTGTTCTCGAAATGGCCTGGTACATCAGAAGGGCTAGAGGTACAGGAGTCCCTTTTGGCTGACAGCAGATAAAGGGGCAGCATAAAGGGGGTTCATCCCTTCACTCAGCTGGGAAATCACACAAATGGGTCAGAAACCTTCAAAAGGAAGCATGGAGGAGAATTTTTGGAGGGATGAAGAGCTTTAACAAAGCTCTGCTGAGCCACCAGCAGTGTTCTGGGCTGACAGCAGCAGCACTTGGGTGTTGAACTGTTCTTGTTTTGTGAGCTGGGCTTTGCAAGCAATGTGAGGTGTGATCTGAAATCAGAAATAAGAAAGTGAATGAACTCTGAATAGGTCATTAGGAGAGTTTTCAGAAGGAGGCAGCACTGGCAGGGCTTTATCTGATGAAGTGGCAGTTTCCATGTTCCTCTTATGGTTCAAGCAGACTTTGCTGGGCTCTCTGTGCCTTGAGCAGCTGGCTTGAATGATACCAAGCTAGACTGTGCTTCTTGCTGCTCAGTATTGCTTTGGGCTGGTGTTTAACCATGATAAAAAGTAGGTCTCTTCTCAGACTGATCCCCAAAAGAAAAAATCAGAGCAAAAAAGCCAGCTGAGAAAGTCATGGTTCAGGAGAACTGCAGATCAGACTGGCACTAGTCTGGAGGTTCTTCAGAGCTGGCGGTATTTGGTCCTCCAGCTACTCTGCGCACAAATACTGGCCTCAGGGCACAGTGTGCAGCACACCTTCCTCCAGGGAAGCTTTGGTGTTTGGACAAGAGACACAGTAGCTGTGCTCCACAGCTGCTGCAATTTCCTTTCTTGTTTGTACAGATTCCATTTTTTAGGTATATCTCACACTCTGCTTGAGCAGCTCTCATCACTTCTCATCACAAACTAAATAAATCACTAATGCTGCAGAACTTTCCTTCCCCTCCAGAGAAGGATCACCCATACATGTTCTCAAGGGTACGAAGTTACTCCAAGGCAGTGGTCACAGCCCCAAAGCTGCCAGAGCTCAAGAAGCATTTGGACAATGCTCTCAGGCACAATAATGGGATTATTGGGGTGTCATGTGCAGGACCAGGAGTTGGTCTTTGATGATCCTTGTGGGTCCCTTCCAACTCAGCATATTCCATGATGCTACATTGCTCCTTCATAGGGCTGTGTCAGGGCTGAATCTTCAGAGAAGCCTCCAAGGTAGTAATGGCATCAAAGTGGGTTGTGGTGAAGTGATGCTCCACAGTCACCCCCACAAGCTCTGGCATCGCAGCAGAAACATTGCCAAGCCCTGGGGAAGATCCTTCTGCAAGCCAAGACATGGATACAACCACTGTTCAATTTATCTCTTCAAAAGTTTTGATTTGCTGGCACCTAAAGAGATGGAGAGGGGTGAGAAAGGAGCAGTCCCACCAGCAAACACCTTGTTTCCAGGGCAAACACTAAGGACCAAGATTGGGGTGATGTTTTCCAACTTGGCACAGGCACAGTCTTCATGAGAAGCTGAAGGTTGGCACTTCCTGGCTCTCCTGTGCCATGGGGCAAGTGCCCAGCTGCCCTCCAAGCTCCCATATCTGATTGACTGCCCAACTATGCTTTAAAAGAGCCCAAATCAAGAAATGCTCCAAAAAGAGCTCACTTGGGTGCTGGAATTGAAGTCCACTCTAAGGCCAGTAGTAAATTACATAAAACCGTAGGTCATAGCTCAAGCTAAACCTTTTATAGGTCATAAATCCACATTTCCTGGATTTTTATAGCTTCTGGTTAAAAACGTAAAAATACTTTGTGATTGGAATAAGCCAGCTAATAATTTCTTGACATAAATTCTTTACTGGGGAAAGCTCCCCATCCCATGAGGATGTACCCTTCAGGAAGCCAGGGGATGTCCCCAGAGGAAAGTTGGGCATAAACAAAAAATGAGGTATGTGTGTGTACTGTCATTGAGGGTCTTGGCCAATGCCACAACACCATATGGTGGCACAATATTGTGCTCTCCCTTTAAATGGTGTCAGTATTAGGCGTCTTTATTTCTGCAGGTTTTATGGCTGTGGAGGGTGCAAGATCTTATTGGCCTTCAATATCTTGGAGTTTGTTTATTTGCTGGCTATCTCCCTCTCTCTCCTCATAGCCTGTATTTTGGGATCATTCCCATTTCACTCTGGATTTTTGCCTCTTTGGTTCAGCCTTGGCAGCGCTGAGCGGGGTGTGTCTGAAGTGTGACCGTCCCTATGAGATTTCCTAAATCATGTGGCACTGGGGACTCCACTGAGCCTGCAGTACTCCCTTCCTCCCCAGTCTTTTTGTGAGGCTATTCTGCCTACCTGACTCTTATTTTTTTCTGAGAGGTTTTTATCCTGCATTTGTGCTAACTTTCAGCTCAATCTGTGCTTTGACTCATTTTCATATTGTTACTATCTCAAACCTACTCCTTGTCACATATTTGGGAAGTAGGCAGGAGACATCCAAGAATCTGAAGCCAAAAATAGGGAGAATGAGAGAAAATAAAATTATGACTTTCAAGCTCTTCTGACTCAAACCCAGTCTAGCTGTGCAGCTGCAGGTGCATGGGATACCCTTGGGAGTGGCACCCTTAGCCATGGCCACACAATGGACATCAGTCTTCTCTCCCTAGTCACAGTGCTGTGCTCCTGCTGGTCAAGTCTGTGCCATGAGGTTCTCCTTAGTCTCAGTCCCTGCTGGCAGCCATATCCTTCAGCCTATTCACATACTCTGTACACACTGAGCAGGAACAGCACTGGGGTTGTAGCTGCTTTAACTTCTTTTAGGATCATGTTTGATTAAGCCATGTGTTTGTTTTCAGAATCCTTGCCTACTTCATGCTGGTTTTAACTACCACTCATTCTTAGAGCTGAAGTGGTTTTAAGTTTCCTTATTCCAGTCTGAGCTTTCCAGGTCCCAGAAGAGAAAACAGATTAGCCAAGGGCTGTTGTGGTATTAATTTCTCCTGTATTGCAATGTTGTAAAGCTTGAGTCAAAAGTTTCTAGGGAACAGTAGCTCAGTTAAATAATCCTGCTACTGGAGGAGTTAAAGAAGACATTTTCCACTCAATGTCATGCATGATATTCTATACAGAATCTAAAGAGCAGCATAAATTGACTTGAGAGGCATCTTTTAGCTGACCATGATATCCCTGGTGTGGACACTTGGTCAGACACTAGACCCACAGGCATTGGGATGGGCACAGCAGCAGGGAACTAAACCTCATGGGCTACTCTTGCTTATCCCCCGATGAAGTTTACTGGCACAAAAACACTTTTTCCTGGGGAAATGGGGCACCCCAGGAATGGGCAGTCCCTGCTGGCCAGGGGGACTCTGCTATGCTCTGCATGACTGTGTTGGGAGGGGTGGAGCTGAGGCTTCATCAATGAGGAAAGGGCACATCGAGATGCCTTGATAATTTCAGTCACTTGAGCACCAAGTAGGGTTTGGATATAAGCTTGGATTGCAATCAAACCAGCCCCTCATGGGTACTCCCCATGGAAGATGCAGCTGTCTGGTTTAGGGCAGTCAGCAAGCAGGGATTATCTCCAGTCTGGAAGATGGCTCAGAGCTGTGGCTTCTCCTTTCAAAACCACCATGAAGGCAATGCTGGCTGATGTGCCTGAGCCTCACACAAGCTGCTCCTGCATCTTTGTGGTGTATCCATATCCCAGCAGCTCCTGAGAACTACTTGTGGGCTTGTGCCCCAAGGGGTGGCCATGCCCCAAGGGGTTGTGCCCCAAGGAGTGGCCATGCCTTCTGCTCCTCCCTGCCCTTTACTCTCCCAGCAGGAGTGGTTGTTTCATCCCCTGGAAAACCCCACATTTCCATGGCTGGGGGTGAAAGGAGTGTGGTGCAGCCTAAATCAGAGCAGAGGGTCAATGCCCCACCAGTGCCTGGCATTAGCCCCTCAGAGCACTGTCCATACATCCTCTCTTTTTGGCAGTCTCTGGCTGGGAGCCCAGGATGTGCTGGGAGCCCAGGACACAACCGTCTCTCCTGTTAAACCTCTGTGAGTTTCCTATTGCTGGAGAGGCACTTGCTTGATGCCCAAAGACACTCAAGTGCTTAATTATGTCCTATAACTCTGACAGATTGTATCACCACTATTGTTAGGGCTCTTACTTCTGGTATGAGCCCTGTATCTCTCTTTTCAGCCTTTTATTTTCAGTTTCTTATTGCTGTTTCTTAAACTCGTCTCCAGCACCAGGTGGGCAGCAGCTGGGGAAGTATTTTTGTCTGCAGGCAGCACAATGAGGTGCTCCAAGGTGACAGGACCTGCTGGTGTGGGGGGACAGGCACAGTTTTGGTTGTCCAGCAGCTGACATCCAGCCAGGTCTGCAGCTGGCGTGTGGCAGCTGAACCCCAAATCAAAGCCCCATCCCAGGGCAGGACCTGCACTTCAGGCATGGCTACTCCTGGTGGAAACCCAGCCCATGGTGGGTCTGTCTCAGCTGTTTCCAAACACAGCTGAGTATACAGAAATGGGGTGTTGTGTTGGTTTGGGGATCTTGTTTGTGGTTTGCAGCACTGAGGTGTGAGCTTGGTGAGGTCTCAGGAAGGTAAGACACATCCCTGCTGCACATCCCACACCAAGGTGGTCCTCCCAGCACAGTGGGATCATCCAGAGGTGAGGGAGCAGCAGGGTGACAGGCACATGAGTCAGATAACTCCAAGTCCTTCCCCTGTCCCTCCCAGCTCCATTCAGGGAGACAGGAGTTGTGTCACCCCTCTCTTGGCACCAAGGCCTCTGGCAGGGACCCAGCGAGCTGGATGGGACAGAAGGAGAAACCTGGCCCGGGGGGAAATGCAGGGCTGGAAGAGGAACGACCCAGGGCTCCCGGCTGCTGACAGGGGGACAGAAATAGCCACGCACAGTTCCCTGGAGAGCGGGCACACAGCATGGACATCCATGGGGAAACCCTCCCCTGGAGCAGTGACCCAGACAGTGTCTGGCTTCCTCCCATCAGTGCTTCTCCCAGCTGCTGCTTGCTGGTTTACCAGCATCACCCATCCCCTCTGCATAATCCCTTCCCTCTCTGCAGGCCAAGAGTTCACCTGAAGGCCATCAGAGGGATTTAAGCTTTTAGCAGAGAAGTAAAGGGGTTTTGGAGAGAACTAAACCAGCCCTGCTGACCTGTGTGAACTGTTGGGCTGTGAGTCTGGGCCCTGACTGACAGACTGGGGTGTTCTGTCTTGTTATTTTATGGAATAACAAGGCATTTCCTCATTAAAATGCTTTACATTTCCTTGTAAAGCAGCAATCTGGAAATGCCCTTGTCACAGAGTCTTGGTGGATGTCTGTCCATAGCAGCGCTTCAAGAGCCTTTGCAGGGTATGTTCCTCGAGAGGATGCTTCTCTATGTCAATGTGAATCCAGTTTGCTTTGCAGTGAAGCAGGGGCTTCCAGACCTCCACCATCAGTGCTGCCATTTTCTCTCTGCTAATTGAGACATGGGAAACATGTCCAAGGTGGCGCAAGACAGCTGGTTACCTCAAAGTGAATCTTCTGAACTGAATTATATTTCTTGTCCTGCAACATACACTGAGGTGGAGCTGGGGATGGGATGATGATGGATGGAGCAGGCAGCTGAAACAGCAACAGGGGTGGGCAGGGACAGGGGGAAGCAGCATCTCGAATCTTGCTGTCATTTGTGGAGTGTACAACTTTAAGGTTACGAATACAAGCTGACATCTGCTGGTGTGTGCAATCCTGCCAGGACGGACATGTGACAGGCTTCAGGAGAGAGAATTTTAGGCAGCCTGTTCCAAACCAACCACCTTTATGTCAGCATCTGAACTTTGTTTTTGCCATGCATTTCTTCTTTTTTATTGTTGCAGGTTTTTATGGCTTTTTGTATCAACCTTGGTGCTAATATTGGGTTTATTTAGTGCTGTTTTTCTGCTGTATCCCTCCTGCTGCTGGTCTCTGCTGCAGCCAGGCTGAGCCCAAGTCTATGGCTTTGGTGTGAGGTGTTACCATCTGCATGCTTCCATGGGCCTTTGTGGACTTAGATTTTAGTAGCAAATAGTGAATGACTGCAGTCCTGGGATGGACATCAGGCAGAACCATAGGATTCTCCTTGACTGACCAGCTGACCAAATGTAATAGCAAGGTATTTCTGCTAATTAGCTGGAACCTGTGAGCTGGTGGTGTGTAGCACACACACACACACACACACAACCTGCCTGGGGATAGTGGGGGCTCTGAGCACACAGAGTCTCTGTGTGAGAGATTCACTTCAAAACAGACAGTGTGGGACGCCCAGCTGCTCAGGAAAGTAATGGGCCCCAAATTTAAGCTTTTAGAAAGCTCCTTTTCCTCTACTTTTTATTTTTTCTTTCCCCCATATGAACAGGACAATTAATCCTTTGTACTGCTAAGTATTATTTAATACACATACTGCCTACCCCCCTCACTAATTTGGGTGGCAGTAGCAAGGTCTTTCTGTGTGTATTCAGTCAGAATGAGGAAGTTCATCAGGCCCTCTGGCCAAGGCATTCTGAGGATTGCCAATAACAATGTCCCCATGCCCCTGAACACATAATCTCTGTAAGAAAATTAGGCTCAAACAGGTGGGTGAGATGATCTGGAGCTCTTCTGTGCAGAGCACTGACTCCACATGTCTCCTCTAGGCTCCAAACACACCTTCAACTTGGGCACATGGGCTGGACAAAAATTAGGAAGAAAGGGTCATGTTCATGATGGGTCATGCCTGAGCTGTGGCTTGAAGCAGCAGCAAGTTTCTGCTGGATTATTTTCTCTCGTCCCATAACACTTTTTTCCCTGAAACCTTTCAGACTTGGGCTGGTCTCTAGCCCTTTGAGACTGAAGCAAAGCCTACCTAACCCCACGCTGCTGAAGCGGATGTGAAAATAAAGCAGGTTGGCTATTTTTGAGCCATGAGTAAGATCAGAAAGCATGTCCTGACAGGCAGCAGCCACTGCTGCTCAAGCCTGTCACCCAGGATAGGGTGGGTGACCAATGGCACCCACTGCACCCCCCAGCTCCAGAAGAACAGCAACCAAACCCCAAACAGCCAGCAGAGTACATGGCACACCTGGTGCCTCACTAGGCACTGGGTATTTGGATAAGGATATTGCTTTTATTCCCTTTTTCATGTGCCACTTCTGTTATTTAATGTGTGGCTAAAATAGACGATGGAATAAAATTCCCAAATATTGAGGTAGAAGGATAAGAGCCTGGATTTCCTGATCCTCTAGCCCAATAAGCCTAGTGATCATCTTGGTCCTAAGAAAGAGTTTGGAAACTGAAGGTGATGTTTTGGCAAGGGCAGGTAAAACCAACACCAGCAGGAACTGGCTTGCTTATATTTTCATTTTCAAGGGGGTTATCAAGAATCTGTTCCATAAGGATCCACAGTGCTGTCAGCTCCAGCAGCTGCCAGGTATTTAGCTGAGGGGTAATTAGGGAGGCAGAGGTTCAGAAGAGCATTCATGCATGTGCCCACTGAAATGGCATCCAAAACCATGGCTCTGAAACTTGTTTTCATTTGGGAGACTCCCCAGCTCAGGAGGTACGCTTTACTGGAGAAGAGACCTTCGGTGCTGAAGAGTAGGATGGAGTTTTCTGCTCTGTAATTTTATATTGGCAAGGGCTTGTAGTCACTTTTCTATATCTGCCTCCTTCCATTTGTGAGTAAAAATCCAAGGGTTGCCTTGTGGTTTTTTTTTTTTTTAGTTCGTAGTTTCTTACCATTACTGCAATGAAAACAGTCCTCAAACAGTATCATTAAAAGGTAAAGGCAGGGAAACATTTTCACTTCCGCAGTCTTCAGGCTTCAAAAAAATGATGGGGATCTTGAACTCCCAACACTGGAACAGGAGATGGGATTGACAGAGGCAAGAATTCTGGTTGCCCTTTTCCTTCAGCTACAAAAGGCAGTTTGTGTTGAGCAGTGAGACTAGGGGGAGGATTTGGTTTGGGAAGGTGGGGTCAGCTGTGCTGTCACTGTGGGAGCATCCTGCCAAAGGCGCCAGGTCACCTCCTGCATCCAAGCTCCTTTCCCTGCCCATTACAGCCTGCAGAGTGATCCTGCCGGGGCTTGCCAGTGCCTTGGCTGGGATTCCTCAGATCAAATGGCACCATATGAGCCATCTGCACTCCTCTGGCCTCTCTCAGCGCCCCCAACAGCTGTGTTGTTCATCCCCTAGAGCAGAGACTGGAGCCCTTTAGGCTATGTTACAGCCTGGGAAACACTTGCAGCTTTCCAAGGAGCCCAGAATGGTGCTGGCTGCCTGCTCGGGGGAGAACAGCCCCTTGACAAAACCAAGATACAAATCCCAAGGGTGCAGCTCAGCAATTCAAATGTCATGACTTAGATGCAGCTTTCTTCACCACAGCAGGTCTTACTTCATGTATTTATTTAGTGTGAGTAACAGCAATGTGTTTTTACTCAAACCCTTCTGGTGCTCAGAATTGATTTTGCAGCTCAGGCCATGGGCTTCTCTGAAAATGAAATTAAAGCAGCCCAGTCCCCAGCAATGGACACTGGGAGTGGTTCAGATCTGGATTTACTCAGCTTTGCTCGCCTTTCTTTATTATCAGCCAAACCAAAACACTGGATCCAGCTCCCCATGAACAGTGGCAAACTTTGGATCTGAGCTCCTGTAATAGGCAGTTGTTTGCTCTGGCTGGAGGCTTATGACTCTGCAGGAAAAGATATTTCTAGGTATTATTCCTAAACAGAGAATGACAGTTGAACGAAGAACTTTGTCCAGCCATCTCATGTGTCCAACTCTTTGAGTTTCCAGGGGAAATTAATAACCAGAATGAGACAATGAATGAGATAACATTTTACTGGTTCTATAATGAACTGCAGTCTGCCTCTGTGGACAACCTGCAAATTCAAGTTCACTGCTATTTTGTGCAAGAGCCTTAAAAAAGGCTGGTTATTTGCCAAATCCCTGGAAACACAACTGGAATTGAGCAACAAATTCTCAGTGATGTCATTTGAAAAATCCCAGCCCTATCCCTACAGGAGATAGAGCTGCAGGTTAAATACATCCTGAAAAGGCTTGGGTTTCTCTGTGTAGGGTGGCAGTGTGGAGAGGGAGGATGGTTGTGTTGTGTGTCATTGAGCCCCCAGAGACACTAAGCTTGGTTACCAGTTCCTGGATAGCTGGGAGGTTGTTATGATCCGGTTTAAACACAGAAGAGCAGAGGAAATGAAGTCTCTGCGAATAAAGCAAACCAATCCAAGAAAGGTTTGAAATATACCCAAGAAAAAAGATTAAAACCAAATGAGTTTAGATGTTGGTGCCAAAATTTGATACATTTTGTTTAATATTAAAAGAGGCAAAGAGAAAGAGAAAAGAAAGAAGTGTGCGTAGGGGCTGGGGGGACAGGGAGAGAGTGACAGGGGTTAGGTAGAAACATATTCACCCTTCTGGGGGTCCAAATGACATCTCATTGCTCCCCTCCATCTGGTCTTCTGGATGGTGAGGGTCCCCCTCTGCCACCATGGCTGGACCGCTCCATGCCGCACTGTGCCACACCACACCATACCCACTTCTTTCTCTATTTCTTTATTTTCTCTTTTTTTCTCTTTGCTTCTTCTACTCTTAAACTAAATGTATCAAATTTTTGGCATCAACATCTAACCTCATTTGGTTTTAATCATGTTTTTTGGGTATATTTTGAACCTTTCTGGGTTTGATCCATTTTATTCACAGAGGTTTTGTTCCCTCTGCTCTTCTATGTTTAAACTGGATCGTGGCAGAGGTTAATTCAGCCATGAGAGCAGAGGAGGATTTTGAAATTAGCTCTGTGTTCTCTGCTGCTACAAGTACTGACAACAGGATGGAATGGGTGGAAAAAAGAAGGTAAAGTAAGACCTGGCAAAGGATTCTCATGGTCCTTGGGAGGAAAATTGAGGATGTGCACACCAAAGAGCCCCAGGTGTGTTCCTGCCCAAATCCCCAGATAGCTTCAAAACAGTGGATTCAGGCTTTTGCCCTGATGTGGCGACTCCACCCATGGACAGGATTTGTGGCCAGGTCTGAGCTTGGCCTCCTTGTTGGAGCCCTCTTGGGAAGAGGAAGCTGCCTGCCTTGCAAAAGGCTCGGCCTTGCTCCTGGGGTTGAAACAGAAACCACAGCAAAGAGCCAAGAGCTTTTCCAAAATAACTTTCAGGGCTCACTGCTGGGGAATTCAGCTTAGGTAAAGCTCATGAAGAAATTCCCTTTGTCTTGGTCTCTGGGCAACCTTCCCTTTGTCTGGGTCTCCAGCTGCTCAAAACTCTAGAAGAAATGGGGGAGACATCTGGAACAACCCTGCTGTCTTTACAGCCTTAATTTGGGTATAAAGTTCCAGGGAAGTAAATCTTCTGGCTGTATATTAGAATGTAGCTAAGAGTGCAGCAAAGGAGGGAAAGTGGGGATCACCTTTCTCTGGGAAGCAGTACCTCTGCACACTTGCTCTTGAGTCTATTCAGCTTCCAGTGAAAAAGGAGAAGAAGCTCCATCTCCCTTCCAGATGTGCATGCCCAGATGTGCACAGGCAACTGAAACAGAAACAAGGCCACAGCAAAGGATACCCAGAAGGCACATGACACTGTGTCTGTGTTTGTTTTTAAGATAATCTCTTGATCCTTTTTTCATTAAAAAGCAATTGGCATTTTACGTCTCATAAACCCTCCCTTTGCAGTTCTCTAGCAACACTTTGTGTGTTAACTAGATCATCCTCACAGTGTCTTTATGGAGAGGGGAAGCTCTACAATTCCCAGTCTTTAGGCAGATCAGTTCTATCAAAGCAAACCACCCCACTCACATGTCCCACCAGCCAGGAGCACACAAGAGTGGGCCCCACCGTCCCACAAGGGACATGGCTCTGTGAGGATGGCTCACCTGGAAAGGCAGCACACACTCAACCCCCACATCTGCTCTGCTAATTTACACCTCACTAGATGAGCCCGGATGGGATCAGCTGGGATGTATATAAATTATTTCCTTACAGGTAAGGTTTCTCCTTTTTCAGAGGGAAGTGGGAAGGGACAGGCTGATTGGTGGCGTCCCTCTACTGACATCCCAATCCCATCCCAGCTTTGATTCCTTCATCTTTTCTGAGACGGGCTAGAAAGAAGAGGGGGGGAGAAGGTGAAGGCATTGATGGTGGAGGGAACCTTTCCATGACTTATAAATCTACCTTCAAGCTTGGAAAGGGCAGACTGAAACATGTTTGCAAATATTTGGCAATAGACACAGCCAAAACTCAAGTAGGTCTACAAAGAGGATTCCCTAGATTTAAGCTCTGTCAGTGGGGCCACTTCCCCTGTATGAAGAATAACACAATTTCCATCTGAACCATCATGTTCAGATGTTGCATGCCCAGGATTTTGTGAAGATTAAGTATGTTGATGCCATGCAGTAGAGTTTAACAGTCATCCATGGATTTCCAGGAAGAAAGGTTATTTCCTAAGGCATGTGTTGGGCTCAGCTCAGTCCAGTAAATAAGTTGATGACTCCCTTGACTCCACTCCTTGGGCATTTCTTTAAGTGCAGCCTTGGAGCACACTGTTCTTAAATCAAAGCATAAAAATAACCAAACCTGTATCAAGTGAATTGTAGCAGTTGGAGTAATGGCGGTAATAAACAAAGTTAAAACAGTAAAAACAGTTAAAACAAAG
The DNA here is from genome assembly GCF_015832195.1 of Motacilla alba alba. Classification (NCBI taxonomy): domain Eukaryota; kingdom Metazoa; phylum Chordata; class Aves; order Passeriformes; family Motacillidae; genus Motacilla; species Motacilla alba. Next base: position 168,284 of record NC_052033.1, read on the forward strand.
TTAAAACAGATAACAATATTCTGTTACCAAAGAATAGCCATTACTCTCTAATGGTGGAATACAAAACCTTTCTTGTGAGAAGGCTTTGATTTTCCAAGAAAGGAAGGGGAGAGGAGAGCAACCCAGAGATGTAATGCAGCATGTGTGGGTGCCAAGAGGGTATCACAATGACAACACTAAGCAAGTATCCCATCTCCAAAAGCTCAGGCTGCCTGACCTTTAGCAATGCTTAGGATTGTGTGTTTTGGATGTCATTAAACAAGGCAGGCTTTCTCCAACAGAGCAGTGTGTGGAAGTCACTGGAGTGGGTTTGGAGAGTGAGATTCCAGATCAGTTCCTCAATGGACTTGGAAAAGCCACACACCAGAAATAAACCCAACACAAAAAAAAGCTAGTTTTATATAATAGCTCTCTACCCCATGTTCATGTTGGTAACCTGGTTTCCATGGCATGCCCAGTGCAAATCCCAGTGCTTGATGTGCTGGAGAACTGAGGGTGGGATAGGAACATCTTAGAGGCAAATTTAGGAAAAGATAAATGACTGGAATAGTCCTTGGGATCTTGGGAGTTGGGAGTATGGATTTTATGTGGTCACTGTCAGCTTTGTGTGAGATGGTGGGCAGGATTGGAGGGAACTGCTGGTGTTCAGCCCAAGGTTTGGTGCTCTAAAGCCAGGGGGGTGATACGAGCACATCTCTCACAGCTGGGTAAGCTCTGGGTGGCATTAGAAAGTCACTCTATAGAGTAGAAAAATGAGTGTGAAGAATTGTAGGGTAGCTTGAAAACCGACGTTAATTACCTACTAATTTTCTAGCTGTGATCCATGAAACACTTGTTGCTGATCCTCAGACAGATGGCTAGTCACATAGGATGGGCTTCTCCTCTTCATTTCCACCTGCTATATTTCATTTAGACAGCTAAAAATAAAAATATCCCTAATGTTATTTTTCCATGCAAGTTACTGCTACAGTGACTTGATGCAACTGTGAATAGAAGAGTTTCCAAGAGACAAGATTTTCTTAATTAATTCATGATCTGTGGCATGAAAAGCAACTGCAAATCCCTACATGAGATTCATCATGAGCACTACATTTCTAAGTGGTGTTTATCTAGAAGAGTCAGTTCAAAACAATTTTTTTTTTCTGGTATAAGAAGAGAAAAGAGGCTGCTCTCTCTTCTGAGCAGAAGAAATTGCTGCTTTTAGGCTCTAACCAGTTGTAGATGGTGCCTACAAAATGGTGATGTAATCAAGGAGATCCTTCAGGCATGAAATCTTCTTTCCCTCTGTGTAGTAGGAATATCTCCAGAAACAGCTTTTCTGCACAGCTCTGAGCCACTTGTCAGCCAGCACAGTGCCCAAAACTCCCCTTAGGGGGAATGCATTTTTGGGAGGTTGGTTGGTTCTATCTTTCACAGATTTTTTGGCTGTAGCTGAAGTGTCTTTGGGAGTGGAGAAGCTGCGTTCTTGCACACATAGCTCTAACAATTTCAGAATGTAGTTTCTGATGTATTGAAGTGTTTTCCTGGAAGTTATGGTCCCCTCCACCCATATTGCAATTTACTTATTTTCCAAAAGAGACAAAAACCTGAACCGTTTCTTTCTAGTCCTTCCATGCCTTTTGCACAAATTCTTTCAGAAGGACAGAAGCTCTCCCCTATTACACGATGAAGAAGTTTCAGTATGTTTTAGAACAATGAACTGTTAGGTGGTCCAAAAGCCCCAAAGAAAGCACAAACAGAGAGAACAGGTAGTCCCGCAGTAGCAGCTTGGCATATTGAGGCGCTCCAGGGACTCAGCTAACACTTGGTCTCCAGAACTTTGCATGAAATCCGGGGCTGGTTATTAATCTGGGTTATTTTTATCCTCAACCACACAAGCCATTGCCCTAGACTTCCTGAATGGTTACCACAGATATTTATCTGTGATGAAGATCTCTATAACTTTACTCTTTCAGAGTTTTCAAGGTCTGAAGCCAGTGTGTTTTTTGGACCCCACAACCCAAATCACCACTCCTGCTGTGTCTCAGTGACACTGCTCACAGCACATAGCCTTTGTTCTCACCCCTTCTTCATTAGTTGCTTCAGCTTAGAAAAGCAAGCAATTCACCCTCCTGGCAACATTCCCACGAGGAAATTCCTCCTCCCAAGCCATAGCCACACAGCCAGTCACAACAATCCTTCCTCCTCTTGCATCAGGCTGTTTCCCCATTTGCTCTGGCTCTTGCCGCTCACTCCAGCCCATCACCCCATGAGAACCTTTGGCTACATTTGTGTGCCTGTTCTTTCTCCTCCAAGAGCAGCTATTTGAGTTCCACCCTAAGAACACACTGATTTAGGCCCTAGTTTAGCAAAGAATTTTATCACATGCTCAAGTGTAGTTGACTTAGACCTTCATTCTGTTTTTAGTTTATCAGAGCAGGGGTGGGTAGAGTCCTTGTCCTCTTTTGCATGTCCAGGTCCCAGGGAGCTCAGCTGTAGATGAGCAAAGAGCAACATGCCTGAAGCTGAGCAGGAGCTCAGATAAGGACAGTTGAGCTGGCCTCCATCCAGCCATGGTGCCATGTCTTTTAAGGCCTAATTATCTCTACACCACATTGCAGATGTGTCAGCCCGATGGTGGTGACACACCACAGGTTATTAGGTGCTTCTACCTCAACTCACCACCTCTGCATAGTCATTAAACTTTGTGTAGTCTGTGTCTGCCTCAAACTTTGCCTTGGATGTTGGGAATCCTGAATAAGGACTTCAGGGTTAATACTTAGTAACTTGAGAGCAGAGAATGCGGCTAAAGTAGGCAAAACCCAGTAACTGCCTCCAGTTCAGACATAAAGTAATCCAATAGTACTATAGCAAGTATTTTATTCTGCTTAAAGCACAGTGCAGCTGGACACAGGAGCACCTCACTTTCCTGTTGGGCCTCATCAGAACAGAATGAGGTTTAATGACAATGGCTAAAGAAACAGAAAGGCACCATGGATAACACTGAGCCACTCAGGACATCTGTCTCAAAGTCTGGCATATTTAATTCAGCTCATATAAAAATTCCAGTGGTGAAGGGTGGAGAAAATTGAATCCTGAATGAAGACTTTTGTTTTCCTGAACAGAGCTGAAATGAAGAAGGTGGATGGTGACGATCAGATTTCTCCTATAGGTCAGAAGTTCAACGTATCATGGGATTTCATGTCATGGGGCTGCTCTCTTCCTAATTGCATCCAGCCAGGACTCTGCACATCACTGAGCTTTTACTCTGGGCTCCCTCTATAACATATATACTATAGTCAGAGTAGTTACTAAATAATTTTAAAGGTATTTTTTAAGGATGAATAATTACCTTTCAATTCTACACCACAGCAGCAAATGAAATTAGTTGCTGGCTTGCATTCATGTAAAATATAAAACCAATTACTTAACTGGATTGTTGCTACAGCAAGTTTTTTTCATATGAGTTTGCTACAAATATTAAGCTACAAGCCTCTGGTAGCTGTGATCTTGGATTCCAAGTTATCTGGGACCTTGCAGGGATAGAGGAACCAAAACGCTGTGAAATGTGGCCTGAGGGCCCATGGCCTGACCCTGGGTGGAGGGTGGATGAAGGAATGGAGCTGACCTGGGTTTGTTCAGTAGGTGATAGGGGGATCTGAGCCAGCAGCACTCTTCACACTGGTCCTGAGTGATCCCACTTCATAACTGCATTAATTATTTATGCATCCCTGGGAGAGAAGCTTTAGCCACATCTCAAGCTGAAAAATAAACAAAAAACTAACCCCAAGAAGCCACAATAGCTTATCACTTAGCTGATGACTGACTTTTTGAATAATTCAAATTTAACAGAGACATCCATGGTAGACTAGCATGACCTCCTATGGACATCTGTTCATCTGCAGAATAAAATGAGACCAAGGGAGTGTATGAGCTCTCTGGCTGGCCAAATCACAATATTAAATTATGACAGAGGAACACAAGCTCTGATACACAATGATATTGTGGGGCAGTGGCTAAGAATCAAGTTGGGGATCTCACCTTCATCCAGCAGCTAATGAAGGTTAAACTTCCAGTCCTAACCCAACTTTACATGCTGTATGTCTCCTGCAGAGCACCTTCCAGCACACCTCTGCTTTGAGAAACCTTGTCTCATGTGGTAATTAACTCTCAAGGAGGTTTTACCCTTCCTACACCCAGGACAGACCATTTGTGACCTGCAGTGCATTCTCTCCTTACTAATTTATCTCTCAAAAAAAGGCCTTCAAAGGTTTCAGCACATTCTGGTTTCCCATATGAGGAAGGACAAAGCTTTTGCTGGTGCTGTAGGACACCTTTGACATGCAGCTTGGAAGAGCAGTGGCAGCCAAGAGGAGCAGAGCTGCACAGAAGACATGTCTGTGTTTCTTGGATGCTATGAATTTCTCTGAAAGCCAAGAAACCTGAAACTGCGGTGGCAACTCAGATTTCCTCCTGCAGTGCAGTCGAGGCAGGCTAATTTTAGTCACCATGCACTATGCAAACAATCATACTGGAGCTGAGTTTATTTTGTTAGTGCTGACTGCCAATTTGCTGCAGGACATAGGTTTTTCATATGGGTCTTAAAGAGGTTTGAAACCAGCTCTTCAGTCAGTGGTGCTACATTTCAGATGGAGGGGGTGGTTCAAAGGTACCCTGTGAGGAAAGCTAACTTCCAATAGCAAAGATCTAGGTGACTAATTTAGATGATATACTGATTTTTTAGCTGGCCAGAATTAGCTGTTGGTGGGGTTTTCCGAATCTACTTTTGATTCTATATAATTTTTGCTTAATTCCCCTCATGAACTCACACCACGGGCCTGCAAGAGATGCTGGGCGTGCTGGTATCTGCATTACACCCAGGGTCTGCAGATAAAGAAGCAGATCACTCCCAGGTCTGAAACTTATTCTCTAAATATTTGGCACAGTCACAGAGTTCACTTATAAGTGGGATTCATCTGACTTCCTAGGAAAGAAGTAGTTCTTTAAAACATTGCTATTAGACTGTGATTCATGGCACTCATTTGAAAGGTAGAAGCAGACATGGGGAACATGAAGAAGCAGCAAAGCAGGGTACCCTTCTAGGAAGCCCAGGTTTCATAATGGACAGTAAATTGTTACATTTCTTTTCAATATTAAAAAGATTTAGCATGCAGACTTTCATCTGATAACTTTCACAATATCTCTATCACAAGTGATGCTATGGCTGAATTGTTCTTTGTGTTTAAATTAAACAATTCTACATTGTTTCTTACCAACTTATCATGAAGACCTTCAGGAATTTTCTGTTCTTAGCTTTGAGAATAACCACTTCCAGGTTTGAGGTCTTACCCATAACCTTCAAGGCATTCATCTAGCCAAATGGGTCTGCACAGACCTGAGTGCAGAAAGGCACTTGGAATCCTGAACTCAAAAATTACATGGAAGAATAAAAGCAGGAGCTTGTTTTCAACTGTGGAACTATGAAACATCTGTTATCTTTAGCTAATCTTCAGTCTAAGTGCTTTGGATGTAGGGCTCAAGCCCTAGTGAGTGGTCCAAGGAGAATTCCTTCTTGGAATTTGCTCTGAATTTAGGCAGGACCAAGAGGGAAAAAATGTGCAAGGAAAAACCTAATTTAGATGCAGAAGTTGTGAAACATCCACTTGCATTTTAGGACATGGGGGGCTACATTGAATTCCTCTGAATGCAGGGAGCTGCAGCATTGAGCATTTATTTCCATTTAGGTGCTGATTTTGTAGGAGTTCAGCAATGCTCAAAAACTATCAAGATTAAAAATAAGTAACTGTAGGACTGTGTATACAACACCTAGCAGCTCCCCAGCCATTGGAAGGGTGGTATTGAGGAAAATCATCTTTTACATCATAAAAGCCTGGAACAATCCAATTCCTTTGGGAATGCTCAAGGAGCTGGTGGATGCTGAATGTCAGTGGCTCTGTCCAGAGCCTGGGCAGCCACCACAGGAGGCTGAAGGCCATGCAGAAGGAAATTATTCACCTGCCTAATTCACATTTTCCCAAAAAATATATCTTCCATGATAGTGGAGCCAAGTCCCAAATCAAAGACCAAGGAGAAATAAAGAGCCTGTGCAGAGATGAATGGTGTGTCTGTGCTGCTGGTTGCTCCACAGGGATGAGCAAGCCCACTTCCCTCCCAGTATGGCTATGCTCTATTTTTGTACATTTTATGTGTTATTTCATCGCCCCTCAGCTTCATATTAAATCTGACCTTTCCGCTGCACTTGACTGGGGAAAGGTAATCACCTGCTTTGCTTTCTTCAGAGTTATACATCACTCTGTGTGACAGGTAGATAATTGTACCTGGAAAATATGGTTGCATGTGAGACTAGGCAGGAAAAAATATCTGGGAGTAGGTCAGGATCCACTTGAAGACATGCAGACCTGCCTGAGAGCAAATACATTTTTCAAGCTGGATGTTTAACTCCCACTGCCTCCCGTGAAAACTCAACAATTGTAGAAAATCTTCTTTTGCTTTGAACAGTGGAAAGAGACTCCAGTCCCCACTTGCATAGCCCTGAGCAAGCATGGGAAAAGAGGGTTCTCTGATTGATGATGTTGCAAAGATTTAGGAAGAAAGGAAGGAAGAAAAGGAATATTTTAGGTCTCATGCAGTGGCTAGAGATAGATCTAAATACATCATTGTGCAGCTCATGGTCTGAAACTGAGGCTGTGACATGCACAAAACAAACATCACCCAAAAGTAGCTAAATACCTAAGTGCATCCTTGAGCGTCAGGGGAATATTCCCTGGGGATAACAATAACCGCATGCAAACAGCTCTGTTAGAGCATTCTTATACAATTTCAGAGATCTCTTCTAATTAATGCAACTGTGAAATATATTCATCTAGTGTAGATTTGATTTGTTGTATACTGAATATGTTGCTGAAACACAGTGACAATTCTGAACTGATGGCAAAGATAATCCAGCAGGAAAGGTGGAGGGACACGGTGTGGCTGCTGTTTGTGTCAAGCAATGCACATCTTTCTAAAGCAGTGTCCATTATATACATCTAGGGGCAGAGTAGATCTGCTGACCTGATCTGCACTGGCATCCAAGTTGTTACAACTGCTTCTTCTTACAGATCTTTATAGTATCTTGATCTAGTGCTATCAGAGTGTCTGGATATTCAGGTTATCACCTCTAACAAGTGGCAGATGGGACAGTGTCAACTGCAGCAAATGCAAGAACAGGGCTTGCACAAAGGGAGGTTTGAAAGCCCTTAGTTAAGGTGAAGAAAATACTTTGGTGTCACAGCTTGTTCCACTGGCTTTTCTCATGTAGAAGCTCTACTTAATGCAGAAATAATCAAAGATAAAGCCAAGTCGATACAGAAGCATCATCCAACAAAACAAAGGCAGTTTAGCTAAAGTTGGTTTGAAAATATCAATTAGGCTAAGGTAAATTTGCATATATATTTGCTTGTTAATACTCTTCCTACCTAAATGGGACTAATTATTATGTAACTGTGTAGCCTTGGGATCATTGATTACAGATGCACTCCTTGTCTCACTGTTTTACCTGAATCCAAGCAGAAGAGAGGGATGCTCCTCTGGGATGTGCTGCTTCTTCTTTTGGCTGCAGCCTTGACCTTATAAAAGAGGAACAGAAAACAATGACTAAGCTGAGCTATTTATAGCTGAACTAATTTTCTTTTCACTCAATTAATGGCAATGGAAGAAGCTTTCAATACCCTTTAACAATGTTTATTGGCTGCAATACAAACCTTTTCTGAATGTCTTAAGATGTAGGATCTTGAAACACAGGAACAGGGAGCACGAGGTGTGTTGTGTTTCTGGCTGACATGAATAGCACTGAGGAGCTGAAAGGGGGGTGCTGCTGTGAAAGAAAAAATCCACAGTTTAGAGGGAAGGTGGCAGACAGCAAATCTGTGCAAACCCCTGCATAAAATTCTACAGGTCAAAACTCAAGTGGCTTCTCATAAGGTGCTTGGTGGACACCATGTTCTTTGAAATACAAAACTTTACTATTCCCAAGTGGGGAAACTGAGGCAGAGTGCTTAACTTTGCAAAGGTTGCAAAGCAAGTTAATGGCCAGGGAGTGACAATCTTAGCCCATGGTCTCCGAATCCATCCAGAGAAGATGGATTCCCTTTCCTGCCACTGTGCTGTTCCCGTGCACAAATTCTGTGAGGCATGAATTGCTGGGCTGCAAATAAACTGGAAAAGGTGGAGGGGACAGAGATCTTCCAGAGATCATCCAAGGGGATGCCTTGGCTGAATTTTTTTCTTGCCTGTTACTGAAAATTTCAGCAATAAAAACTTCTCCCTGAGCACTGTAATGTGTTTTCTACGTTTCTGAGGAAGTTGTTAACAAAAGCTGTTGCTGCTGTCTGTTTTTTGAGCTGGATAAGATAGACTTTTTCTTAAGTTTTTGAATTAAAAAAATACATGGAGTGAGTAAGAGTTCATTACATTTAACCAAGAGAGGATTTGAAATCCTAAGTTTTTGTGAGTTATTTCTGGTAGAAAAGCAGAAGCTTTCAGTTGAAGCTCAGGTTCTCTGTGGGAAATGGAAAAACAGAAACTTCCACAGACAGAGGAGAGTTGAATTTATAGCCTTGGAAGAAGCTTGGATTGATATAAAAATACAATACACAGACATTAAGCCGAAAAATCATAAACTTATGTTTCTATAGTTGTAAGTAAGAATATGCCTTAAGTAAGTAAGAAACTGTATTAGATAAGATGGTGAAGGGTTTGTAATGTAGTAATGTAATTGTATAGATTAAGCTAAGAGTTTAGAAGTTATAATAAAAGCATATAGGTGTACATGTGACAGCAGGTACATTAGATAAAAGCTTCTGCAGTGCAGGAAAATTAAGTAAAGGTGATAGATTAGAAAAGCAAAATAAACTTTTTGGCAACTATCTATTGGATTAGAAAGTTATATATTGCCTTGTAGCAAAGAACTTGTGACTACTTTGAGCTATGGCCGACTGCTTGCTCTCATAGATCTCATGGCCTCTGAGACTGATGTTTATCTGAGCAATAAATTGTTCTTAACCCAATGATAGTCCCATCCCTTCATTAAAAGCAGTGATAATAATAGTCCTCCTCCTCCTCCAAGGTTTATAAAATAGCTTTTCTTCCTTGCTCCTCTCCACACTCTGGGTGTTCCACAGCTTGTCCCTCTCCATGACCACAAAACTCCTGCCAGAGGATTTGCTGTGTATTCCAAGGTTTGCTTCACTGAGGCAAGAGAGAAGGAAAAATATCCATTCTCTCCTCCTTTTACAGCTTTGATTGGGTCCCTGAAATCTCTGTACTTCTCAGATTGTTTTTGGTGACCTTTAAAGCTCTCAGAAAGCAGGTGCTGCTTGTGAAGCCTTTCTGTGACTGTCGCTTTGTTTCCCTTTGATTCATCTTTTTTAAACTCCCAGGTCAGGCAGTTGCAGGTACAATGCAATATTCATGAGAGGCTGATTTATGCAGGCACAAGGTTTATGCAGCAGGATTACAGGGTACAGTATGCTACATGCAGCTTTAATTTCTTTTTATGACCAAAGGATACAGCCAGAGTTCCTCAAATATGGAATTTATGAGAGCCTCATTCATGCAGGCTTTAAAGGGCCCTTGCCTCTGTGCCCTGCTCAGATGGGGAGATGTGGGGAGATGGAGTGAGCAGTCTGTGCAGTCTCTGCCAGTGAACAAAACTACATAAAAACACACCCAGAGCGGTCAATTGGACACTGAAATGGCCTCTTCATGCAGAGCCCAGGCACTTCTGAAGGATCTATGCAGTCCCAGCCTTTCTCTGAGTTACAGAAAAGCAAATTCTGTGAAATATTGAGTCAAAATTCTTCCAAGAAGATTTTTGAACAGAAGGCATCTTCAGTGCAGTGCAGTGCCAGAGGTTAACTTCAGGGCTTTTAAAACCCATGACAGTGCAAACCAAGTACCAGAGGGCATCTGTGGTAAGTACAGACATTTGGTCCTCTCAAACTTCTGTCCTGTGCACCTGTAGACACTGTTTGCTCCTCTTCTGGCTTAATTTTGCACATCTTACCTGCAAGTCCTTTCTTCTGAGAAGAAGCCTCTCTTCTCACACAAGGAGAAGGGTTTGTGTGTGTCCAGTAGCTCACCAGGCATGGTTACTCACCTGGAATTCACATTATCAAACAGCCTGGCATAAAAATTCAAGATATTAAATGCAATAACATGGCCTGGGAATGGAACGTGGATGTCTGATGTGGTGAATTACCCAGCCCTCCCTTGCTTGGAGTGTTACACATCACATTACATGTACTTGCATGCTACAGGGTTATTTTGGGGAGAGAGATGATTCTTCAGAAAGTCACTAAAAATTTTGTAGTGGAACTGGAATCCTTGGTGTCTTCAGAAACCTGTCAGCAGGTTCCTGATGGGAGATGCCCCTGGCAGCCTGTGACTGTGTCAAGCTCCAGAGTCCCTGGGGGAAGATTAAGGGGACCTGTTCCAGCCTTCATAACCACAGTGGAGTAATTTCCAAGTCTGGTGTCTTACAACAAGGCTTGTTTTTTTCATGGTGCTTCAGGATGGTCATTGGGTGGTGCTGGCAGTGAGCCCTTGATCCTCTTCTTATGGATGTTGCAACCACCTCTGAGCCCAGCCTGGACAAGTGGAAAAAGGCTTACCCACTTTCAGCATCTATTTCTGCAGAAGGGGAGCTTTTCTTTCAATCTTCCCTGCCTGCCATGCCATCCAGGAAAACAAAAAGGCACTGCTAACATCTGCTCTTTTCTCCTCCTACGCGCAGGCTCTTTCTCAGCTCCCTATTAAACCCCTTCCCACGAGCAGCGTAGGCAGCTCCTTCATGTACATCTTGGAGTACACATTTTTTCCCCCCACCCCTTGAGAGCAACATTTGCAAGAAGTGACTGGTGAGAGTTTATTTTTGTTCTTTGCTAAGACTTTTTGGTTAGTGGGCGCCACATTCTCCAAGTGCAGCTCCTCCCCCAGCATTCAGCCTGTACTCTCTGCGCAGCGGGGCCAACATGGATGCTCCTGGAGACACAGCGTGGGGGTGGGAAAGGATGCAGCAATGGATGGAGAACATTCCAAATGCTAAGCTATGCTCAGGTGCATTTACTTCTTCCTTAACTTCTACCAAGAGGGGTTACTAAGGAAAAAAGGAGACAAATTTCTTGGAAAAACACAGACATTCCTAATAAGCAGCAAGTGCTACACACGTCTTTCAGCTTGGATGTTTGGGGTCTGTTCTTTGGTCTCCTGTAATTGAAAATTGTCCGATTTTTGAACCTGCCTTCACTCTTTTGTCCCCGGCTTGTTCCGGGCGCAGTTGCAGGGTGCTGAGCCCCCACCATGAAACACATAAGCTTTGAGTCACTTCTGCTTCTGGCAAAGGGAATGGGAGAATCCATCTGGGCTCATTTCATCCTGGAAAACTTGCCACGTTTTGCAATTTGCACTTGGGGTTTTTTTTGGTTTTATGGTTTTTTTTTTCTGTTCGTTTGGTGGGGTTTTTTGGGGGTTTTTTTGTTTGTTTTTTTTTTCTTTCCTCCAATCATAGTGGGTTGGCTTCTCCTGAAGCTGGCATGGCTTTTTGTTGCAACCGGAAAAAACCCCCTCAAAATAAATTTTGCTGGAAAGTTTAATCCAAGAGATTCAAAGCTGCACAAAGGTGCTGCTGTGCAGGGAGCTCTGCAGAAGATGCTCAGCTGTTTCCCACAGCCCCATTCAAGCCCCAATTGTTGTCAATTATCAAGTTACATGTACCTTGCATTGTTCCTGAGATTTTAAGGAGTAAATGTTCTGTTGAAAATAAATTGCCTGAAAGGTACAAACTAAAGGCAGAGGCACTGGAAGAGGTTGGACTTGCTGTTCTGGTCTCCTTCTGCACAGCTCAGGGGATGTGAGGCCGATTTTGTGGTGCTGGGCCTTGGACTGTGCAGGCAGGACTGGAGAGCAGAAACCAGCAACTCCCCCAAGACTTGCCAGTCAGTGGAAACGAGTGGTTTACTGTAGCAGAAATACAATTATCCTTGGAAATGAAACAAGATTAATTGTATCACAAACTGCAATCTCAAGAGCACCTACTTCATAACATCAGAACAGAATAAAGTTTTAGATCTAATGTTACTCTAGAAGGGGGAAAATACATTTTTCAAGTCAAGTAATCAGATCCAAACACTGAAAACAATTCAGAAAATGCTGTAAAAGGAACATGAATTGGAGCGACATCATTAAAAAGGAACATTTCAAAAGGATTTATAATCCCCAAATGAAGTTCTCCAGTACAGAAACAAAGAAGAATAATTATTTGTTTTTAAATTTTAATTGTGTTTCCTGAATAGTGTGCTTAGTTTGGGGGGTGTGACACAATAGTGTATTTTCCCACCATTCAGAAAGTATAATTCAAATTATCACAATGAACACTTGTTCATTAAAAAAAAATAATCTAAGCTTGCAAACCTGATGGATTTTGCAGTGTGGTTATTAACTTGGTGGCTTCCAGAGTGTTTAACTCAAACAAAGGCAAAGTTCAAAGAGAATGGTTCGGTTTATCTTACTATATTTTTTTCCTGTGAACACAGAAAATTACAAGTGACAGTTTTTGATAGATTTACAATGGCTTAGATTGCACTGAGGCCATACTGAAGACATACTTGTTCTAGGCTTTGCTATCAAGAAAATTAAACTGTCAATTCATTGAAAATTAATTCCAGAAGAAAGAAAGGGGAAAGTTTGTTGTTCTTCCATATTAGCTATTCTTGCTAACCCCTGTGTGCAAATGGCAGTGGGCATGGGGAGAAAGTGGAGAGCCTTCTAGCAACATATTGATTTTGCAGCAGGGAAGGGCAGTGTGGAATTTGTTTTATCTGCATGGGAAGGTGTTTTATCAGTTTTATTTGTTTTATCTGCATTGTAACCAGTGACAAATATCTCTTGTCCAGCTCTGATGGTTTCTAGTGATAGAAAAGGTGTGCATGAAGGAGATCAGCTTCTCCTAGAGGGATCAGGGCTTTTACTGTGGGAAATAACAGATTTTCCTCAGGCACTGAAGTGCTGCTCCAGCCAGCCATATCCACAGGGCTTATCCAGAGCTGAAATCCATGAAAAGTCCCCAGGGAAGCTGCATCCTCTCTTACTCTTGAGAGGAATAAACTGCTTTATACAACTGTATTTACCCAAGGGGTTGTACTACTTTAGGGCTCTGTTGCAAACAGAGAATTCCCAAGGCAGGTCCCTGGGGGATGTAGTGAGGTTACCCCTCCTATGAAATGCAGAGGTGCCTATGGCACATTGACAGCTGAGTTCTTCCTCACTGTGGTTTTGGGACAGTGCTGGTACCAAGGACAAAAGGGAAAACAAAGGAAGTTTTTTGATCTGAAGTTTAATAGCTTGTTTCAGTATCCTATATATTGACTTTTGGAAGCATTTTAAAAATACCTGAAATGCAGTTGCACACTATTTCTAGCAGTCACCATGTGACCTGGGATATCACTATTTTGCACTTTTTAATAATGATGCAAAATCCCTAAAGTGAGGGTTACAAAATGGGGGTTGAATAATGATGCAAAATCCCTAAAGTGAGGGTTACACTGAATAGTGTTTTGGATTCAATTATTTTGTTTGTCTGTTTTTTGTAATATTATTAATATTATGGTGCTGTTTTAAAACCAGAACAGTTGAGCCAGCAAGCATGGTCATGGCTTCCAATTTAGTAGATCTTTCATTATCTACCTGTGGAGGGGAAAAAAAGGGACAATATTTTCCTATTTACTGCTGCTTGATACCTGGTCTCTGTACAGGTATCACTGAGCTGTGCTTGCTCTGCTTTGGCACCAGAACAAATCTGAACTGCCAGATCTCATGGGTTCACAGAGTGGTCGGGAAGAGCCAATGATGGAAATATTTTTGAGATGAGCTGGGATTCCTTCTGAGATCCCAAATAGCACAGGAAGTGTTGCTATTTAAAACAAATTCAACATTGCAGAGCACAAACCCATTCAGCCCCCCTGGCTGTTCCTTGTCCAGCTGCAGCTCAGCGCTATCAGGATCAAAGGTTTCGTCAATTATAAGGAAGTTCAGAGCCCCACAAAGATGACTTTGAGTTTAAAATCTCTCTGGAGTTTACCCAGATCCATTTGGTGCTTCTTGTACAGCAAAACCACAGCACAGCTTCAGCCCTATACTGATGGTGACAAAGAATTGCAAAATTCCTCTTTTTGAAACCTACTTCTCCAAATAAACAAAGAGTAACCCAGGCTTCATCCAAATGCTCTGGTTTCTTAAACAGGCCCAGCCCTAAAACTGGCTGTGAGCAAAGACTCTGAAAAGTTTGGTGTGCCTAGAGCATTTCATTAAAAAAGAAAAAAATAAATTTAAAAACTGGCATAAAATTAAAAAAGTTTGCATGAAGGAAGGGCATTTCTGCCCTAACTTTTAAAATATATTATGTATTTATTTATTTATTTAAATTAAAAAACATCCCTGGACATTGTCAATGCTGAAAGAAGCATTTTAGAACCAAAGCAAAGCTCTTAAGCCTTCAAGAACAGCTGACAGGGAGAAAACATTGGCATATGCTCTTCCCCCAGTCTCCCTTTAGTGGGAGAGTTTAACTTCAGTTCCCCTGAAGGATGTGTAGATACTCACCTTGCTCAGCTGGCTTCATCCCTGCTCCTGGATCAGCCCTGTGTTACACACCTGATCCTGGTGTGCCTGACAGTCTGGGTCTGGAGGTACAAACCCATAACTCCATCAACTTCTCAAGGCCATTTTTTGGCTATTTCATTTCTCCATGTGCTCAGAAGGTTGTTACCCAGCACATTTGATATTTATTTGGATGCTGAAGGGCTGATGGCTGGTGGGTTTACCAGAGACTTGATGTTTAATCCCATGTCCTGAAGAGAAAGAGCCACTGAAGCATGGGTCTATTATCCCAAAATAAGCAGGGTTGCTTTCATCCAGCAGATTTCTCAAAAGGTCTTCCATGAGACACCCCTGAGACTTCAAAATAGGGTTTTCCTGCAGTGGAAAATATCAAAATCCACTCAAGCATTTGCTCTGCTGCTCATAGAGACAACCAGTCCCAGCAGGAAGGGATCACGATCGCAGAGTATGTTGGGAAGTGGCAGCACAGGGCTCCCTCTCACTTGCCTTCAGCAAAACCTTGTGCTGCTGGCAATTTTATAGCTGATGCTGGGAATGCATCAAGAAAAGCCTAAAAATTTGCATTCCCCCAAGTGCCCGTGCAAAAAAACCCCACAGAAAACATATTATGCCACTCCAGCAGTGGGGCAGCAGGGCACTGTGAGCTTCAGCAATATCAGTGGTGATTCAGATTTTTTTTTTAAACCCTTTAAATATTTATACCAAATGACTCAGGAAGGAATTCTTTGTCATTCTTTTTCACTGGTGATAAAATTTCAAAATCAAACTTTGAGGAAAGCACCTGATTATAGCCACTTTATGGCAAGAAAAAAAGCCCAGATCAGATGTGCAAACACCTGAGGTTTATTTGGGCCACTAGAGTTCATACAAAATACAAATATCCTAAAGAAATGAGATTTTATTTTTGAGTCATTGAGGAATGCTGCATGAACCATAAATGACAAGACGTGTGTGTGTGTGTGTGTGTGTGTGTGTGTGTGTGTGTGTGTGTGTGTGTGTTCAGGAAGGTATTTGGTGGGGTGAGGGGGCTGGTTTCTGGGATGCCCTGGGTGCATATTTAGGGTGAGTTTGGTCCAAAACTCTATCACCAGGTCAGTAGCTTTAGGCTGGGACCAAGGCAGGAACAGCCACGTTTCCTCGTGTTCCACTTCAGTTTATGTACCCAAGCTCCAAATCAGCCCAAATTGACTTGAAACACTGCCAATCCGGCGTAAGACTTGCAAGTCTAAGTCTAACCAGGAAATCTCCTCTTGATGAAAGTCTGGGGAGGGGGAAAGGACAGAATATCTGTGTTATATGAGCTTCAACAATTCTATCTGCAGTGTGTTTTGCATTCAAAAGGCACACTTAAAAGCAGGTAAAGATTTGCAAAGCACAGCTACATTCAATTTCTACCTGAATTTCTACCTACCATTCTGTTTCTACCCAAATTTTGCTGGTTTGTATTAAGACATCTGAGAATGTGCAAACCCCTTTATCAAACCTTTTCCATGAAACCCCTTCTTTTTCCATGAAAAATCTCCCAGCAAACCACCCCAAAGGCACTGACACCAAATCCAATTGAGCTGTGGTTATCTGGGGATGACTCTGTCATGTTGTCATTCGTGGGGGGCTGGTTCCCTGTGTAGGGGACATCACCATCATCCCAAGCTGGGATGGAAGCCCAAAACCCCCAGGGATGCCTGTCTGGGACAGAGGTATGACTGTCTTAAGTTTGGATTTGCACAGAACTGGTTTGGCAGGGCTGAGACACAAAGGTCAGGGAGAAATGGGATGTGGGGTTATTTATACATAGGGTGCTTGTGTCTGAGAGCAGCAATGTTTGATTGGGGACCTCTCTTGGATGGAATCCTCGGCACCCAGGGACAGACACACACAGAGACTGGCCCACAGTCTGTTGCCAGCAGATTTTCTCCCAGCCTCTCCAAAAAAACCCCCTTTGGGCCTGGGCTGAAGGGCAAATGTGTGAGACTGCATCTGCCTGATTTGGTAGCAGCGTTGGTGGCATGAACTGGGGGGAAAATCCAACACAATTTGGGTCCTTGCAGCTGAAGCATCTCTCATCTATGTGCAAATGCTGAACCGACACAAGGCAATGTTTCTTTTTTTAAAGCCCAGTCCTGGTTTGTGCAGTTTAATGATTTCCTCAGATATCTTTTTGTTATTTATTTCCACTCTGTAAAGGCTCTTGGCTCCTTAACATTTTTAAATTATGTTTTCTGAGCATGTTCTCAAATTAAATGTTGCTGAAAACAGCCTTGCTTAAGAGGATGGGTTTTGCAGAGCACTTGGACCTGATTCAGCAAAAGCACTTGATTATCTTCAGTTTAATTTTACAAAATAGTTAAGCACATGCCTACAGCAAGGCATATCCTTAAGTCCACCTCTGGCTCAGCAAAGTGTTTAAACACATACTTTGCTTTAACCAGAGACAAGGGAGTTTGAGCATATGCTTAAATATTCCTCAAACCTGGAACCTGAGCAGCTCTGGCAGATGATTATCTTCCTGCCTTTCTGGAACTGGTGGATCTGTCTCACTGCTAAAAAGATTGAAAAAAACCTGAACACCTTATAATATGCTATTTCTGGTAAAAGCAAGAGCAGCTCCTCCCCAGTTTGGGGCTGGAGGGGCTTTTGTCAGGGCAGGGAAGGGGGAGATGCTCTGGAATGAGTGAAGCTTTGTGGCTGTGCTTTTGTCTTGCTCTAAATTTGGATGTTGTTATACAGGCACAATGCAGGTCCCTGCCTGAAGCCTGTGGGTGTTGCTGAAATACAGATAGTAAATGGCTTGTGTGATTTGACAGATGCTGAAGGCACTTTGTTGAGTACATCCAAGGCCTTTCCTGGACGTGTTGACTGTAAGGGGGGTTCTCCAACACCCTTTCTGCTCTAAGGCTTCAAGTGTGTTGGTGTATTTAAAACTGGACCCCACTGAAGGGAAAGCTCAGCCTGGAGATGTTCAGGGTAGACTTTGTCACTTTGTCAAAATAGTCAGCAGAGATGATCTGCCTCTGAGTTTAACAAAACCAGTCAGGCTGGGATCAGCAGGGCTTCCATCAGGATCATCTGTTTGGTTTGTGTGCTGAGTTTCTCTGAAACTTGATTGACACCCTTTGGACTCTCAAATCAAATTATCCTGGAAAGCAGAAAGGCTCCGAGCCTGGCTGAGCCAGGACATAGTATTTTCTGGGACTCAGTAATTGCCTTAAATCACAGCTTCCCTAATCCAAATTTGGAAAAAGTGTCATTCAGATTTTTGACCCAGAGCTGCACCATGATTCCACTGTCCCGCAGCTGCCACAAACACAGGACCAGTGGCCAGAAGGGGTGGCCCGTCCTGTGTGTTGCTGCCTGCTCCATGTGAGCAGGCACACATCAGCTGTGGGTAAATAAAGACTTTTTCTTTATTCAATTTTCTGTATTCAAAACAAAAAAATCTCTTTAAGAACAGTAAGCCCAACACCAATGGTCCCAAGTGCCCAAGTGCTCTACCCACTGCTCTCTCTAGTGTGACAGCATTGCAGGGATCAGGATCCAGGTGAGCATTGAAGGTGCTGCCTCCCATCCTGCACTCAGAAACCAAAGGAGGAATGAAACACAACTGTTATAGCAGCACTTTTGGTTCATTTGCTGGTAATTTGGGTAAAAGTTTCATTTTCCAACATAAGGAGCCTCCTCGCTCCCACTAATAAAACCAGCTGCTGAACATGTAGTTCCAGCACCAGGGGAAGGACTGGGAAAGAAGAGCAAATGGATAAAAAAAACTGGTGTCAGTTTTCAGACGGGAATGATCAAAGTACCAGATGAAGGATCAGATCTATTCCCAGCTGTCCAGCTGAAGCTTATCCTTTGGATGGGACAAAGTAAAAGTCTGGATCCAGAGAGCTCTTGAGTTTTTTGGAATCAGGAATCTACCCTGGTTGAAGATGTAACTCCCTCCTCACCTGTCTAGTTCCCCTCCATATGCCCTGCAAAGCTCTCTCAGTATAGACTCTTTGCTTGCATTCACTCAGGCATAGGGGACATTTAACAAGACCCCCTCCTTTTTTATTTTTTCAGAATATATTCCTTCCCTGTAAAGCTCTTGGCTATTCCTATCTTCCAAAAAAAGTCTTAAAAAAATGTTTGTGGTGCTAATGGTATGGAATGAGCTAAAGCTTTACGCCATTTTTAGCACTTTTGGAACAGAGAGAATTGGAGGATCTGAAAATATATGCTTAATCACCCCCAAGGAAAGACTGCCATAATATTTTGGGTTACATAAGCAAACTAAATTGGAAATCTGGAATCTATTCAAGACCTTTTGATCAGGGAGCTTCGCAAGTGCAGAAAAGTAAAAACACAGACAGATGGGGATTAGAGTTGAGCATCAGGAGAATGACTTCCTCGTTTAATTTCAGTTCCACCAACATATAAAAAGCATTAACAATCCAGTTATGTAATGTGTGTCAGAGCCTGGCTGGACAGGGCAGGAATTCTCGCTGTAATTAAGCCGCTACCCACCCCATGTTTGCTGCACAGAGGCAGAAGTCTCTCTGCACTAGGGAAAGACACCCCTCTCGCCCTGCTTCCTTCAAAAACCTGAGCAAATGTCCCGGCCATAATTAGAAGCAGTTATTGAGGCTAATAGGAGCTGCAGGGGTTTCAGGGAAAATTGAAACCTACTTCGAGACACCCCTGGGCTCACAAAATCCAATTGACAATCACTCGCAAACCCCAATCCACTCTATTTCTCTCTATCTTTGTCACTAAATCAGCTTCAGTGGGAGAAGCAAGATCAGGCTGAAGAGCTGATTTTGCTGATTGTTTGATGTTGGAAACAATAGTGCATAACATACTTGTTGTTTTAATAGTGATATCTTTGAGAAAAGGTGCTACAATATCCAAAGGCTGGAAAGAGCCCCACAAATTTGAGGCTGCAAAGGCTGGCAGATTGAATTAAGTTTCTGTTCTTACCTGTTTTCCTCTGCTTTGGGGCATATTTTTGTGCACAGTGGTTGATGTAGGGTGAAGCAAAAAAGCACTAAGAGAATGGTCTAAATAGAACCACTTACATTTCAGGATCAACTCACTTCTCAGCTTCTGGACAGAGTTTGAAGAGCTTCTGATACCCCTGGACATCCATATTAAGAACTATTTGCCTACTGGAATCAGCTCCCTAGTCTACTGATGTCTGCAGCCTTTAGATAAAAGTCACTCCTTCCAGGTAGCTGATTTTTTTCAGATGTTTTTGAGAAATTCTGCATGCAGATTTAAGTGCAGTTACTTTTGCTTGCCTTCACTCTTGTTACATGAACTTAGATGGGAGTAGGAGTGAGATTTCATGGACTGGGTCTGCTTTTCTTAATTTCAATTAATATGGCATATAGGAAGAGATCTGTATTTTTGGCATTGCTTTATGATACTCTGCATGAGTTCGGAGGAGTCCCCAGGCAGTCTCTGCAGCAGGAGTAGAACGGTCCTGGGAGCTTTCCTCCAACCCTGAGAAATCCCACATTGTCCAAGACAAATCCCTGGAGTTCTCCTATGGTCCTTACCCCAGCCCCTTGGGGAAAGGTATGGCTTGGAAATCCTCACTTCCTGGAAAATCTGCAACAGGGTCAGAGGGCAGCCCATAATCTCTAGGTTTGAGCAGCTTGAAGAGAGCTGCTGTGAAAGCAGCTGTGAGGAGGACTTGGGCTGCTGGACATGACCCCAAATGTGCACTGGCAGGCCCAAATGCCAACCACGTCTTGGGTGCATCACAAGAAGCTTCACCAGCAGGTTGAGGAAGGTGACTCTGTTGAATCACCCACCCAAAATACTTTGTCCCTGTGGTTCCCACCATAAGGAGGATGTGGACCTGCTGGAGCAGATCCAGAGGAGGCCACAAAGATGATCAGGACTGGAGCCCCCTCTCCTCTGGAGACAGGCTGGGAGAGCTGGGGGCATTCACAGTGGAAAAGAGAAGGCTCTGGGGAGACCTTAAAACCCCTTCCACTGCCAGAGACCTGGAGAGGGACTATGGACAAGGGCCTGGAGTGGCAGGACAGGGGGGAATGACTTCCAACTGCCACAGGGAAAGTTTAGTTTAGATATCAGAAAGAAATTTGCCCCTGTGAGGGTGGTGGGGCCCTGGCACAGGTTGCCAAGAGGAGCTGTGGCTGTCCCATCCCTGTAAACGTTCCAAGCCAGGTTGGATGTGGCTCTGAGGAACCTAGTCTGGTGGAAGGTGTCCCTACCCCTGGGTTTGGAGCTAGATGGTCTTCAAGGTCCCTTCCAATCCAAACCCTTCTGTGATTCTAGGAGGCTGCACTGGGGTTTGTGGATACACCATCACAAGGCTTAGGTGCTGCACTGGGATTTGTTGATACAACATCACTTTTCACATTGAATTGCTGAGCAAGTGTGAGCCCAGCCATTAATTGGACCTGGGGACTGTGGTTATTTCTGGACCACGCGAAGAATACAACAAGAAGAGTTAGTCATATGTGAGCAGCATTATGCAGTCTGATGTTCCACAATAAGGAAACAAAAATAAGAGAGAAGCATTAAAAAATTAGTTGTACCCATGACTGGCACATCATTTCCATCCAAATGGGTTATACCGTAGGTGCAGATGAGATCATAGGCTGCTATTTAAGGAGGAAACCTCTACTTACATAAATGTCTGATTATGCAACTGTCATGGAAACCACAGATGACAAAGATGTATTAGATTAGCCTGTCCATTTCCTTGGAGCACAGGATTGTTCCTTTTGGTTTATTTTTCACTCAAGATTTTAAAAAGTGATTGGCGGCTGCTGGGTCCTGAGCTTAAGAAGAAATTATTTATAGTATGAGCTGTACCATTTCTAAAGGTGATTTTCTTTGGAAACTTAGGAATAGAAGTGCTTAAAGTCACTGGTCACATCCAAAGATCCTCACACCAGTGTCTAGTTCATCCTTGTCCTTGTATGCTTGGAGTGTTCTGGCTTTCATTCCTTAAAATACAGGCCAGAGTCTTAGAGACTTTACCATTCTGCCTGATTTTTCTTTAGTTTTCATCCCTTGATATTGTTGTCTTTCCAAATAATACTCCATTTTCTCTGGTTTTGCATTCTGCCAGTGGTTGCTGCTTAGCCAAGCTACACAAATTTTGCTGCTCTTAATCTTTGACCACAGGTCAGTCTTTTGAGCCATGCTCATTTTTGCTGCTGCACAGGGAAATCGGCAGAGATTAGTATTTTAATCTTCTTTCCCTGTTTAAAGAAACACCAGGACACACATTGAATGGTTTTCCTGTCACTTGAAATTAAAATGTTTAAAAGTAAGTGTATTTATATCTCTTTTTCTCAACTTTCACCTCTAGTTCCACTCAGTCATTGATTTGGCTGCTCTTCTGCCTTAAAAATTGTGCTTTTTGGAACAAATTGAACTTCATTTTGGCTTCTTATCATGAATAGAGTGATGTTGTTATGTCATGAGCTATATGGTTTAGTCTCACCCATGTTTATTCTGCAGAATTAACTTGAACTGGTTATAAGCCAAACACTCTGGGTTGTCAATTCCCACCAGACATGAGATTTGGGAGGATGCATAGCAAGATAAAGACAAAAAGATTAATGGTAAATACCAGTGATATTTAGCATAATTTTTGTCAACTGGTCCCTCTTTGACTGTGTTTTCCGCTCACTCACAACGTGTTTGGTTACTGTTATTTTCCATAAAGGTGGTCTCCTTGTTCTTAATCCCAATGGTTGCTGAACTCAACTCCTGCTCCCCTCATGTCCAATTCAGATAATGAGAAACAAGTATAATGGGTATTTCTTGTTCTTAAGACCTATTGAGGGCCATGCTTAAAGAGTTTAAAACATTACATGATTTTTATGTGTAGTGGGACTTTAGCCAGGATCACAGGGCAAATTAAATTCAGGCTCTGTGAGATCCCAGGAAAGAAACAGGCTGGAGAGTTGGGCCCTCTCCTCTGACAAGGGATTCCAGAGCCAACCTGTACCTGACCATTAATGGATGGTCAACAGGGAAGTTGCTGCTGCAGAACACAGGGAGAAGCTGATATCCAATTAGCATGAATCCAAAATACAAAACAGCTTCTCTCTGAACCATTGCACCAGGCTGGCAAGCTAAGTCTGGTCTCACTGAAATAATTTGAAAAACTCTTAGTGTTGGCATGGTTCTCAGTGCCAGCTCTGCCAAGCATCTTAGCAGTGACCTACACCTTCCCTATCTTGTTGTAGGGCTGTTTTAGCCAGGGCTGTCAGTGGAACTGAATTGTTCCATTATGCGGTGGCTTTGCAATGTGGAAAACTGCCCACGAGGGACCACTCTCTAAAAGAGAGGAGAGTAACTCAGTCTCCAGGGCCAATTCAGTCATTGATCTTTATTTATTTATTTGTGATTTTATTTTATATTTTCCTGAGGCAGCTGATACAGACAGCAATTACAGTGGTGATTTTTCTGTGCTGTGGATCTCGATTGGCTGTGCTGTGGAGGGACCTGCACTTATTTCACATCAAACCTTACTGCATGGCAGTGCTTTCCAGGCGTTACAGAACTGAGACAGATTTCACCCTAGAGATGAAAATTTGAATTGTAATATCTCACCCTGGATATCCTTCCATCAGAGAGAAGACAGTGAAGCACAGTGCTTATGGGATGATTTAGAAAACAAAAGCACTCCAACCACTCATTTTAAATCACAGCCATTGGACTATGCACAGCCAAGCCAAGAGGTTTTGCAGTGGGTCAGATGAGTTCCAGCCTCCTCTTCAAGTATTTAAGGGAAGTCCTTAACAAGAACCTGCTTTGTTGCACTTCTTAAAAGAACAAGTTACCTGAGGAAGAACTTGCTGGGTCCCCTCCCCATTTTTCCGCAGCAGATGCCCAAGTTGCTGCTGTCCTGTGTGCCACAAACAGATACATTTCTGCAGGAATGATCCCTGAATCTAATTGAAAAGCCTCTGAGAACCTTCGAAATAATTTCAACATGAGCTATCCTTAGGAAGTTAAAATCAAAGGCACAAGGACCAGCATATTTAATAAGATGGAAATGACAAAATGAGAACCACAGAAGAGAGATGCTGTGCATTCAGCACAGGCAGCAATTACATCTCCTCTTTCTAAATTATGTTATCAGGAAACATCTATATTGTTCGTATGGGTCTAGATTATGCTCTGAGAATAGAATGTTCCCTGCATAAAGAGCACGGCTGGAGTAAATCAATGAGGATGCACTCAGAAACATCAATTAAAGGTAATACAAGTCTTTAGTGTGTTATCAGGGAGGGAGCAGAGTTTGAACATCTGATCTTCCCAACCCTGCCTTCCTCTCTAGGAAAGCAGAACTACTCAGAAATTCATAAGGTTTAAAAATAAAATACTTGTCTCCTCTCATCCTCATCTTTACTCAGGTTTTTACTCAGTGCTGGTTCCCAGCATAGTAGATGAGTGTGATGTTTTTCTTCAGATCTCAAAGTTCTGCTGGGTTAAGGAGTTATCTTTCTGCAAGTGTCACAAGTTGAGTACCTTGAGTTTGAGGTACATGCTTTGGGACACCTGAAACCTGATTGCTTGAGGTGTCAAGAGCCCATCAGTGATCCAGTGGAAGTCAAGTAAATCAGGTTCCAGACTTCCTCAGAGCACCACCTAGAAATTCAGATTTTCAAAGTTAACAGTGATGTCTGAATATAAAATAACAGCAAATCTGGGACAGAGGTGGGAACAAAATCTAGACCGTTTTACCTGTCAAGTGTGTAATACCTGGAGCTCATCTGCAGAGGGGTGAGTAATCAGGCCACCTTTGGACATCATTAGTAAGGGACATGTCCATAAACATTGTCATCATGTTCTCCGCTGGTCCCAGATAATTCCTGTTATTGAGGCAAATGAGAAATTAATGTGAATTTTCCTTCAGCCTATTAATTCTGCACCCCCTTTACACATATTAATTCAAATGCAAAATCTGAGCCTCCCCTGTTCTCCATGCAGTTCATGCAGAGGGTTCCTGCTCAGGCATTATTCGTTACCTACATGACACTCATCCATCATCGGGATTGCAATTGTGAGGGGTGGAAAATTTTCTTCTCACTACTCGGAAGGAAAAAGGACCTTACAAAGAATTTATAAGCTTCTTCAGCTAAGTTAATTATGCAGGAAAAGGTATTTTTCACTGCAAGGAGCATAGACGAGCAGATTCCATTCATCGCTCAAATGCAAAACGATTTAGGCACCTTTGGTTTTAGTGGCTTATTTGATTAATATTAAGGTGGTGGAGCAGGGGAGTTAGTGTTTTGGGTCTTTTTTTTTTTCCTCTAATGCTTTTTCCTGTTGGGCAGAAAGCTGCTCCCTTTTCGTCACAGCCTGGATAATGAATTGCAGTGTACAAAGCCAGTCATACAATACGCAGCAACGGCAGCACGGAGCAAGAATCTTTGGGAAGAGTTTCCATAGAAACATTGACGTCTTCCTGGTGAACAGGACACTGAGTTCCTTCAATGGGAGGTATGAGGTTTTAAAGGAGCAGTGAGATGGCAGGAAGCCAAGATGGCAGAGCTATGACTCTGCATCTCCCAGCAGAATAGGGGGTTGGAGCTGGTAGGAGGGGAAGAAAAAAATTACCCAATTACCCTTACATATCAAAATGTCCGATTTGATGGTTGCTGCTTGAACAGTACTGTTCAGAGCCTGGTAAATAATTAAACTGCTGACCGCAACATATGTGAGACCTGGCAGCCAAAAATCATAAATACTCAAGGCTGTGAACTAGCAGCTTCTAAAAAATCTTGTCAGATTTTGCCACAGACTTCATCAGCAGAAGCCTTAAATTCAGTGCAAATTGGCATGATGCAGGCACAAACCTCCCAGGGACGAACAAGGTTGCACTCGATGATGCGCACCCTCCCCTTCCCTGCTTGTCTTGGAATGAGACAATGCTTTGCTAATGTTCCAGCTCTGTGTCTTAAATAGCCCTGCGTCTACCCAGCTAAATAGTGGCAGAGTAGCCCTGTCTGGAAGAAGGCTGTTTCTAGAAGGAAAACAGTCAGAGGAAATGTTTTTGCCAGAAATGTTGGAAGTCATACAAAACAAAAAGGCAGCATGTGAAACAATTTTTTGTTCAGGCTCACAAAATGCTTCTTTTCAGAGCAATTTCCAGATAAGACCAATGAAGACGACAGTCCCTTCTCGGAAAGAGTGTGACCCACCCCACGGCCCATCTGATGCCAGGTATGTTGTCCAGAGCCTCCCCCTGGCCATGGGAGTTGTGGCTCTGGAGTGACTACTACTCAGCCTGAGAAAGTGAGCAGCCATCTGACCCAACAGAGTCCCTCTCAGCCTTCATGGTTTCCTCTAGCTCTGACTGAGCTGTGTATCTCTAGCACAATTCAGATGACTCTCTGGGGTACCTGAATGTATTTCAGCATCTTACATGTGTCACTCTCCCAAACGGACACATAAAATGGCTTGGGCTGGGAGGGACCTTAACACTCATCCAGTTCCAACCCCCTGCCATGGGTAGGTACACCTTACACCAGACAAGGTTGCTCCAAGCCCCATCCAAGCTGGCCTGGGATACTTACAGGGATGGAGCAGCCACAACTTCTCTGGGCAATCCATGCCAGGACATCACAAGCCTCACTTGGAAGAATTTCTTCTTTGTACCTAATTTAACCTGCTCTCTCTGTCAGCTTTAAAAATACTAAATACCCAAACACCTTCTTGGGGTGAGTCACATGAGGTGAGGACTGCCCACTGCAGCTCTTCCTCTATTTCTCTCCAGGGCTGATATCTCCGGGCTGACTTGTTGTTTACCCAGCAAACTCCTGTGGAGTTTCCTTTAAGTAGGTGAGCTGGTGGGAAGCTGTGCTCTACCGGGACAACATGGAGCAAGGAGGGAACTTTGCTCTATGCAGGAGCAGGTGCTGTGGTCTCGAACCAGCCTTGTCCTCTCTGCAAGAGAGCTTCTGTTATTCAAAAGTATCTTGCAGGTTTCCACACATATGTTTCTTGTTCAAATCCCTCCAGAGTGATTATCAAGAAATACAAGGCATCCACAACCCCATTACAGTTGAATGGGAGCCCCAGGTACCCTGCACCTTCTGTAGTCTGCTCCAGACAGTCTTCAAAGGCCAACGACTGCAGTGTGGCTGCTGACCTTAATCCCTGTTCTTTACAATGCTCACAGACTGTGGCTATTTATACTGCTCTTATTACAATGCTGAAAACTCTGCTGAGAGTGGAATGATTTCAAATCTATATGGGTATGATGCCACATGAAGTTCTGGTTTGTAATTTCATAGCAAAGACATCCATTTATTAAATGGGCTCCAGGTAGGGTGTTTGATACAGAATATGGCATTGATCTATTTGCAGAATGTTTGCAAGAAGATCATTTTCGTTCAACCTGTTCAGCAAGATTCACAGTAGACAAAAAAAGACAGAAAAATCAGCAAGTCAGAGGATCTCAAAGAAATGTCTTGAGTTCCAGGGACTTATTCAGATTTTTTCACAGGATGATGATATGAATGTCTTTGAAGGGAATAGGTCAAGTGGGGAAAACAGATGTGCATCTTCCTGAGGAGTACTTAATTCTTTTCCTCCGTTTGTCTCAGTGTTGACTTAACCCTGTTTTGTGTATGGAGAAGACTTAGAAGTAAAGACCATTTAGAATGAGGGATATTTTGCATGAGCACTTTGTCTTTATTTACGACTTAGGGGAATTTGAAATCTCATTATTCTTTCTTGATAACATACCTTTATAAGGTGTTCAGCTAGCATGACAATGAACTTGATTTATATATCCAGGTAGCCTGGATTTGCATGCACCAGGAAAAGACTGAAGGCAAACCAGACCCCACACCCACCATGATAAGACAGCTGAGTCGAGGTATGTGTGGGACAATACCTGGAGCTGATCTGGAAGGGCAGGGACCGTGCCCAACCTCTGGCTGACAAACCCACAGCATATGGGACTCATGTGCTGGCATGAATCTACTTGTGTTTACATAGAAAGAGGGCTCAGTTCTACTGAATTAGGAAGAAATCCAGATGGAGTAGGGGGATGCTCTAGTCTGACTGCAGCTGGGCCCTCTGCGCACCTCGGTGTGATATTTTTGGAAGAGCGAGCAATAAGTGAAATTATCTACTTGACTGGTATTAAACCAGTGCACTACAGCAGTCCTGAATTTCTCTGAATCAAATCTTATCACAGCACTTCCTTTGCCAGAGGTGCTCTCTCTCTTCTCTTCTCTTCTCTTCTCTTCTCTTCTCTTCTCTTCTCTTCTCTTCTCTTCTCTTCTCTTCTCTTCTCTTCTCTTCTCTTCTCTTCTCTTCTCTTCTCTTCTCTTCTCTTCTCTTCTCTTCTCTTCTCTTCTCTTTTCTCTTCTCTTCTCTTTCTTTTCTCTTTCCAGATGATCCGCAGAGCTCAGTGCTGTGCTGAGGGGTTTTTTTAGGTGAGCCACAGGCTCACATCCCTGACCAAGCTGTTCTTGCTCCAGATGAGCAAACCATCTCTCAAAGACACTTAATGAAGTTGCACTTAAGTCTTATGAAACCTGATGGCCCCTGATAACCCCTTTGGTGCAGTGCTGAACTGGTGGGAAAACTCCTCAATAGAAATGAAGTCATTCCCATTAAAGGCAGATTTATGTGCTGCTGGCAGGACCACGCACCATGCCCAAGGGTCTGCAGCAATGGATGATTCTGTACTGGCTCATGCTTGGTGGAGAAGTCCTACAAATGTCTCTGCATGCTGCTTAAAACTTGTAGACAGGCAGTTCCCTTTTCATATGTTGCAGTCAAGAGCTGCCAAAGATATGTAGATCTTTATATTCAGGCACTTCTGTTCAGAAGAAGCATCGGTGCCCTGCTCCCTGGCTGAATGGGGAAAGTCTTCCACCTGAGCCTATTCCCTTTGGGTGGATCTTCAGGAAAACTGCAGGAGGAACCACAGCTAGCAAACACTTTGCAAATCCTCTACCCAGATGAACTGCTGCTCCTGGACTAGAGTCTGTGCAAACAGCAGGGAAATTTTATTTCCTGTGATACATAATTTAAGCTTTCCTTCCAGCAGATCCTGCTTCTTTTTCACATCAGCTCCTCTGCTGAATCTAGGACACAGGAGATGCTCAATCCTGCCTTCTGGGCTCTCCTTCATCAGATTCACAATGGTTTTGTGCTCCAACAGTAATCACAAGCTGCTCGCATTAAATGCCACGCCATTGGAAATGCTTTCCAAAGGGCTCCAAGTCTTTGATCATTCCTTGTAATAGCAGAAAATAAAGTATTTCTTTCAATAATGAAAAATGAATTCCCACTTTATCCTTCAAAATGGCAGTGGATTTCTGTGCCTTAGATGTTATACAAGCCCATTGCAGTGGCCATTTTGAACAACTAAACTTCCTATAAACAGCTGAAATTTCCAAGGTGAGGATCCCATTGTTGCAAATGCTGCCTTGGAGATTGAGAGCATGTGCTGAAGAACAACAAAAAGGAAGAACAGATTTTTTTAAAGATGGGAATTTGATACCAAAAATTAAGCATGGCCATAACAATTACAGCCATCTAGTGGGCAATTTTTAAAAAATTAAATAACACTGATATTCAATTTCAGTAGTAAAATACTTGTAAATAAAAGAGGTCTAGCACATAACCTGGGGAGCAGTTTTCACTGTTTTGTTGTTGTTGTTTTTTTAACTTATTCTTCAGGAATACAGAAAACCTCAAATATTTTCCTTCTTGCATTGTAGTCTACAAATATTAGGAAAATTAGATCTCATCTGGTGCTACTGTTTTAATGAGGGACTTGCTGAGAGCATCCAACAAAGTGTGTTATTGCTCACACTGCAGCTGAAGGGACATAATCTCTTTTTAACAGAGATTTCCTTTCTCCAACTGGTTCATTAAACTTTCAAGTTAGATATATGACAACACAAGCTTTAAGTTAAGTAGTTGGCAACAAATCAACAGGCTTCACAGAGTGATTAAGGATCTCTTTCTGCAGATGCTTTGTATGTGTTCTTTTGGCTCTTGATGTCATCCATCATTTCAGGAGTTCCTTGGGTTTCATGGGGTATTTCATGTTGATAGGATCTCTAGTCAATTTCTACTGAAAAAGCAAATTGGAAAGTAAGCATTTCATCTGAATCTCTGCATATCAAAAGGAAGAAAAAGTAAATTCTTTCATTTGTCTTACTTTTATATGGATCATACGGGCTGAAACACTCAGCTTCAGATCTGAATTCCAAAAACTCCAAAGCATTTTGGTTTAGCCCATCATAAAATCTGCACTGGAATTTCATAACAGTACTTTTTAATCCACCTCCAAGAAGGGAGAAGATCCTCTGTGAGAGGGTTTGCTCTGTTAGAAGTTTTTGGTTTGGCTTTTATTCTCTTCAAACTCAGTAATCTGTATTCGTGATTTTAAATACATATTTACAAAACAAACCTTCTCAGAATAATTTCCACAGGCTTTTGATCACATGCCTTAGAGTGGAAGAACAGGCTACAGGATCTCTCAACTCTGCGACAAGAAATAACTGGCTGTGAATTTTGGAAATCCTCTCTGGCATGTGTTCAAGCTGGTATTAATGCAAACCACCCCATGCCAATCTCCTGACTCACCCCAAATGGTAGTTCCTGACACTCATCTCATTGCTGGCCTTCCCTTGGAAGAAAGCAAAGCAGCTACTCCCTTCCTTCCTGAAACTTCACGTGCCCCAATGGCTGCTGGACAGGGCCATCTTCTGTGTTTCCAAGTGTTTAACTCGGGGAGTGAGGCTCTGCCAGTGGATCTTGAAAAGGTGTTTGCAGCATTAAAATTGGTATCAGCTCCCCAGTCCCTGGGCACAGAGCGTCCTTCAGCCAGTCCTGGTGGTTTCATGTTTGAAGCATGAAAACCTCTTTGCAGCAAGTATGTCAAATTCTCTTTGTGACTCTGGTGTAAATCTCTTTGAAGACAGATATATGTCAATTACAGCATCATGTTGCTTCTAAGTTCTATATATATTTATAGGACTCGATGGTCTTTTCCAGCTCAAGATGCTCTATGATTCTATGGTATTTATGTATTTATATATTATTTACATAGTGTATAAATATCCAAGTAACCACTATCCAGATACAGGCAACATTTGCAAACAAAAATGCTGTTTAGATACCACAGTCCTGCAGAATCTTGTGTGTTGGAGGAAATCTCATCCCACATTTGTTTGTGCCAGTTCCAGGAGGTTTTTTATTCCTTGTCTTGCAGGCAAGATGTGAGGAGTGAAGGGCAGAGGCTATGCTGCTCTAACTATGAATTTCTTGACCTCTGACAGTTTTAGTTTTTTTTAATCACAGCCTTTTCTAAGAACAGGCAATGCACTACAACTTGCCATATAAAATCCTGGATAGATATGGAGCTGTATTTCTGATGCAGTTACTGGTATTTCATTGACCTTTATTTGCCAAGTGGAAATAACATGCAGTGATTCAGGGGAAATTTTTCACTTGCAGAGAAAAATAGTGACAAAAGAAAGCAAGTGGGCTACAAATTAATAAATACAAATCTCAATAGCAGGAATCAACTTCCAGCTGGAGTTGGCCACTTGTCTGTGCTTTGGATGCATCAGGGCTGTTGTGATGATGCTCTGCGGGGCATGACAAAGCCACGGCTCAGGAGCTTATGGGTGACCTCAGCCAGCCTCAGGGACAGGGTGGCCCCCCTCCAGCCTCCCTCCTCTGTTTTTTTTCCCCCCAGATGAAGACCTGGGCCTCAAGGATTATCTGTCCTACCATAGGCAGTGGCCTCTCCATGCTGTGTTGTTTCTTCAGCCTTGTGCCTCCACTGGGCTCAGTTGCTAAAAGGCTTTTACTCTGCAAAAAGGCTGCTTATACTCATGGTCCTGTTGATGTGGATATGCAACCACCAACTCTCCAAAACCTCAGGGAAAAACTTTTTTAAGAGGACCTGAGCAAAATACAGCCCCACTACAACTGCAGCCTCAATGTTGGCCAGCAGACTACCCTGGAGGAGAGCTGGTGAGTAACAAAGATAACTGATGTTTTTCCTAGTGAACATCAGACTGACTCACCTCTATTTTGTTTCTTTTATTGTTATTTGTATTGCTATGATGGCAGACAGCAGATCTCAGCTATTGAGTCCAGGGTTTTATCACCATTTAACAGGACAAAGTGCCTGCTGATATGTTTCCAGACTAAATGAGTAGGAGGCAAAAAAAGAAAAGGCTAAGTCACTTGCTCACTGCTGCCCTATAATTCAGGGCTGCCCTACGCCTCACTAAGCACCTTCACTCACCTATGGTGGCATTTTTTCCTGCTAGTTTTGCCTCACTTTAAGCCGACATTTATAGATAGTCAATACCATTTGTTTTCCAAATAAAAGATCCACTTGGCATATATATTTCAGCACCTGTCGTGCTGCAGGGGGAGCACTTGCTACCGGCAGGGGCTGCTCAGATCCAAAGCTTTTTATTGAGATACTGATCTGTGGCATCAGAAGGACAAAACATGCAAGTGGTGACCCCATGCCACTCGCTCTGGCTGTGTCATTCTCCAGTGAGCAGCACAGTCCCGTACAATCAGTTCCTCTGTTAGATGAAGTCAGGATCTATTCCTGGGCAGGGATGCCATAGAAAATGTCTCTCTGGAGCTGGTATCTTCCAGGGATAATGTCTCTCTCAAGCCAATGTCTAGCACAGGATAAGCTTCCTACTGCCTGAAATACACATCAGCCTTTCAAGGCCTTTGCAACAGTGTGGGTGCTGCTGATGCTGGGAGCAGTACCACCACTGCACCCGCCAAACAGAAGAGATCCCACAGAGTTCAACAAAATATCAGGGCCTGGATCCATGCATCAACTGAAGCAGAATAATTCCCAGAACCAGAGAGAAAAGCACAAACAAAGAGAACCTAGAAGTCAAAGAGACAAAAGCTGGCTGGGAGACTAATGCAGAAAAGCTCTGCTCAAGGTTGGAGGTTTAATGAGAGCTAAGTAGGATGGGACTTGGCATAGATAGAAGCTGTTAGGAACAGTAGTGAAGAACAGAATATGCAGATAGTGAGAGGGGAAAACAGCTGAAAGAGGAGGCTGGGAGGAAAGCAGGTAAAGGGGTGTAAATTTTGGCTTGTGTGTACCAGTACAGTCGCTACAACCCTGCAAGATGTGGTCTAGCATGGCAAAAGCCAGACAGTTCCAGAGGATCCCTGCAGGAAGCAAAGCTGCTTAGCTGCTCTAGGGGGACAGAAGTGGTGCTGACGCTGAGAATGGGCACTCCTGCTCTCCTGCTGCTCCAAGGCTTTGTCCTGGCCCAAGAGTTGGAGGCAGTTTCTCTGGCTTTCTTCTGGGGGGGTTGGTGGGAGTTTTGTTTGTTTGTTTGTTTTGATTTTTCTTTTTATTATTGTTGTTGTTTTGAGGAGGTTTTGGTGTTTTTTATTGTCTTTTTTTAAGACAGATTCCAGATGGGTTCTGCAGTGGCAGCTCTAACTCCTGCCCCAAGTTGCCTGGGCTCTCCGAGCACCCCAGTGCTTGCTAAGAATGACCCTGGAACTGAACTAAGCCTGTACCAAGTGCCACCTCTGTGACAGTGGCTTGGACTCACCATGACAGAGGTGTTGGTGAATCTCTGCTGGTCTGACCCACCATGGTCAGGGTATCCCAGGCTAGCCTCACCACCCAGGACCAGCCTTCACCACCCAACAGCAGCACAGGAGGTGGCCAGAGGGGTGAGGATTTGTTTGCACTGATCTCAGCTCACATCTTGGCTGGGGAAGACATGCCTGGCATTCTGGTCAGCGATGACTGATTCTTGAAGTAAATAATCAGGCATTCTGGAGGGCTGTGCCTGTGTATTAGGAGAATTATTGCTTTCTTCCAGCCTCAGCTGTGTAAAAATGCATTGCTTCTCTTTATGAGAAATTCCTATCTCCATCTGTCAGTCATCTTGTCTCAGTGGGGAAAAAACCCCCAAGCCCTGTTATATCAGAAAATGAGAAAATTATCAATATCTAGAGTGTATGTGAAAAACAGGAGCTCTTTCTCCATTTGGGAGAATTAATCTTGATTGTAATGTCTTCTAAATGTTAGTGGCTTCTCAGACTTTCAAAAATGTTAATAATCCTGAGGTACCAAATACTTTGCCTCGGAGTTCTCCATATTAAAAACATTGTCTTACCCTCTGCAGCCATCTCCAAGTCTCTTAGAGATGAGCGGTCCTATACACTGCTTTATGCATTCAGGAAGCAGAGGCAGGATTAGTACATTCATGCAAACACAACAGGCTCTGATGATTGCCTCTGTATCAAGAGTCAGGATCCAGATCTGGTGCCTGAGATCAGCTTAATAAATACTATCAACTTCTGCCAAGCACAGGAATAGAAAAAAATATGTCAATAGCTGTAGCTCTGAATAGGAATCCTTGAGTAAAGGAAATCTCTCTTTTTCAGATTTCCACTGGCCTCGTTACACTGCCTTGGGGACAGAAGGGAGCACAGAGGAGACAGCCCCAAGTGCTACAGCTGGGCTATGAGGGGGTCCCATTTGTTTCAGGGATGATAGCCCACCCCTCTGCATCACAGGGGTGTCTAAGCCAGTCTGGGGTTCTTTTTCCCCTGAAGAGCAGCCACTGACAACACCTGCTGCCCCTCCAGGAGGGAAGGTGGGTGTTCAGGTGAGTGGGCTCAGCCTTCCATCCTCCTCTCCTAGAGCCACACATGCATCCCTGTGCTGCCCAGGGTCTTGTGCTGTTGTTGCTGCCTTCAAAAGAGTTGATTTTGGCATCAGCTCCCCATGGGAAACCTGTGAACAGCTCCTTGTCCCTCAGGCTATCTCAGACTCCAGCAGAGCCCCAGCTCCTGTGGCTGCACACAGGTCTGTCCCACTGCTTTGGGCTGTCACTCATGAACATGTTCCTTCACATGCTCCAGGGAAGCCTGAAGCAGCCAAGGCTGCCACATGCCACCATATCCCCAGGCATGCAGAAGAGTAGTTTAATTCAGATCCAAGCTTTATTAAGGCTACCTGGAACTACAGGTTTTGAGTCCTGGCTCCACTGAAGCTAGCTGAGGGCTTGAGTGGAAGAATGCGGCAGAACTCACTACTTCTCCAGGCACTCCTGTGATAGGACTCACAATTACATGTGAATCTGTTTTGCTATTTTCCTTTTCAAATATCTGTCCCTTTTGCTTTTATGAGTCATCAACTGTTTTATTTCCCTAGCAGATTAGATTGCTCCTCTCACTGTACCTTTGGGCTTTTGCAGCTGAATGGGACCCAGGAGATCTGAGCATGGAGCATCGGGATCAAAGACACAGTAAAACACAAAAAAGGCAGCTGGTGCTCAGCAGACACCACAAGTCACTTAAGATGTCTTTTGTTTTTTAGCTATTGTTTGGTTAAATGTGGTACCTGCATCTTGAACAACAGGCAGAAGCAGGGTATTGCACTGATGGGCTGTTATGGAGTGCAAGGTGAGGTTTCAGTGTGGGAAGCCAGAGGCAGCACATTTGCCCAGCAAGTCCTCCCAGGCAGTCCATTAGCTGAGCTCCCAAGGAGCCACACAAATGATGCATTTCTTTGAGCCCACACTGGAGAAGTTTATTTAAACGATTTGGTGCAGGGAAAAATGGATGCTGGCAGGGCTTTAGGTTCCAGCCAGGAGTAGATGGAGCTGTGGGAGTGTTGCTCCTGGAGAGAGGTCCAGGCCACCCACACTGGACTCTTCTTACTCCTGCATCAAGGTGTGCTGAGCCCTGAGGAGAGGTTTCCAAACCTTCTTTGAGTCAGATAGCTTACTTCTGGGATGCTCAAACTGGATGCAAGTGTTCCACTGCCCAGCTCACAGATCAGTGTCCCCATAATCTGAGGACCCCCATTCCACCCCATTGTGTTGTGCTCCATCTGCTCTTCAGAGAGCAGAGGACAAGAAACAGGATGCTTTCAGACACTTTAGCAACTGCTTTCTCAAAGCTTGTGGTGCTGCTCCAAAGGGAATTACTCTTTGCATGCACCAGTCCAGAGCTTTTTGGATGCACCAAGAGAATGAAATGTAATTTCCGTCGTTTTTTTCCTTATTAAGTTCCTCTGTTTTGAAGTTGAATTGAGTTTTCTGATCTAATTGTCCTTCCCTTTCCAAACAAATAGAATGGTTTGAAAAACTGCCTGTACTTTTATACACCAAACATCTGGTTTTGGTAAAAATTCTGTAACTTTTACAATATTACTTGCAGTCTACTGGGAAGGGAAGGTGATATTTAGTAGATAATATTTGCCCTAATTTTTTAAGGAAAAACCCCTATCCATTGATTCTGCTGCTGGAAATTGAGAAAGCAGCTGGGCTGAACTTTTAAGTGAACAAACACTTATGGATATATTTACACCTGCTCTGAAGCAGACTATCATAGGTGGAAACACTGTAATTATTCCCTCTCCCTGGTATCCACAGTTCTACAAAGATCTCCTGGAGCAGCTTGTTAACAAGTTACTGCTGCACATGGTGAAATTAGAATCAAGTCATTATTAACAACCAACCCAAACTGACCAAATATTACTAAAATTGGCAATAGCAAAGGTGAGAGGAGCTGCTTTGAGTCAGTTTTTGCTTCTTAGTCCCATCTATTTAAGAAGGTTGAGAATTACAAATGACAAGTGTGGCTGGCAGTTGAGCACGGACAGGGACCTGAGAGGGAGTGATAGGGAGATGCAACAGCAGTTTTTCTTGTGTTCCTTTTTCCATCACTGCATGTTTCCAAATTAATGCCTCTCCCTATAGAGTCCCTCTCCTTTGTTATCTTCCCACTCTTCTCCCACCTCCTTCTCCCTTGGTTTCTTTCTCAGAGCAGATGATCTCCTCTGCTCACCATCCAGGTTAACTCTAGTTTCAGTATCAAAGATCATTTAGGCTGAAAATAGCTTTTACTGGGCCCATGTTAAAACCCAGAGGTGTCTTGTCACCAGATATCCAGCTGCTCCACAGTCAAGGTTATCCATGTGCTGGTACTCTCAGTTCCATGGTCTCAAGCCATTGCGATTCATCACAACTCAGAAGGGTTGTAAACTCAGTTACAGCTGATTATGCGCCACATGGGAGGAGCTGAAGAAACAGGAAAAAAAATCATTAATATTCATCCAGACAGTCTGTCTTTTAGAGATATTTTTGTTTTGTTTTCATGGCAAGTTTTTTGAAGTGACATTAAATTGTTACTGCTTTGTGTTCATTAGGAAATGGCCAGTGGTGATATTTACTGTTGCCTTCTGGGGTACAGAGTCCAAATGACTCAGTTATGAAAATAAGCCTTACACTGTTCAGAAGTATGAAATGTGGCTCTTCAGTTCCAAGCATGAAGTAATGATGATTCCGGAGCAAGAGGATGGATGTGCTACAAATTCCAGTGCTGTGAACTTCTACCTCCCCTGCAGAACAAGGGAACAGAATCCTGAGCTGGAACAGCCTGGATGGAGTCAGGTGTGTGCTGTGTCTTAGTGATGCACTAAATGTCCAAGAGCATCTTCACTGTGGAAAGATATTTTAACAAGTGATCTTTACTTTGTGCAACCTGCTTTGGGTAAGCCAGCATTAGCAGAGGGTTGTATCAGACACCTCCAGTGGTCCCTTCCGACCTCAACCATTCCATGATCCTGTGATGATATTCGGAAAAATTTCTTCACCTAAAGGCCTGCCAAGAATTGGAACAGGCTGCCCAGGGCAGTGGTGGAGTCATCATTCCTAAGGGATCTAGAAGACTTGCAGGTGTGGCACTCAGGGACATGGTTTAGTGGAGCGCTTGGCAATGCTGGGTTACAGGTCAACTTGATCTTACAGATCTTTTCCATTCTAAAGGATCCTGGGATAAGATTCTGCATCCATGGCAGACTGATGGGGGGAGGGAACAGACAACTAGCAGTGGGGAGGGTTACAATGACTACCTAAGATGAGAGTCATAGTAGAGATTTCAAAATCTTCACTTCGTTAAAGGAGTAAATAGCCTTTCTTAATAGCAGGAGATGCAAAGCAGGTACGAATTCAGTGCCATTTTACAGCAATATCCTTTGGAAGATTTGCCAGATGGCTCACAGCAAGACTTTTAGACTGACCTTTTTTCCCAGCCAGCCATATCATCATCCATCAGACACTCACTTTTGACTGACATTGCAGAGCATGGCTGTCTCCTTTCTGCCTTATTTCTATCAGACTTATTTATATCTGGAACTGATATAAGTGGCACAATTTCTTTGTTTCATTAAGAGATTCCTTGATCTAAACTTTAAAGGATTTGTTTTCAGAGAGATCAAAGTCAACCCAATGTCTGGCACCCCTAAGGTTTTCTTACATCCCAGTCTTCAAGTAAACATGGAAAAGACATTTTATGGCAGAGTAGTAAACTATGGTGACTAGGTTGAAGTGGAGCTGGCCATGCATTCTTGGGTACTAAAACATGCCTATCATCCAGGCTTTTTAATTATTATTTTCCAAGAGGCAAAACAATGTTGACAGAGCTTGCACTATCAGATGCAAGTCAAGGTAAAACCCAGTCCCAACAGCAAGCATGGAAAAATTACATCCCATTGCCCAGCAACTCACAGTCAAGCAAGTAAAATATGATTTGCACAGATGAGCAGAGGCACTAACCTCTGTCAGGATGCTAACCTAGCAGCCACACACTCCTAAACCCCATCTGTCATGACCTGTTCCTTACTCCTGGAAAAACTTCATGCAGATGGCTCCCTAAAAGAGGCTATTAATTCTGAGCACCTTATTTATTAATTTTGGGATGTGAATCTTTATGTCCCCTGTTTTCTAAACACACAGTGATATGCTGTGACTAGGACAGACCTGTCTCATTCCTTCCTGTTGCTGTAGAAGGCTTTTTTTCCCAGCTTAGTTCAATTATTCCAGGAATTAGCAGGTCTCAGGACACACCCAAGCCTCTCTGCCTGTTACCTGCCAGTGCCATGGAAAGGATGGGGTGTTTGCAGGTGCTTTGAAGGAGCAAAGCTGAACAGAATTGCTGAGTGTTATTGTGGAGGGTTGGAGTACATCCTGGATATGAATCATCTTACTCTTTCTGACCTACTGTCCTAATTGAAACTCATTTATTCCTCAGATGCTTGTCACTGCCCAGGTCGTACCTTTTCATAATGAAGTAGCAGCCTAGAACTGCAGGTGTTTGCCCCACTCCTTCATTACGTGACAAATTAGAGCAGATTTAGTAAACAGACATGCTGAATCATGGATCCTCCCCAAACATGACCCTAAATCCCTGCCCTTTCGTTTTGTTGCTTTCTGTGGCAAGGTCATGCCAGGACATGGCTTTCCACTGGCTATATGAATTTTACTGCTGTGCACATTCCAGTAAAATCAAAGGCCTTACAAAAGGGATTCTGTAGAAGCTTTTTTTGTCAAGGCCTTTACACTCATTAGTTATAGTTTAGAGCACAAGCTGCAGGGCAGGACCAGCAGAGTTGCTCCTGTTTGATTGTGCAGGTGTTAATGCTTCTTCAGGAACCTCCATCACTTTGTAGATCAGAGATGATAGATGTCCCAGCCTCATTTTTCCAACACATTTAAGAAGCATGCTCTTCCCTGACCATCTCGTATCTCTGTTTATTAAAGGGAGGACTGATTGCCTGCTCCAAGATGCCCATAGTAACAGTTTGCCTGGCCTCATCCCTTTGAAGAATTTCCATCCAAGGGCTTATCTTTGCTGCAGAATGAGTTGGGACTTCTGGCCATGGGTGCTCTGCTCCCTGCTTTACCTGCACTTCTCCTGGCAGGGTAGCAATAAATGACAGCTGAGTAACCCACCAGTTATCATAGATTAAGAGGTTAAATGTTGGAGTGGTTGCAGACATTTAATCCATTATTCCCCTCAGCAAATCCCCCGGTGCCTCCCTTGAGTCTTCCCAGTGATGTTCTTCCTTGTCATCTAGGCACTTCCCTGATTCAGCTGAACTGGGGACATTAACAATTAATTGTGGATGTCACTTGGGTAGGCTGCTGTCAAATGTCACTGAATTAAGAAAGAGCAATCTGGATAGGAATACTGGGCTTTCAAAACACACTTCTGGCAATAGAAGTGAGAGCTGTCAAATACAGCCTGGGCTGGGAGTAACAACCAACACCAACCTGTCTGGGGAAGCCATGATGCTTTTGTGTATTTAACTCCTATCTTTGAAGGGTTCTGACAGCATTTTTTAAAATCTTAGAATGTGTTGCTTTCTTCACTTTTAGAGATTCCTTTTTTCTCATTACATCTTTTAGATGTGTCTTTATTTTGCAAAGGTACAGCCTTTGTGCTGATCAGCCAGAAGAGACCAGATTCTTAACTCTGGCTGGATTCCAACCCAGCTTTAGATCAGCTTTGAATTTTAGATTTACTCCTCCTTACCAATTTAAGGTGTTTTTTACAATAAGTTTTATTCTTAAGGGATTGTCTCTGGAAACGCATTTCAACTAAATTTCTTTTTATTCTACAGAAGGAAACTCTTGGAGAAAATATCATCCAGAAGAGAACTTTCAGGGGGCAGATCTCCTGGTGAAGGAACAATTGCATTACTATCTCTCTGGAGCCGGAGATAAATGGGCTTTATCCTCTTTGAGGCAAAGCATTTATCAGACAACAAAAGTTACAATTACTGGCAAGGAACCAGGTTGGACTGTACAGCAACAAGTGCTTCTGGAGAACCTAAGCCCAATATGTGTGCTGAAGTTACTCTTTATTTTCTGATATGAAACCAGTCCCACATATAAAGGAAACAAATTTCAGCCTTTTCCTTACTTGGTTTTCAACAGCTGCTCAGTTGCTCAATAGTTCAGCTGGCCAGAAAGGAGATGTTCATAGATAATTGGAAAGAAAACCAATTTCTGCCACTTCCATGACTGGTTTCACTCCCAGATCCTCCAGCTCAGGGCTGGCATCTTTTGCAGATCCTCAGAGGTGGGATTGCTGGTTAATATTTGCTGTAATTCATT
Organism: Motacilla alba alba; assembly: GCF_015832195.1. Lineage (NCBI taxonomy): Eukaryota > Metazoa > Chordata > Aves > Passeriformes > Motacillidae > Motacilla > Motacilla alba. The sequence goes on from NC_052033.1 coordinate 208,882, forward strand.
TAGGTCATAGCCCTTCTTCTTCTCTTTCTTTTCACTACCTGAGGGAGAGCTGAAACAGAGATCACCCAAGGCACAAGTGCTTGTTTAACTTACTGCCACAGTCAGCTAAATCTGAGCTCTCTGCTCAGTATGTGTGGCTCAGTTCACCTCAGGTGTCCAGCATTGCTTCTTACAATTGCCCTTCATATACTTAAATTTCAAAACCTGAGAATTCTTCTAGATTTAAGCATAATCACACTGTTATACCTCCAAATGAGTTATTTTCAAGATTTAAAAAAATCAATTTAAAATACTTGGGTCTGTATTTGCTTGCTCATGCTTGCAGGTACTTTTAATAAAAGTCTGTTCTGAGAAGTGTCAGGTGTGTATGCAGCCTTGGATTAGACTGAAATGAAATTGTGAGAATTTATGGAAAAGCTTTTTGTGAGAAAACATCCTCTGCTTTATAGCCTTAGAAACTAGAGAGTTACAGTTGGAGCTCAGAGAGTGGCTATGAATATGGAGAGCCAGGAGTTGGAATAATCTCAAGGGAGGCAACTGCACCAGCCAGGATGAAAGATGAGTTTCAGCAGAAAATTGATCAAGATAACGAAGCAGGAGGAAGATGTCTTATGACAGCAGCTGGATTTGTAGCACCTAGCCTCAAATAGGAGCATGAAACATAAGTTTGCTTGAAGGCAGAAAAAAATCAATCAGGAGATTTCACATAGGATTGTGAGACTATAGAAAGCTCCAAGGCACCCTGGAACACTGCACCATTTACCCTAATCGGGGGGTGAGTCAGCACTCAATTATACTCAGGCAATTTTATATTCAGTTTTTTATGCATTGGCAACAAAGCAATTTAGATAATATGGTCACACAGCAGAATCACTTTCTTCACAAATCTGAGTTCCATTAGCTACAATAAAAAGTATGTCACTCCAAGTGCTCATTTCCCAGCATGGAAGATAATTGTCATGTGGGATCAAGAAGAAATCTCTTCTTCCCATTGCCAAACTCAATGTAATTGTGTAACATGGCTGTTTTATCCCTGCTTCTGAAGATCTTAGTTATAGCTACTCTTGAGACTGCACAGATCCACTGCTGTGTGCAGGAGCTGCCTGAAGTCTTTGCATTAATAATAGCACATGAGATAATGGCTCCTACTGGGTTGTGTGTTTCAGAGAAAACATTCTGTTCTAATGAAGTGGGTCATATATATGTAGGTACACGAGGGTGGCACAGTCTATCCGTCACAGGGTAAAGAGCTGTGACCTGTGAAACAGAAGAATCTCTGTGAAACTGTGTTATTGGCAAGTCCCATGAGCACTCTCTGGGGGGATTTCAAGGTGTGGCTTTATGCAGCCTTTTGACATCAGTTCAGGAAAGACGTTATGCTAACATGACCTTTTGCTTAATCTTTTAAGGCACTTATTATATTAAATTGGGAATTACACCTTTAGGAATCAGAAGTTGGAGAGGAAATGAATTATTTACTATTTGAATTGAGTGATCATTTTAATGCCAGTGACAGACTGAGTCTCCCATGAACTGTTCTTTACATGAACAGGATGCACAAACTGTGTAAAATCTACTATGTATGTCTCAGGAGCAAACACACAGCTTGAATCTTCATTCCCTTCCATTATTCCTGTCTCTGTGACTTAAGGGACTTTAATAGGAGCTGAGTAAGGACCAGATCTGCAGCACAGCAAGCTCAAAGAGAAATTTCCATTGACTTTTCCCCCCCATGGATAATACCCTTAAAGATTCAGGGTCAAACCTTCAACTGTCATATCCTGACATCTTTCCACTCAACTAGCTCTTCATGTCTGCACAAGTGCTGGGTTCCTGTTCAGCTGAAAAGAAACACCCTAGTTGGTATTTGTTTTGTGTTTTAAATAACATACAGATAGTTTTCATGATCGTCTCATGAGAACAATTTTCAGACTGTATTTATCAAGACACAGATATTTGAACTCATTTACTTTGAAGTCACCATCACTCACACTGTCATAGCATGACAGCACAGCACGTTAACTCAGCCCTTCTTAAATCAGACTGCCTTCAGACCCAGTATCAACACTTCTAACCAGTGCCTTTCCTAAAGGTGATATTCTGCCTGTCACCTGGTAGTCACTAATTAAACTCTCCAAGTCCTGGACTCAGTATAAAACACTGTTACTAATAGAAATAGCATGCAGAAAGGCATAAGAAACCCAGTCAACAGCCACACGCTCCAGAGAAAAGGAATTGCCTGAAAGCTTAAAATATGGATGGCTTCTTACTGAGCTGCACTGTTCTTGGCTGTTTTAAATTCTTAGGCAAGAACCAAGGGAGATCTTCTGGGGATGTTAAAATTATATTTTGTTCTGGATTTTATAGCATAAAACTGAGGCACCTTCCAATCTCAATAATAAATTGACAGTGCATGGAAACATCCTTCCTCCCCTTTTCATTCAAGGTGTGTCTACATCACTTAGTTGAAAAACTAGAAAACAGTGAAGGCTTCCCTGATCCTTCCTAAGTAAACAAAAAGCATTGCTGGGAGACCCAAACGGTGCAGATTTGCTTTAGAGGACACTGTGGTTAGTCAGAAAAGGTGGTATTGGCTGGATCTTCGCCTAAATAAAGTTGAGTTTCCATTTATTTCAAAAAGAGACCCCTGGTAGTTCTCAGATTATATTTTTTTTACCCTAGCTGATGATAATCAGAACATTAAAAAAAAGTAACAGAATTTTTATGTTTATTGGACTGTTTTGGTCAACAGTCACCCCTCTATTACTCTTTCTTTCAGTTTAAACGGACCAAATGAAAGCTATTTCTTTGTACTGACTTTTTTCTCATTTACTATCTATTTTTTTTCACATTTAGTATCTCTCTTGAATAAGACAGAATGGCTTTCCTGGAATTCCCTTTTCAGGAAAACAAATATTTACTTGCCTTACTGGAAAATGCTAAGTACACAAAATTCTTAAGTAAATTCCTAGTGAGATGTTTTCAAGCTACTTTCATCTATTCAAAGACTGAAAGGGCAAAAGACCGGCCCTTCATCTTCAGTGCTTATTTTTGATCCCCATGAAAGTACAGACAGTTTAAAAAGCAGCTTTCTGTCTCTTTAAAACTGTTTATGAATCATTGTTTGGAATGAGCATAGTAAAGAACTTGAAGCTGATTAACTTAGAAGTTCTATGACTATCAGCTAGAACAGTCCTCATCTCATAATTTTATCTATTAACAGATACTGCACAACTAACTGACATTAAACTGGCAGGTTCCCAGCACAAAAGTGAACTCAAGTAAAAAATTATATTGGATTTTAATAAAACTTTCTTCAAAGGTCAACCTCTCTAATGTATGAAATCAATCTTCCTTCCTCCTTCCTCAGCCCATTTATTCACAGCTATAGGAAATTCTGATGCTCATAAAATATTTCCCATTCCTTATCCCTCTTATTATAGTTTCTCTCTACTATTCTCTCTACTATTATAGTTTCTCTCTTTACCTTTCACAGCAGTTTTAGATTACTTACTCCTCATTTCACTCTTTTTTACTGGCCTTCTCAGAATCTGTACCCCATTCTGAAAATGTCACTTATCAGGCTCCTCTTCAAGTACAGATCCTACCTTATACCATCTTCAGGCAAAATAAACAACGCACATTTTTACTTGAAGTTTCATCCTTGAAGCTGGATGAAACTTTGGGAAGAAAAAAGCTTTGGTGCAAAATCTTTATTTCTCCTGGTTTTATTTCTCCTTCTTACCCAACAGCTGCTTTCTGTGTCTTGCTCAGGACTCTATCAACTTATTCTAGGTAAGCTACAATATTGGTAGCATTCCACTTAGGAGAGGGGGATGTCCTTGTGAGCTCTGAGCTCTCATCTCTGGCAAATCAGTTCCTTCTATTGATGTTGGCCCAGAAAAATTATATATTCACAGGATTAGAGACAAGCTTGGGGCTCTCCTAGAAGGTGACCTGGCTGTTTTGCCTGAATGCTGCTCCTGCTTATTTTTTACTCCATTGAAACAACGTCACTTACAAGGTGATTTTGTGGTTTCCCACCTCGAAAACCTTTGTGGTCAGAGAGCTTTTGGTACTGGGCAACATCTGATGCGTCCAGACCCTCTTTCTAATCAGTATTTATTTATGGAAAAATCACTGCTGGTAAAGTGAAATGTAAGAGAATTTACATCCCATTTCAAACTTGGTGCTAAGATATCTGCTGGAGAGCAGCCAGGCCTGGTTGCTCACTCTGACAGATGGTGGGGAAAAGGAACACATGTTAAAATCAGCAAATGGATAAAATTTGGCTAGAGAGGGATGAATACAATGGGGAAAGCTTTCCAAGTTTTCAAGATCAAAGCCAAAGCTCCCATGCTAAAAGGAGAATTTTGAGCCCAAAAAGGAAAATGTTAAAAAAGAGACTGCACTCTATTCAGGAATGTATGACACAAAACTTCATGTCCACGATCAGGACAAATCTTATGTATTCTGTACAGCAACATTCATTTAGCAGAGAAGAAGATTCTATGAAAAGGATGGGTGGTGGAAATTCTGAGCCTGTCTTCCTGCAGCTTTCAAATTCTTGTCCTCATTGACATAATTAGCAAAAATTTTCTTTGTTATATATAATTGCTTTAAACTACTTTTAAGATTAACAAACTGTATTTTGGATTTTGATGTGTTGATCAATAAACAATAGTAATTTAGATTTTTAAAGAGAGCTAGTTATTATTTCAGGAATCAAATTTAGATTTCTTTAGCAGAAAAGAAGGTCTGTCTCTTTGTCAAGTCTGTGCAGTCTCTGCAAGGTTTTGCAGTAATGTAGTTGTTTTACAATGCAGAGATCTTAGATTTGGAGATTATTTTGCAGAGACCCAGACTGTGGAAACTGTAGTTCAGTTGCTGATGGCCAGCATTGCAGGATCTGGCTATGAAAAGGGCATTAGATCAAACCCTTCTTATTTAATACAGATTAAGAAAGTCTTCTTACTTCTAATCTCACTCCTGCCTCCTGCCTTGCTCTGAAATACTTGTGTGGATTTGCTTTTCTGGGGAGAGGACTTGTCAATGTCTGTCAGGAGAAATGAGAATATACAGTTTTTCTTTTCTTTTAACATTAATTTTCCAGCTGAATAGAACTGGCAACATGAGAAATATTTTGATGCTGGAGTTATTTTGTATTGATTGCATTTTTAAAGATTTTTCTAGCAGGGAGGCAGACATTTTGTTATTGCTGTGTATTAATCAAAAGGGCTGAAAAACACTGCAGGCCCTGCTCAGACCCTTATGGATCAAAAAGCCAGTCAATGTTTCAAGAATAAAAATGATCCTGGATTAAACTCTGGGTTTAGGTGTTAATAATTTAACACTACAATATTTTGGCCACCTACCTCTGACATGCGTATGTGGACCATACTGTGATCACTGCAGTTTAAAAGCTATTTTTTCAAACAAAAAGGATAAACTAAAACTTTCACTGGAACACTAGAAGTGGGGTTGATCCTCAAATAGGTTATTCCTGGGCCAATGACCCATCAGTAACATTTAGAATCATAGAATGGTTTGGGGAGGGAGGGACCCAAAAATTGGTCTAGTTGCAATTAACAGCAGATTTTTCTACAGCATGGACTGCATGAGAAGCTTCCTTTCCATAAGCCCCAGAAAAGCACATCCTGATTTTTACAGCTTTAAAGGATCCCATGGTTGCCTTGATTACCAATGTCTTAGCTCTGTACATTTAATTCAGTTGCTAATGCTTCTCATGCAGCACTAAAGTCATTTAAAAGAAAGACTCTGCTTTTAAAACCTGGCTTTTTTTAGCAGCTCAGCAGCAGTATACAGGCTTGTAAAGCTCCTTATGAAATCTCACCTGAAAACACTGATCTGCAGCACTGTGCAGTTTTTCCCACTTCAAAGGGAAATCTGCTGCTGCCACCCCAGAACTGAGCAAAGCAAGAGCTGAACCAGTCACCAGTGGCTGGCTGATGTCACCTGTCAATGTGTGTTTGTTGTTCCACGGAGACTCCCAAGCTCTAATGTCAAAACCAAACCAAACCAAAACAACCCCCTCTACTTGTCTTTTCACCTTCCCTGTTTAGGGAGTTCTTTCACTTTGTCTCTTTTTGATCAAAACAAATACCCAGGACTCTCTCTCAGATTCCCGGAGATGCTACATTAGTTCCCAGTAGTCTCCCAGTTACCAGTGATTGTAATGTTATAATCTTCAGATTTTATTCTCCGTTTGGGGTACATAGTGACAAGTGACCCAGTTTTCACTGAAAGCATGTTCAAGCCTCTAGACTTAAAAATGGGTGAGAAATACACGGGAAAATTGTAAATATTTTGGGTCTTAAGATTTTCAAGTTGTTTGGAATACTGCAATCCCAGTGACATCACCATTGATACATTTGAATAAAAACTATGTTTTACAATTAATGAAGCCTTCCATCAGAAATGTTAAGCTGTGGAAAATCCTAAATATTACCTTCTTCTTTCCCTTAATATTTCAGCTTTTGGGCTACGGCCTCGCAATCTCATATATACTCTCAGCTACAAAGGGTTAAACGTCGTGGAATTTCTTCCGACTGGCATTTCCAAGTTTCGCCTGGGGCCCATGTAGCGCTTATGCCAAAATGCTTTATTATTATACAAACAGAGGAAGAAACGGAGGAAAAAAAAAAAGAACAAAAAAAATCCCTCCAATTTGTCCTCCAGAACCGCGTCCTGCTGGCAGTGCGAGCGAAACCACCCCAGCGAAACCCGGAGATGTTTTACAGAACACTGGGGTGGGTCCCATCCACTGCACTGCACTGCACTGCACTGCACTGCACTGCACTGCACTGCACTGCACTGCACTGCACTGCACTGCACTGCATCCCAAATACGCCTAGAACCTCCGACCTCGCACCAAACCCCCCTACCGCCACTGCTCACCTCCGTTCCGCCAAAACCCGGCCTGGATCCGCCCCCTCGTCCCGCTGGCCAATCAGTGGCGGCCGCTCGGGCAGACAGCAAATCGCCAGGCGTTGCTATCTGTGGGGAGTATTTTTAGCCGCCGGGCGCGGCGCAGGGGAGATGCTGGCGGCGATGTGAAGGGTCACCCTGCGTCGCCCTCAGGAAGGAGCCCGGCTGAATCACCTCAGAGCTTGAGGGGTGCCAGCTGTGCAGGCGGCCCTTTCCGGCCCCGCCATCGCCGCTGCCGAGGGCCCCACGGGCCACGGTGGTCATGGGAGATGTAGTTCAGCGCTCCCCCCTTTCCCTACCCCGCGGGACTAAGGGGCGCAAGGGCAGGGTTTGACGTCAGCAGTGACGCAACGGGGCTGCGAAGCGAGCCGCGCATTGACGTCAGAGTGGCCCCGCGCGCCACACCGGGGGTGGGGGAAAAGTGGCGGCGGAGCGTCCCGGGCGAGGGCGGAGCCTCGGCAGCTGGGGGCAGGGCCATCCGGACGCTAGTCAGTGCGGGGAGGGGCTTGGGCCGTGTGGCCGCGCGGAACGTAGGCGAGGGGCGCGGCCGTGGGCGGGGCAAGGGAAGGTATAAGTAGAGCGCAGCAGGCGGCGGAGCAGGAGCAGGGGGATTGGAGCTGCGGCGGTCGAGCGCGCCCGTCGTGGGGGTGTGAGCAGCGCTGCCCTCCCCCCCCCTTCCCTCCCCCCCTTTTTTTTTCCAACCCTTCCCCCTCCCCTTTTTTTTTTTTTTTTTTCTTCTCTATCCTCTCCCCTCCCATCCTCGCTGAGGGAGCCGGCGCTCAGAGATGGGGATCGGGTGCTGAGCCGCCACCCCCCGCCCTCACACCCCCGCCGTGACTGTTTGCACTACCCCGGCACCCCCGGGTGAGTACCGGCCGTAAGGCGCAGGGAGCGCGCGCGGGGGGTTGAGGCAGTACAGCCCGGCCCCGGCTCCTGGGCAGGGTGTGCTGAGGCAGTGACGACCACCCCGCGGTGCCAGGGGACCCGGTGGGTGCAGGGGGCTCCTCGGGGAAGGGGCTGGGAGAGCGAGCACGACTGCGCTGTGAGGGGTCGCTCCCCTTGGCCGCCCTGGCCGCGCTCGGGCGGGGAGGAGGGAGCGGTGCCGGCTGAGTAATCAGCGCTGGGCCGCTCCAGGAGCGCCGGCAGCGCCCTGGGGGACCTGCCCGACTGTGCGCCGGGAGAGGGGCCGTGCAACCCCCACCTGTCCTCCACATATCCCCCTTCCTCTTCCTCCTTCGCTTTCTTACGGGCTCAAGAATATGCTCTTCCTCCTCCCGCTTCCGCCGGAGCTCCAGGGCTGTGAGCAGAAATCTAATGAGACCCGACTGCCTGGTTATGTAACTCCCCCTACTTTAGGCTCCTGCCTGGGTGCTGCTGCTGGGCCACGTATGGCCTCGGATCCTCCAGAAATACTGCCATCTTCCCATAAATACAGAAAAAGAACAAGTTCGAAATGATCAAACCATTATATTTGATCAGCTGCTTTTGTACCGTGGATCCGCTTCGCGTAGAGAAATTTACAGCGTCTGCCTGGTGCGCTCTGAAAGGAACATTCCTTTCTTAAAGGACATGGGGGAAGGGAAACAGTGTAGATGGATTAATAAATCATTTTTAAATGCCCCGTTTAACTACCCAATCAGCTTTTCGGTACTGATTGTGCCCCTTTTGTAAATATCTTCTATTTGCCCTTGATCTTTTCCTTATCCCCACCCGGTGCTGATCCAGCAAACGTTTAAAGGTCGCCTTATCATACATGTAGCCTTTCAAACTATTCCCATACCATGTTGGGGAGAACACGAGTGGCTTGGAAATAGGGTTCCAGACTTTAAAAGGAGGTTATTTGAAGCAAGAAATAAAAAAGCCGTGTAGTCACATTGTTAATGTCAAAATCCTTTAACTTAAGATTTCTCTAATCTTTAGTGACAGCTATGCTAAATTTTGTTCTTAGTGATGCAGTGCAAAAAAGCCCACAGTTAACTGAAATTCTCTTAGGGTGTTTAACTTGATCCAAAAACAATCCCCATATTTTGTTTTATTGGATCTTTTTGACAAGGGTATGTGGTGTATGTGTGCGTTTATACCAAGATACTGCAGGATTTGTGTTAGCAGATTCGTGTGCTAACGCCTGATTCTTGTCCCTTCTCTAACTTTAGACAGCTAAATTTCTCTTTTGTCCTTTGTGAAGCAGTGACAACCATATCTTACGTTAAATATAAAATGGAGTCATGGAGAAGGAGAAAGGGCTTTTGACAGCCTCAAACTGGATTACCTGTTAGCCCAGGAGCTTTTTGAAATCTGAGTTACAGACAGTGCAATACAATAATTGAGTATATAATTGCATCTTGCATCTGAAAATAGAAAATAATTTGAAGAAGGGGAAAAAATTGTGAATTAATTATCAGTCTTGGCCTCCCTTCTGACAGAACATAGGGGCAGTTATTGTGTATGTGCTGACTGCATTTCAGTGTGAACTGTTGGATGTGCACAGCAGACATTTTCTCCTCAGTTTTCATCATGTCACCCGTGCAGAATTTAGGGAGATTTGCTTGGTCTTAAAATAAATGTTGCATCATTTTAGCTATTTGTAAGAAACTATCTAAAGCAACTGTTAACATTATTATAATTCTGCAGCCTACAGTTGCAATCAATATGTTTCCAAACTTTAAAGCGATAAATGACCCTTGGACTGACACCTTTCAGGCTAAACTAATGGTCTGATACTGAATTTTGCAGCTGAGTACTATAGATCATCCAAATACAGGTTGATAATTGAACCGTTGACATGCTTGGCAGTTCTGTGATGTCCTAAAAATTATCCTTGCTGCTTGGTGAATAACTAAACACCCAGCTCACGTGATTTGGAAGTGCCTCATGCAGTATATGTAAACACATGCCTCTCCTCTCTAGTGTTGTTTTTAAGTCACACTGAGTGGAGCTCATCCTCACCTTCCACAGGCAGGAACAGAAATAGTTTGATGCACATTTTTTCACTTAAAAAGTAACCTATTTTCTGCAGAAAGTGGAGCTAAAAGAATAGGCCTTGGTGCTTGATCTTACGCTGTTCTTATTTGGATGTATTTGCTTTTCTCTTTTCTTAAAGGAACAAGAGCACTCAAGGTGAAGGATAATAATCAACTTGAATCAGCATTTTCAATGAAATTTTGTTTCCCTGTGGCATCTTGAACACTTTCTTCTTCAGGTTTTGAAACAGACTTACAACTCTGTGGCACAGCAGCTATGCAGCTTGAAATCCAAGTAGCACTCAATTTTATTATTTCATATCTGTACAATAAGCTTCCCAGACGACGTGTCAACATTTTTGGTGAAGAGCTTGAAAGACTTCTGAAAAAGAAGTATGAAGGGCACTGGTATCCAGAAAAGCCATACAAAGGATCAGGGTTTAGATGTATTCATATAGGGGAGAAAGTGGACCCAGTCATAGAACAAGCATCCAAAGAGAGCGGTTTGGACATTGATGATGTTCGCGGCAACTTGCCTCAGGATCTTAGTGTTTGGATTGACCCATTTGAGGTTTCATACCAAATCGGTGAAAAGGGACCAGTGAAAGTGCTTTATGTGGATGATAATGAAAATGGATGTGAGTTGGATAAGGAAATCAAGAACAGCTTTAACCCCGAGGCCCAAGTGTTCATGCCTATTAGTGACCCAGCATCTTCAGTGTCCAGCTCTCCTTCTCCTCCCTTCGGTCACTCAGCTGCTGTGAGCCCGACCTTCATGCCTCGCTCTACTCAGCCTTTAACCTTCACCACTGCCACATTTGCTGCCACCAAGTTTGGCTCAACCAAAATGAAGAATAGTGGCCGTGGCAACAAGGTCGCCCGCACCTCTCCCACCAACTTTGGCTTGAACGTCAATGATCTGTTGAAACAGAAATCCCTCTCCTCCTCCATGCACTCTCTGTATGGGCTCAGCCTAGGCAGTCAGCAACAGCAACAGCAGAAGACTTCTGCTCTCTCTCCTAATGCAAAGGAGTTCATTTTCCCCAACGTGCAGGGTCAAGGTAGTAGCATCTTTCCTGGTGACAGCCCCCTTAACCTCAGTCCTCTCCAGTACAGTAATGCCTTTGATATGTTTGCAGCCTATGGAGGTCTAAATGAGAAGTCTTTTGTGGATGGCTTGAATTTTAGTTTAAACAACATGCAGTATTCTAACCAGCAATTCCAGCCAGTTATGGCTAATTGAAAATAAACCGAAAGTGAAATCCAAGTAAATACTATTGTACAAGTTGAAGTGCACGTACCCAAGGGTGTATCTTTTTTCCCACCTCTTGAGATTTTTTTTAAGGCTTGTAGTATGAATACATTCAGGCTTGGTTAGATAAATACAACATGCGTCATTTTTTCATTTGCCAACCAAGCACAAAATTATTTTATACTGACTGTACATTACAAAAATATAGCCTCTTACAGTATTTAAGATATAGCAAGGAAGTGGCTAATTTTTTCATGTGTATATATATGTGTGCTCAGACATATATGTATATGTATTAAAAAATTGGCACTAATAGGTGGGTTTATTGGTCTTTTTCTAATTGTATAATTTAATTTAGTACAAAGTTTGTAAAATATCAGAGTATATATATTGTTTCTACAACATGGTATTGCATTTATATCTTTTTACTACAGTGATCTGTGACAGCTCCAGCAGCTTCATGTTGTATTTTTTTTACTGAAATTGTAAGATACCCATCTTAAAGACATCAATTCTAAAAAAGTAAAAAAGTTGTGTACAGAATATTCCTTAGTGGTGGAATTAAAATGTATGAAATATTTGCTTTTTTCAAAAGAAACACAAATTGTATTTTCTGTTAGAAGTTTAAAGATTTTTGCTATATATTATGGAAGAAAATGTAATCGTAAATATTAATTTTGTACCTACATTGTGCAATACTTGAAAAAAGGTATAAAAGTATTTTGAGTCAGTGTCTTACATGTTAAGAGGGACTGAAATAGTTTATATTAAGTTTGTATTAAAATTCTTTAAAATTACTTGGCTCTAGTGGTGTGTGTGTTCTTTGTGTCCTGCTGATGATCTGAGCACTGTGTTCCTTGTGCTGGCACTGCTAGGGATGCTTTAGAGTCTGACTCGGGAGCAAAGGGAAGTGTGGCTCTGTGGCTGGACCTCATGTGGGGTTCCTTACCCAAAATACCCCTGACAAAGTACATAACCCCATTAGAGGCTTGCCTGCAATTATTTGAAAAAATCCCACTTGTTTTTCATAACTGCAGCTCACTGAAGCCAAAATGTTGTTTTTTTTTTTTTCCATGATAATTAAGACTCTTAAGCTCTGTGAACATTGAGTTACGGGGTGATGGGATGTGTCTAGCAGGGACTCAGGTGATTCAGTAACATTTCCTTTTCATGTCATCAGGATTATTGGAACTATTCTCTCGGGAGGTCCTAGACCAGCAAATCAGCACCCTGCCTCTGTATTAGGGATTAATAGCTCAGAAACTAAACCGAATAAAAGTGCTGATTTACAGCTTACTAAACCTATTGCAAACTTGCATTTTATATGCTCTATTAAAAAGAGAAATGTAATGCAACTACACTGTGACATTCTAAGGTATTTATTTTAGCAGATTTTACCAATTTTAACTGAATAGATTCTCAAAATCAAATGGGGAGTGGGAGGGGAAAGAATTCAGAGGCTGACAGAACAATTCAGTTTTTCCAGGTCTATTTTAAAGTTGAATCCTTTACTCTTTTCCACCTGCTCAGCAAATAGTGTTCCTTGCTAATGGATGTTGTCAAAGGGAAGAGAAACTGCATTAATGTGTAAATCTGATGAAGGTCAGGTTATGTTCCATGGCAGTTCCAGCCATACAGAGACCCAGTGCTAGCTAAGTGGATAGTCCTTGGCTTTTGGGAGTAAGTTGTGAGCTACAGACAGAGCACAGGATTAAAATGACCTGAACTTCAGTCTTCTGACACTGGAATTTGAGACCGTAGGTCAGTCTTTTCCCATTGGATGCACTTGATGTGAAAAAGGTGCAACTCCGTGGTCAGTCTTTTCCTAATGGATGCACTTGATGTGACAAATGGTGCAACTCCATGCACACCCTCGTCTTTGGTGGGAGTGGAGCTGTGATGGCCAGCAGCCTGCGCTGTTCACACCAGTGCAAACTCCCTGCTTTGGGCAGAGGCTGGGAGGAGCTGGCAGAGGTGGGAGTTTGACAGTGGTATCCATTTCCAGTGCCATGACAACCAGTTCAAAAGCAATAATGGAGCGAAGGATTTTTCTTGGCGTTCATCTGTCTCTGTTTAACTGACTCCCTTCTATTGAGTTTGCCATTTGGTTTATCTTTCCACTCACAGCACAGTTGTGGACAGCATCAGCCTTAAAAAGCGCATCATTTGGTACCTCATTTTAAGTGGATGATTTTGCTTTTAAGAAGAATTAGAAATATGCTGGATCAATTGCTGGAAAACAGAGAATGCCAGCTCTGTGTATTATACCTATTTGAATGCCTAGACTTTAACATTTACTACTGTTTTACTATTTACAGCATGATACTAATACCTAAACTGCCCAAGAGGCTGAGCAACTCTGACAGTGGAGACTCTTCATGTGTTCTGTAATATTTCTATTCCTGTGATTTAAACTGAGATAATTTGTTTAAAGGTCAGTGAGCTTATCCTTTTCCCAGGCTGATTTGTTCCCTTCCACTGCAACCAGCTCTGTGTCTGAAGGGCCATGCAAGGAAAAATCTTTTGGAACACACATTTTTGCAGCACCTTTCAATATAAAGATTTGACAAGCAGGGTTGAGTTCTGGTGCTTTGAAAGGAGACAAGTCAAAAAGAGAACTTCAAGTTCTCTCTATGCAAGTGTGGGGATTTTTTGTTTTAGTGATTTTTAACCTTTAAGAGTGAATGACTTCTTAATCTTCTTAGAGGAATGAGAGATACCTGCTTTGTGTTCAGTCTGCCTCACCCAGCAGTCTGCTTATTTATCTTCTGCTGAGGTTCCGTGCTGAATTTCTGAGACCAAACATTCACATTGTAACATTCTGTTCTAACTGAGTGCCAGGTCAATCGCCGGGGTCATTTGTGCACACCCAGTATTCAGCTATCAGGTAAATGCACTTGCTTGGATTGAAGGGACATAAAAACAGGGAAAAGGAAGCATTTGCTCAGGTGTGCAAATTCTTTTGTATTTTCTCACATGAACATGCAGTTTGCTTCTTTAGAATTGCCAGTGTGAGTTAAACCTTGGAAGGTGACTTTAATTTACAGTGAAGGAAAGGGTAGAAATGTAAGTATGTGACCCCCTCAGTGCTGCTTAGTGCCTCCTATCACCTCACCCCAGGTCCCCACCCAAGCACAAGTTCAAGGTACTTTGGTCTGTAAGGCTCACTTAATTCAGCACAAGTCAATAACTTTGCGAAATTGCAGTCTAGGATCCCTGACACTGCTCAGAGGCTCCAGTATGGTTGCACAGAAAGTTCAGGGGACAACTACAGTCTGTGCTGTGCTCATTCTGTGGGTAGGGAACAGACCTCTCTTTTGATCAGGAGTCTGGTAATGGCCACCAAAATTAAACTGCTCTGGTTATTTCTGCCATGGGAAGCTGAATTGTGGGTGGAGTTCACAGAGTAGTGCTCTTTTGTTGTGTCCTCTTCTCCAGGGTCACTGGAGGTGAGTCCAGGGCCTGGCACTGCAGGTCAATGAGTACAAGTTCTGCAGTTCTCAATTTCAGCTCAGGTAATTCCTACACATCGAGGATGGGGCTCTGAGCCACCTGGTTTAATTGAAGCTGTCTCTGCTCATTGCAGGGAGTTGGACTAGGTGAGCTATCAAGGTCCCTTCCAACTGAAATCATTCTATGGTTCTATAAGCCATGGAAGGATTATCCTTCTTTGATGATGCAAAATTAGAAAGCTGCTGAACATTGCTTGTACAATCTCTTGGTGCACAGCCAGGGCAGATGATCCCCCAGTGCTACACTCTCTGCTCCCACCGCATCCCAACCTGCAAAAGCCTGGTGGGAGCAAAAAGCCCAGCTACATTCTGAACTATCAAGTAACCAAACAACGAGTTGTTGGATCAGCTCTTTGGACTGACATGGGATCAAAGCAGAGTTCATGTACTGATCTGATGCCCCAGACTGTTCTATTAACGTTTCCGGAATAAATACCTCAGGGTTTGTGTTGGTAGTTTTGGAGCAGATGAAGCAAACCAGTGGTTCAGCACTCTTTTTTATATCATCAGCAAGTTGATTTAAATTGAGTGTACAGAGTTGGCTGCATTCCCCTCATGAGTTGCATAAAAAGTTTGCTAAATTGAAGTGCCAGAGCTATAAAATCCTGCTGAAGAGACTGTTTCCAAAGATCAGTGAGAGGAACAGTTAAACTGTTTTCGTGGCAGTGCCTGTGTGACTTTTGTCCTCTTGGCTTTATTTTAGTGACTGTAGTAAGGAGTTTTGCCTTACAGAAGGGAAAAAGCATTAAGACTCAGGAACATAAACCACATCCCCTTTGGAACTATGAGTTCTCTATGTCATAGACAAAATATGATCAGTGTGTGGAACAAATGGCAGGTGTACAATATTTTTAGAAAAACCTTGGCATGCAGTGCAGACATCCCTCAACCTCCATCCTTCATTCTGTCAGCTTTGGTTTGTTATAAACAACCTCTAGTATTGATAGCTGCAGTTTTGGTGGAACTTGCCGTAGTTTGCATTTGGTGATTTAGTACTTCAGAGGCTTGGAATCAGTGCTCCTTTGCTCTGAGTTTTGGGACACTTATATTTACTCAGTCTGTCAGCCATGGAGCCCATTGTGCTACATCCCTTGTCGCCTTGGCTTCAGGATTACCAAGAGCATAAAAGAAAAGAGGACTCTAGGAATACAGAGTGTTAATTATTGTTGTTTAGTGCCCCTGTGAGCTTCTCTGATAGTTTTTTATCAACTGGCTAATGCCTTTAAAACCAGGCCTGGAAATCCACCTTCTTTCCTTGGCAGAACATATCCATTCACTGTTACACCCATAACCATAGCTTTTCTGTGTCCCACAGCATCCTCAGTAGGACCGAGTTCTGAGTTGCTCCCTTTGTTCACCACTTCTTGCTACTTGCTGTGCTGCTCCAGGCTTTCATGCTGCTCCTCTCTTCACCCAGACTCCACTTCTGCCTGACCTCAGCTCTGAACTGTGTGGTGCTGGAGCTGTTGTGCCAGGGGAGACACCACATGCAAGGCTCCAGCGAGAGAGGTGCCCTCTCCCAGCACCTCCTGGCCTCAGGCTTTGCTTGGCTTCACTTCAAAGATGCAGTGTCAAGAGCTTGGGAATGTCAGAACACAGGGAAGGGTTGCAGGAGGTGCTCTCATACCAGGGAATGGGGCAAATTTGCTGCTTGGGCAGCCTCAGTAATGCAAAAGTCCAGGAGTTTTCAGCTATGCTGATGGAAACCACAGGTGGCAGGTTAGAGAGAAGCATGGTGTCTTAGATGATAGCTCAAGTACTCCACACACCAGAGCTGATTCTGGGCAAGCAAGTCACTGCCCTTTTCTGTGTTGTTTCTGCTTCTGTCTCCATTTGAATCCTCTGTGTCAGACTTTCCCTGGCTGTTTCCTATAAGGAACTTCATCCAGTTTCTCTGTGCCACAGGAACAAGCTCTGAGGCTAACCTACCATTCCCTCCTTTTATTGTGTTTAGTCTCTGTGGCCTTGGAGTACCTCCTTTGTTGCTCGGTTCTCTTAACCTGGATTAGGTAACCTTTGTGTTTTGAAACAAGACATGCCTACAAAAGTGAGGCACTGGATTCTCATTGTTCATGGCATGTAGAGTCTGATTCACCCCCATCAGAGCAGAAGGCCTCTGGAGGACTGAAATCTCACATACTGATTCTTGTGATTCTCTAAAAGAATGTCTGTGGATGTTTCCATATATATGAAAGTATATATTGCTCTAGTACAAATAATGTGAAAATTTTGCAACTGAAGTAGTTGCTGGTCAAAATTAGATTTGCAGACAGATTTTAGAAACTAAAATTAATTCCCCTTTGATTTTCATTAAACCGTGATGCTACACATCCCACATGCCAGCAGGGAGACATGGGCTGCTGGGCTCTGCCACAGCCATGCTAAGAAGCATGAATCTTATACAAATTGACTGGGCAAGAGTATATTTGGTGCTTTTATGCCCATATTTGAACCTTTCACTCCTTGCTGAGTCTCAGTTAGTTACCATGTTGTAGGTAACTACAATGTGTAGTTACCATGTTGTAGGTACCATGTTGTAGGTAACTACAATGTGTTTTTGAAGCTCAGGGGTCTGTGTTTTCCAGGGTTAACCAGGTACCTACAGCTCCTCTGCAACTGAGTGGAAGGGTGCAAAATTCCAATTATTGTTGAAAATACTAACACTTGGGGCAATTACCTACTTTGCAGGTATATGAATTCTACATATTGAAGCTCATGTTGTATTTATTAACTGCTTTGAGACATATTTTCATATTTTACTTGAGAAAATTGCTATTTTTGAATAACGGCTGTTTTGAGTAATGGATGTTCTGCTCTTTTGCCTCTAGACTGTTACAGTGCTGTCCTTAAAGATTCTTTTCAGCATTGCTAAACCAAATCACTTGAGAAATTGTGATTCAGTCTTCCAAGAATATTTTAGAAACTATGAGGTAATCAGAAATCATAATCCACCTCACATAACATTAATTTATCTTATGGGTGCAGAGTTAAATAGATTTCAGAGTTTTCTTCTCTCCACAAGTCCACAAAGAACTTACATTTATGTGAAAATTTAGGTCCTTAGGGAATCACAGTTTCTCTGGAACTGTCACTGCACAGGAAACAATATTGAAGGGATAGTGATGAGCTCAGAAGTGCTAGCAATTAACCACAGCTGCTTAACGGAATCATATTTCTAAGTGACACAGAAGGATTGGGACCTGCTACCACCCTCCTGCCTGTATGTTTTGCATGACAGATTTGACAGGCTGGTGGCAACAACTGCAGGCAACCACCTGAAATTAACTTGTACAAACTGCTAAGGGACAGAAATGCCCAGTAAAGAGATCAGCCACTCCATCTCCAACCTTTCACTCCTGACCTGCAAGGAAGGTCTCCAGAGCTGCTTCAAAAGACAATCCAAGTACTAAAATTCCTGACTCCAGGACAGAAAATCACATAGATATTGACTGCACATTACATTATGGTTTTTGCCACCACCAGCCATTCCTAGGCAATAATTATTCCTATCTCTCTTACTCTCTCTTTGTGCCATAAATTACATCCTCAGCTGTCTTCTGGCTAGCATCCTCCCTTTCATCAACAGGAACTAATCACCCTTTCTCTCAAACTGCCTAATTAATTTATATAATGAAGTTTAACACAGAACAAATATTCTCAGTCTGTATTTAGCTCTAAGATTATTGCTTCTATTTCATATCCGAAGCAGCCTGATGTGCCTGCAATCATGTGTAGTTTTTCTGAGTGTGCCCACTGATCTAATAAATGATGTTCCCTGTCCCTGCCCTTGCCTCACTTCCATCTTGCCCTGTCCTTGCTCTGTTGCCTCTGCTGCACCTCCGGGCTTATTCCTGCTGGGTTGAGCCTGCCAAGGAAGGCACAACCTCAAGGAGCTGCTATGGGAGGTGCTCTACTGGCCCAGTTCAAGGGGGAAGCACAGGTATTGTGTGCTGGAGCTGTTCTGTCTGCACCACCCATCCCAACTGTCTCCCAGTGCTACCTGTCAGGGGCTGGTGGCAGGTAAGATAAGCTGCTGGTGACAATGGAGAGATGGGAGCAAGGCTGGCTGGATGATCATTTTGTTAGACAGCACTCATTTGGGGGTGATAAACTTTTGGAGGTCAGTAAAGTTGTCTTTCATTTTTTCTTGGTGTCTCTATGGTTTTATTCAGCGTTTAGAGTCTCTGACCTGCCCAAAGTAAGATACCAGAAGATCAGGTTAAATTCAGCATCTGGATCTCATCTGGTATACATCAGTGTTTTTCCCACTGTCCTGCTGTATAACCTCTCTCCTACCTTGTTTAGTCCTTGAAATTTCTAGGTTTCCCCCTCCTAATTTTTATTTCTGTCTTCCTTCAAGGTCTCCCTTAAAACTTGCTTTTCCTAGTTTCCTTCCAAACCAAGCTGTTCTCCCTTGCTGCTTGTCTGAGGTCTGTGCCTCACCATGTATAATTTGCAGCGTATTATCTGATGAAGACTGTAATCTCTCTAGGGCAGGGCTGTGTCCTGCCCTGGACTCACAGTTGCCTGTTTTACTCTGTGAGGCTGAATAAGAAGGACAGAAATAGAAGAGTACACAGACACTCCCAAATAAACTGTGTTGTGTGATCTATCTTCCAGAAACAAATGCAGGAACAATTGTTACTAGTAACGTGGTTTATGCCATACCACTGCGGCTTGGGAAGTAGATCCTTTAGGTAAAGAAACATCCTTTACAAAACATTTGTGGAATGTATTTATCTAAAAATACAAGGGCTTATGTAGAGAACAATGTTAGTCTGCTGATTTATAGTTAACTGTCAATGGCAACACAGGACTAAAACCTTTTAACCAGTCACACTGTAGTAATGTCTTAACTTTATCCCTTCTGTACAATATCTGTTCCAAGGCTGATTTCCTTGGCCTCTGCTGCTGCTTTTGGAAGAGTCCCACTCGCTTGGCTCTCCCATTGTGGGAGGACCAGAAAAGGAGGATGGATGAGGAGCAGGATGACCCTACTCACAGAGGTAAAGGTTGGGGGTGAAACCTCAGGCATGCAGGACAGACTTCTGCCTTTAGAAAACTGAAACTTCCACTGAAACATCCCTCTGCACATGTGCTGGGGGTAATGTGTAGCTAATAATGCACTTTAAAAGGGTTTTTGGCCAGGGATGTCCAGTGTTGGACTTTTTGCTGCTTGCACAAGTGGGCTTTGCACATAAACATCTCCCTAGTGGAACTGAAGAATGAGCACTGTGTAAGTGGAGATGAGGATCAGCTCTGAGCCCAACTTGGCGATGCCTCCCTCCAAAAGCCAGAATGGTTAGCAAGAGAAGATTTTGACTTTGCTTCTTTTCCAGAGAGATCTGGGGCTGTCTAGCCCAACCCTGCTGCTGATTGTGGCCAGGCTCTCGCCCCACGCAGCTCCCAATTGCTTTTTGGAAAGAGCAGTGCTGGGGTGCCCAGATTGAACCTTCCTGTGGGGCACTGTCATTTTAGATATTTTAGTCTTTTATCATGTATAATAATATATCTGTATTATTTGCAAGCAGTTAATCATCTGCTAGCCAGAATGGGGTTTTTTCCCTCAAGGATGTTTAGGATCACATAACTCTTACAGGCAGAGGGGAAAACATCTGAAGATGTTGGGATTAGTCATATCATTGCTGTAGTTATTTTCATCCAGAGCCTCTTCTTTCATTCCCTGTTAGAGCCCCTGAACTTGAGGGCCGTATCTGATCTCCAACCTTTTCCTGAATGACAATTATCAAGGCAAGCTGGAAGGCAAAGAGGACCCCAGGCTGTACAACCTCTATCCAGTTATCCAGTTATTTCTTTCTTTACTTGTTTTTCTTTTTTCTTTTTTTCTTTTTTTTTTTTTTTTGGTGTTGTTTTTGTTTTTGTTTTCCCCTAATAATCACTTGATAAATCATGCCATGGAGAGCTGGGAATGGGAGCATATGACCTGCTCTCCTACTCCTGCCTTCCAGTAGCAGTTCTGGTTTCTCTGGGCTGCCATTCCCCTTCAGAATGAGGTGTAACCCCATTTCTGTGTCTTTGAGAGGAGCTCTAAAGTTTCCTTCTTGCCTGAGAGCTCTGGCTGACCCCAAGCTATGATACCACTGCTGTTGTAAAGAACCTCCTAATCACCCACAGGCTTTTATCCTCAGAAAATCCCCCTGTGGCATTGCTTCCCCTGCTGAGAAGAGCCCTGGGCTTTGGCACCTGGTTGGCCTTTTTCTCCTGTGAAATGCACGATCCCCGCCCCTCAGGGGGAAGGGAAAGTATTATTTGCTTTCCATCCATTACATGTCCTGTGCTTGGTCGGGATGTGCTTAAACTCGGGACAGCTGATTATGGGGTGTTTTCAAGGGAGCTGATGTTGAGTAGGACTAAACAGCAGTGACTGTCACTGTAGACAGGGGTGTAAATCCTTTCTCCTGGGATCACTTGGGCTGTGCCCACAATGAGGATGTTAATGGGTATTGTCCAACACTCAGTGGCATCCCAGTAGTACAGGGACAAGCCAATTGAGACAAAAATGAAGGAAAATTGGAAATTGGTCACTGTTACTTGTAACTCTTTGAGGTCCTTTTAGAAGCAGACCCCAAAGGGCCACCAAACCACAATGGATTTAGCCTGATGGTCCCTCTGTGCTGCTGTAGGGCTGGGGTGAGGAGTCTGTGTCGCACTTGGCTGCTTTAAATGCTGTTTGCATTCATAGAGATCAGGTGCTGTGAGGCCACTTGCAGAGCAAATGCCTTTGCTGTGCACCTTGTCCTTGTGAACTGGAAGAACCCGAAGGACTGGTGAAAATGGGGAACTGCAGCCAGCTCCTGTCAGGATTCACTTGGGGATTTTCTTTCCTCAGTCCTTACAAAAATTTGGTTCCTTCCTTCGGAGGTTCCTTCCTTCGGAGGTTCCTTCCCCCGTGGCAACTGGCCCGTGAGGATGTGCTGAGGCACGGCTGGGGCTAGGATGCACTAAAAATATAAGTGACAAGTGTAAACACTGCCTTTTGCCAGGGTGGGGGGATGTCTGCAGAGAGGTGCCAGGGACGGGCAGCGGCTGCAGGTGGCAGAGCAGAGAGAGGCACACACTCTCTTCCTCTGAATTGTTTGTTTGTTTGGTTTTTTTTTTTTAACACTTATTTAAAATTCTAACGGCTTTACACATTAAAATTGCAGGTTTCCCCTCATCGTGTCGCGGTAGCCATGTTTCAAGAGGTCGGGAAATAGACTGCCAACAGGAAAACAAGGAAACGAAGAAACAGGAAAAACCTATGGAAGGAGAAATGTCTGCACCTCCTCCCTCCCCTGCAGGGCACTGTTCTTCGTTTCGTTTTCTTTCTAAGCCGTAAAAGCGAATACAAAAATTAGGAAGGAGGTAGCCCGCGCCCCCTGCGGAAGGCGCGGCACAGGGGACAGGACAAGGTGACACGACGGGTGCCACGTCAGCTCCTGCCGGTGCCTGCCAACAAAGGTGGCCATTGAGAGCCACCGTGTGCGAGCGCTGGCGACTGCCGGGGCTCCGACACCGTCTCGGCGCAGGCAGCTGATGAGCCACGTGAGCGTCTCCTCTTTCGCCTTCTCCTCCTCTCGTCTTCCTCCTCTTCCTCCTCTCCCGCACAAGCTTTCTGTCTGTTTGAGGAGCTGCGGACTCCGGCGTCTTGTCGAAAATAGGCTCCCCCAGATGAATGAGCAGCACTCACCCAAGAACCTACAAAGCAAACAAAAACGTGCTTTCCCCTACCTCATTGACTGGGGGGTTTTGTCAGCAGCAGGATAAGGGAAAGCAGCTTTTTATTTCTGACTCTGGCCATCCCCCATGTGCAGCTCCAGCAGGGATGGATGTTTTAAGGCACTTCTACTCTAGAATATAAAGTTACTCAGCATTTACAGGTCTAAGTCTTTAGAGATATTTTTATTCTGTGCCTCTTTTGCTGTGCCTGAGAGAGACATGTTGTGGATGCTTCCAACTAACAGTGCCTGAATGTAAATAATGCTTTACTCTTATTTACAAATCAAGAGGGTTTTTTTCTTAGTTATGTTTACAAAAATGTATTCATGTTCTGATTTTCTTTATGCAGAAATGAAAGTACCTGAATTCCAAGGCAGAGAGGGTTTGGTGAGCAGAAGAGGTAGGAGCCTGGTTGCACTGTGTGTTATATAAACAATGTGCTGGTTTTGAAAGCAGACCTAGAGGCATTTGAAATGCATTTATTTAGGCCAGGAATTAATCTGGGCCTACCAGTAATGGATTCACAGAGCAATTGTGTGCTTGCTCAGCTCATAGGCTGGCAGGTTTTACATATGTTACATGATTTGTACCAATCAATACAGAACGTGGACATATGTGCTCACATCCGGAACATATGAGCCACGAGGGCAGGGATTGAGTAGTGATCTTGATAGCACCTGGCACTGTCTGGATTTCAGGATAAAAATACATATTTTAATCTGTTTATTTTTGATGAGCTGTTGGATTTCTGAGGCACAGAGTGGCAGCAGCCATTTCATTGCATGACTCCTGCAGGATGCAGCTCTACCACAGAGCAAAGCTGGGAGCTGCCTCCATCACCTGGCTGGCCAAGAAGGAAAACTCCAAATTCCATGTGAATGTAGCACAGGACAAGGATCACAACACTGGATCAAGGATCTGCCCCCACTCACAGCACTGCCAAGGACATGGCAATGCATTTTAATTCTGGCTATGAAAGTAGGGAAAAAAAAGTTCTATCCACCAAGAAAAAGCTGGTTCTTTATATGGGAAATATGAAATGGAAGCAAACCCCAAGGCTGTACGTAGAAACACCTTTCTGAGCCCTTCAGGGTGCCCATAGCCCTTGTTTCTGGTTACCTGTCCATCTCTCACAGCTTCTGGAGGCTCCAGAAACCCTCCATATTTCCAGACACAGTTCTGGAAGCAGCACTTTTTCCATGGTGCTGGAGAACTTGCAGAACTCCATCACTGAGGGCTGGGCCAGAGCATTTGCCCAAGAGTTGGATTTAAAGCCCTGTGTTCACCCAGCAAAATCCAGGGCCTGAGTTGGCAATACTCTCCCTTGAGCAGACTGGTGAGAACAATGGAGGCCAGGAACTTGTAATGGCCAGAGACCTTGTAACGGCTAGAGACTCAAGCCTGTGACAAAAATCTTGCTGGTCAAGGCAATTGCTAAAAAAAGGGGGAAAGGAGAAAAAAACCCCAACCAACCAAACCTGTCGTCTGTCCAGATTGCTAACTAAATAACCTGTAAGCTGCAATAATTCTGCAAAAGATTCTTTCAGGAGTGCATTTTATTGTGAAAGTGGTTATAAATAATAATAAAGAAATGCATCGGTGTGTAGTCCACAAAGCAAGTAAAAACTTTCTTCCTCTTCAAGCCTGTGGTCTGTGAATAATTTGTGAACCAGAAGAGCAGCTCAGTCTATCTTACATGGTGTTTGTTACAAATCATTTGCTCATGTGTTTATCTTCCTGTCAGGGCAGGAGCAGCAAATCCTCCTCTAGTTTTTGTCTGCTGAAAATCTTCTATAGATAGACATGAAAGATTTGATTAAAAAGTAAAAGGTGTAGGGGTGCATCTTGGGGATGAATGTGCTCCTAGAGCCTGTGGTGTAGGGGCTGTGACAGCCTTTATGAGGTAGTTGGTGGAGGATTTCTGGCTGGTGCACAGTGCTGAGCCACAAGGCTAATAATTTTGTAGGAAAACAAAAGCTAAGCCAAAAAGACCATCTCCGAAACCTGCTTCCCTGCCAGGATTCCTATAGTGAGCAGGCAAACAGCCACGGCCCAACAGAAACATGTCAGAGCATCCCAACTTGGAGAAAACTCTTTCAGAGCTCTCTGGAATCCCTAGATGGCAACACTGCTCCTCCAGACCCTCCTGGGAGCCTTGTCCTGGATGAGAGCTCCAGCCCCAGCTTTGGAGGTTCTGTGGCTGAGAGAGACCTTACACTTTCATTCACAAAGCAAACTGAGGAAAAGAGTATTTGTTTAATGCTGGTGGTGGCAAAGTGTAAACTTGTCATTGCTGGAAGGCTCTGCCATCTGAAGGCAAACTAAAAGAATGACACAAAAAATGCCAACAATTAATTGCCAATGCCAATTAATTTTTTAAAAAGAAATAACATGAATTTAAAGCAAATTTTCTGACGCTGGGAGATGTGACTCATGATTCCTAAATGCTTTGGGTTGCCACACCTGGTATTTCAGGGGAAAAGCACCATCAGAGACCCAACAGATAAAGAGATTTTACCACCTGTTAGATTAGTAGATCTGAGAACCACATTAACTTTTTCCTTTTAATATGTGTTTATTTTCTGCTGCCTCTCTGTGCTCACTGAGTGCTCCATCACCAAAATCCAAACCTCACAATAAAAGTAGCAATTCCATTATGTCAGAGATCAGATGCTTTCACCCACCTCTTAATGAGGTGACCTTTGGAGCTGGCTAGCACAGTAAAAATTGAGAATTGCAAATATTATAACCAAATACACAATTTTAATTTTATCCCGGGTTATTTACCTGAGTTGCTCACATCTGTTAGTGACAATAAATTACAGCAGAAATGGAGAACTTTGTTGCAATGCTACTGCAATACTCACTTTTTGGATGATCTGCTGATTGAGTATTATCCACTGAAGAGATTCATGAATAATTTTGAATAACTGGACCAATATTTTTAGAAACTGTACAATTTGCAAACAGGGAGGGAGAAAGTCTCAAGTAAATTATACATTGTGGCTTTTCCCTGGAGTTCTGGAAATGGATTTAATTGCCTTATCACACTCCCTACCAGATCTTTTTTTCCCCTGATAAACAGAAAATTTCTTCCCCTGTTTTGCTAAAAGACAATGATGAAATCCGTGAAGCTGGACCCAGCTGCCCAGCTGGGCTGAGTGGTTTTGCTTCCCACTTAAGAGAAAGTAATAATTGTATTAATGAATAATACAAATTATACAGCCAGGTGTCTGTGAAACAGTTAAATGAACCAGGGCAAGGTCAGTCCAGCCTCAGCGGGAGGATGCTTCTCTTTCAGACGCAGATGAAGTGGCTGCGTGCGGGTGTCCACGCGGTGCCCCCCGCCGATGTCACCACCGATGTCGCGATGCCACGCGCCATCTCGCGTCGGGCGCCGGAAGCGGCTGGAGCCTCCTGTGCTGACGTCATGTCAGTGCTGAGAGATAATAAGGGCTTTTTTTTTTTTTTTTTTTTTTCTCTAATATTGCCAAAATAGGAAGCTGAGACTGTGTGAGGAAGACCTCGTGTCACTCTGGGGCCACGATGGGTGCAGTGACAGTGTCGCGTTGTTGGGGGCTGGTGTTGGCTGTGGCTCTGTCATTAAATTTTGGGCAGTGTTGGATGGAGAACTTGGCCCTGCCTGTACAGTGAGGGTGGAGAGGCCCTGGCTCAGCCTGCCCAGGGAGGTGGTGGATCCCTGGAAACTTTCAAGGCCAGGTCGGATGGGGCTTGGAGCAACCTGAGCTGGTAGAAGGTGTCCCTGCACATGGCAGGGCATGGAAAGAGAAGGTCTTTAAAGGTCCCTTCCAACCCACACCCTTTGATGATTGTACACTTCCAGGATATGGTGAGTCCTGCTGAGGCTGGTGACACCCCCTCTGCCCCACAGCTCTCCTGGAATATCCTGGTTGCATCTTGCTCTCTGTTCAGGGATGGAGGGATTTGGTCAAGGCCAGCCCTGGAGGCATTTCCAGAAGGAGCTTTGTGACTTCTAATGTCTTTTCCAAGCACCAGAGATACAGAAATTGTGGAGATCTTCTGAAGAGATTCAGGGCTCCAGAGCTGGGTTTGGGTCTGTGCCTGTTGTCTCTTTTGCAGCATAGGCTGCTTGTGGGGGCAGATGCAAGTGAGGTGCCTGTTTTAGGAAGATCTGACATTATGGGGCTGGGATGTGTCTGAGATTTACCTGGTGATCTCAGGAGGACGTTCCTAATTGCAAGGAACATTCTCTTAGCAGGGCAGTAACCTGTCCAGCCTGAACATGTGCCAGTGCTGCTGGGATTTTGAGATGTCCATGGGCTTTTGTGGCTGTTTATGGGAATGGGAATGTTGCAGATCATCAAGCTGCTG
Source organism: Motacilla alba alba (assembly GCF_015832195.1). Lineage (NCBI taxonomy): Eukaryota > Metazoa > Chordata > Aves > Passeriformes > Motacillidae > Motacilla > Motacilla alba. The sequence continues at coordinate 235,626 of NC_052033.1, forward strand.
GTTTTGAGGCATGTGGTGTGGATCTGCTCAGGGCGCTGCCTGCACACAAGAACCAGGCTGGACCCCCTGGTCAGACCCATGTGTCGATCATCCAGGTCTGGAATGGGAGCAGCTTGCTTGAAGTTGTCATAGGAACACAGAGCGAGGACTCAATTTCCCCCATGTATATTAATCAATATCACATTTCATTTGCTATTTTATCATCCTGTCACTTGGTATTACTGCAGCTCCTCACAGTCAGCTTGTGGTTTTGCAGCCCTGAATAACTTGATCTCAACAACCTTCCTATCCTACCTCTCCAATCTCTCTCCTAAACCATCTCCACAGGTTCGCTGGGACACTGCTGATGACTTCTCTGTGCACTGAACTCTGACTTTTTGGTCTTACCCTTTCTTTCTGATGTTTCAACCAGTTGTTGGCTCAGGAGGCTGTCACATCTCTCCCAGACTCAGGACAGCTAAATGACTTTAAAAGCCTTGGGTGAGAGAGCTAGAGCTCTAAGGCCTTGATCCAAGTCAACTCCCTCAGCTGGACCATCCATGTCCTTGTGATTGCTTCAAAGGAAGTGTCACAGAACATCCCTCTGTTGAAGTACACACACTCTTCCTCCTCAAATTCTATTTACCACCCAGCTGTTTTAGTGTCTCTTACAGTTTCTACCAGACTTGTTGAGTTTTCATACCCAGCCCTTGGGAACCATTCTCTAAAATTAGCCCCATGTTTACTACCTTCCGTGCTGTGGTCCTGCCATGCACTGAAGCAAAGGTTATCTGCTCAGTTAATGGTTAAGCAATGTTTTATGTAAGTACTTTTACCCTTGGGTGAAAACCATCTGATCCTGGAGATTTATTACTGTTGTTTTCCTGTTTATTTCAAGCACTAGAGGAAGCAACGTCCTTTACACGTGTTACAGTCCCCCCTTGGCTCAGAGGAGTGAGGAGCAGAGCAAAGGCGAAAGAGAAGGCACAAAGCCCTTTATGGTAGTTCTTTTTATGCCAGGTAATCCAGATCAACTGTCATGTTGTAAGACCAGTTTAAGGTGAAAAAATGCTCCCCCTCCCTCCTCTGGAGGAATCTTTCCCTCTTTCTCTTAGCCCAGCCTTCTCCTTCCCTCATGCATATCTGGGACACATGAGAGGGGTTAGTAATTGCCAGGTGGGACAAGCCCAGTGGTTTTCCATCCTATGATCACCAGTCTCCTGCCCCAGAGGACAGTACCAGGGGTCTGGGGAGGCTTGTCCCCACCCTGAAGTGTCCTTATAATTCTAAAACACGGATAGTCAACTCTCATTGCCTTTGTCACAGCTGGTCCCTGGCACATGCAGGTCTGTGTCCACCAATAAGCCAGAGGTTTGGAGGAGACCCCCCAACACCTTTTGGCTGGGCTAGCACCAGGGACAGCTGGGTGGGAAGAAAGGTGGATGTAGGGATGGGCACAGAGAAAAATACCAGAGTTAGAGAGTTGCCTCACTGAAACCTGATCCACCTGTCAGCCCTTGGAAGACTTTCCATTTGCTTTCTAAACTCTGAGGCCTAAATGTCATATCATTTGCCCAGCCACAAATAGCTGAGAATTAAACAGACTGTGCTGCTTTTTGGCTAGTAGATACGTTGTCTAGTGCTGCAACCTTATCTTCAAATTCCACTGCTGTTTGCATTGGAGATCAGGAACTTAAGCTGACTTTCTTTCAAAGATTTAAAGTGCTGGCAGAACATTCATTCAGTTGTGCAACCTCCATTCAGAGGTTCTCAGGTCTTGGGCATGGGGCTAATTTTTTGCCCTTTGACAGCTGCTGTAAATCAATATAGCAGCTGGAGGTCACTTGTAGTCAATCAATAACCAGTCCTGGCAGAGAGAAAAACACTAAATACTTGGTATTAAAACAGGCTCTAAACTGGATGTTCTTGCTCAGGCTGACATTTTCACAGCTGTGCCTTTAAAATCTGTCTCCATCCAGCCTCATTGGAAGTACCAGCTTGGCCATGATCTTTTCCTGGTAATTATTCACAGGGATAATTTCCCAGCACGTGCACATGCACAAATTACAGCCAACTGGGGCACAAGGTGCTTCAGGTGGAGGAAGTGGGCCCTGTGGTGCAAGGTGCTCATTTGGTGCCAGCTGAATTAATCCTCCTTTTTTCAGGAAATCATTAGGTATTGGCTGAAGCCATGTATGACCTTCATCACAACCACCTCCTTCAGGAACTGAGACCCATGGCCAGGGGGGAATTCTTTCAGGGGCGCCTAATTTCTTTTAAAACAAGTGGAAACTGAGCTCTTAAATACCTTTGCTGTCTGAATCATATTCCAGTGGCGTCATCACCGCTGTTTGCTCCTTGTTCTGGAACTGGTTGTCCAAAAAATCTTCTGCCTGACCTCATCTGGAGCCCCTGCAATGAGAACATGCTCAGTTGCCTCCTTCCTTTTTGCTCAGCAGTTCTGGGCATTGTGTGATGCAGTATCTGTCTGTGAGTAATCACTCAGCCAGCTCTCCATGACTGCAGCTCCTTGTGCCTTGCCAGCTATGTGACACCAGCCCTGTGTGGCACCAGCCCCACGTACAATCTGTGTGCAGCAGCCACATGCCATTACTTTGCTGCTGCTGCTGTTTGTCCCCTGTTAACAGAGTGAGACACAACCACCCGTGACTCCTGTTGGGATCCAGGTACTGGATGGTGTCCGTCCAGCTGCAAGGTTTGAGATTTGAGGGTTGCAGTTCTCATCCTCACTCCAGGTTGGGAGTGAGGGAGGTGGTCACCTCATGCTGGTTTAGGGCTGTCAAGTATCCATCAGATCCATCCCTGATCCCTGGTAAACTTTGCAGGTATCAGACCCAGCTTCTGCAGGTCTCAGACCCAGCCAATGTGGATTTGTCCCCAGCTTCTTGGTTGGACTCAATCTTAGGAGGTATTTTCCAACCTTAATGATTCCATGATTCTGTGTTGCTTCCTGAGCCAGTGTCTGTGGGGAATGCTGTTTCCCTCCTGTCTGGATGTGGAGGAAAGCTTTGACATCAGGTCATTGGCTACAGCCATGTGGTTTTGGAGGTGGCATCAATGCCCCAGATCTTCCTTGGAGTCTCACACAGGCACTGGTGTGCCTTCTGAGCCCACAGCCATGGAAAGGGAAAGGACTCAAGGAGGCTTTTCCCTTTCTCTCTCTTCTCATATATTTTATATAAACTAAATACTGGCATTTCCTTTCATCTTTCTGACAGCCTGAAAGACCCCACAGAGCAAGATGGAACCTGAGGTCATGAGCAACACAAAAGGGACTTCCTGGTGAGGAACCCCATGCACGTGCCCATTAATCCTGAAACGTGGAGCAACATCCTCGCATTGGTCCCATGCAGGAGCATCCCCAGGCCGCTGGACTGGTCAGGCTTGAATTTTAGGCTTCTTAAGGGTTTAATAAGTGGCTGAACTAAAATACTAGCTTTGAATGGAGAGCTGAATTCTTCAAGGTCAGAAGGTGGAGAGGCTTGGGGTTGGGGTCAGTCCCATGCCACAGGGAGGTGTGGTGCTCCCAGCACTGCCAGGAACGGGTTTTTTTTCCTGGTGAGCAGGTGAGGGATGCCTGTGGCACTGCTCCTTCTGCCTCAGGGTACCTGTGATGGTTCTGTGAAGAGGGCCACAGCCAGGGGCACTCCGAGGGGCTCACAGGATCATGTCTGGAGGATTGGGCAGGAGCTACATGAGAGTGGCTGTGCTATGTTAGGGAGTTGGGCTGGTCTGTTCAGTGTCCATCTCACCCTACCACATTGGAAAACTGACCCAGAGTGTCCCCCAGGATCCCCTGTGTAGGAAGACCCTCGCACACCAGGCCTGCATGTCCCAAGGGGCTGGCAGACATCTTACACCTTGCACAGCCCTGGCTGTCAGTGCCTTAGAGCACTTGCATGCTGCATCTTTTAAGTGCCTGATGCCTTCCCAGGGGATTCACCAGGAGGGAAAGCCAATAAAGCACTTTTGAGCCAAGGCTTCAGCAATGCACTGTGCTGGCCAGAGCAGCAATGAATCCTCTGCTTTCTGCTCCCAGCTATGTTTGCATCCCAGCTCTTCTGAACAACCAGCTCCATGTCTCCCAAGTCATTTCAACACTCCTGAGTCATTTCAACACTCTCACACTTACAAAATCCCCTAACTTTAGGGGAAAAAAGGAGCCATACAAACCCTGTCTTTATTAAGCCTTCATCCTCCAAAACCTTTGTGTCAGTATGGCAAGAACATGCCACTTCCTACAGGTTGCTCAAAAAATGGCAGATGAGCTATGGGTCAGTGGTGGCTGCCACAGCCAGGGATGATCTGGTGGACATGCCAGCTGCTTCAGAGGGCAGCAGGGCTAGCATCTCCCATCTGCAGAAAATGGTCCCCACAAGAACATACACAAACATTATCGGCCTTTAATTGGAGGTTTTTTTCACATACACTTAGGAAAGGTACAACAAAAAAACCCAGCAGGTATTTTCTTGGTCAGCAAAGCCTGGTCCATACTCCTCTCTCTCCCACACATCTTCTAGTGAAATTACCCAAATAACTGGAGATTTCGATCCATTTCTGTTGCAGGAACATTTCAGAAAAAAACCAAGCCCAAACTACTGGGAGAGGAGCCCAGTTCTCCATCCTACAGTGGTCTCTACCCATGGCTTGGCTGCTGGTGCAGAGCATGGAATTAGGGGAAGCAGAGCTGAGCTCACATCTGATGCTGTTTCTCTCTCTGTGAGCTTTCCTCCCTGCAACAACCAAATACTCAACATGCAGGTGAGGGTGCAGGTGTCCAACATCTGCCTGTTTAATCTCCTTCCCCAGCCCTTGCCATACCTAGCCCCAACACAGGCCTGCAGCATGTGAACCCGCTGCCAGCCTCGGCCGCCCTGCAGCGAGCCCGTTAGATGGCACCATGGGGCAGCACTGGCTGCATGTTCCTGCCTCTCTTCCTCCCTTCCTTCTTCTCACCCAGACATGTCTTGACACTTCTACAGCCCTGAATTGGCTCTTTGTGTGGGGCAGAAAGCTCTAAGCCCTGCTACAGTCACTTGGCTGAGCCCACAGAACAAGGAATAGGGACAAGGCTCACTATGCCATGTTCGCCTCTCTTCCCTGCAATCACAGTCCTCAACAAGGCAGGGTGTTTCCATGATCAGCCTTTTCTTTATTTAAGGATTTTGTATAGGCAAATATTACATTTTTTGGACACACAAATGTTAAAATGATTGATCCTATGCATACTCACCTGCTCCCACCCACAGCCTGTGTTGGCTGTCTAAGGGAATTCATTCATACACCTGTATACAGTGGCCTGGTAGAGAGTATTCTTTTAGTATTCTAGGTTTGAAAGACTCTAAAAAGGCTCTAAAAGGGTGACACTGGTAACAGCATTTAAATTGTCTGCTTTATCTGCTTGTGTTTGTGCAGTTCAGATTCAGGAGCTTTGTGTCTGCCTAATGCAGTTTGCAGACTGTGTATTGCACTTTCCTAGGTTGAATTTTCTTTTGGGTCCTCTTACTTTGCTCTCTCATCTAGAAAAGCAGGATTGCTACTGAAAGTAGCAATAAATCGCTCTGTATGCTCAGGTGTAAAGGCTTTTCAAAAGCAAGACAGCTGGCAGCACACTGCTGACCTGGCTTGGACTTTTTGTGATAGACAATATATTGATTGAAACTTAAATAGGGACAAGGGTGTTTGCTGACCTTGTTCTGGTGACAGAAATGTCATTTCAGGGTGAGACTGTGCCTTGAGTTTTTACAGGGACCTGTTGTTCAGGACATAGGATCAAAGAAATTTGTCCTTTAGTAAGGATTGCAAGATAGGTAGTAATTGTCGTTTAAAAATTAGGTTTTTAAGACAAAAAAAAAGGAAAATTGCAGTTAAAAGAAGAAAACTCATGCATAGGTTGGTTAAATGTGCACAATTGTAAAAAGAGACAATAATTTATAGGCTTTTGTCTTGAAATATTAGTGCTGCTGTAAGAAGCCAAGCATGTGACTTAATGCGACAAATCAGACTGAAACTGAGACAGATTAAATTGATATTATATATTTCTTAGCTGTGTAGCCAAACAAATGCTATGAATTCTGTCATTATGATGGAAGCTAGATAAAAATTTTATAATTACTGAAGTGGGTCACCTAGTTAAATGGCACTCTTATATGGAAAAATTGATTTCAATGCAAGATTAATGGCCTTTTGCTGCTGGTTTACGTGCCTGCCAAAGACCGAACTATGTTGTTGCTAAGCATCATTAATGGATTAAAATAGGGATTCGACATAATTCCTATACTGTATCTTCAAACAGTGTGTTTAGTTTGGCACTAGCCTAGCACTTGTTAGCCCTACTAACACATGGATCAGGGCAGCTCACACATGTGAGGGAGGTTAATGCAATCCCAGGAACTCTTTCAAAAGCTCACAGGTTTTCTTGTGGATGACTTCGCGGAGCTTGCGCACACGCCGGATGCTGGAGGTGCCCACAAAGCTGTCTGGCTGTAGGATGGCCATGCCATTGTGGACATCCCCCATGATGATGAGCTGGCCATCCACTGTGGTCATGTTGGGACATGGGCAGCTCCAGTCCATGTTCAAAAGCGTGATTTCTAGTGGTTCCTTCCCCAGGAATTTTAATCCCATTTTTTCATCCTTGAGAATCTCCTCCACCATCACCAGGGCATGTCCTGAGTCTTGGTCTTCGGTCAGTTCTGTGATGCGGCCCAGGATAACAAAATCGCTTTTGCAGAAGCTGGTCACCAGCTTCTGGCGGGGTTTGCAGGCCTTGCAGTGAGTGTTCTTTGGGAAGGGGCACATCTCCTCGCAGGCCTCCCGGCTCTCAAAATTATTCTCATTGCCTCCACATCCGCCATAGATAAAGGACTGGCACTGCTTTGTCAAGCTGTTGTAGGCCCACCTGGGCTCGTAGGCCTTGCAGTGGCCTTGAAGGGCAGGCAGGTTGCAGATGTTGATGGGGCCGTTCATGCATGTTAGCATGCAATTCTCGTAGGTCTCAAAGTGGTTGAGGTTGCTGTTGCAGTTCCCATAGATGAAAGTAAAGCAGTTGTTTTTCTTGGCATCATAGTACCACCTGGTCTGCTCTTCCCCGCAGTCTTCGCTGTCTGGCTGCTTCAGGCACTCGTCGGTTGGAAAATGTGTTTTGTTCTGGGAAGCTTCCTTGGATGTGGGCTCTCCTCTGATGACTGACAAAGGGAAATCTGCCCGGAGGAGGCCACCACTGTTCTGGGCAGTGCAGGTGTAGATTCCTGCATCCTGCAGCTGCGTGTTGTAGATGACCAGCTGGGCGATGTTGGTGACCACGACGTTCCCTCTGACGTGGTTTGGCTTCATGATGACTTTGTCCTTCCCATCTACCTGCTTCTCCCATGTGATTTCTGGCTTGGGTCTCCCTGAAACGTCGCAGAGGAAGCTGACAGTCTCTCCCACGTAGACGGACTGATGGATGGGGTTGTTCACCAGTGCAGGTGGCAGGAAATCAACAACTGTTGTCTCAGAGTAGGCAGTGGTAGGGCGAGCTGTTGTTTCTGGGGGGATAGGGCTGGTGTTTGGCCAGGTGAGATGGTACCTACAGGTGACCACGTTCAGTGTAATGCCTTTGATGCAGGCCTCTGCATCCATGTAGCACTTGTTGTAGTAGGTGAGCCCATCAGAGGCACAGGTAAAGCTCGGCTCCTTCTCACATCTGTCCTTGCACTTGCAGACGGGCTGCCCGTCCCAGATGTCACACTCTGAGCCTTGCTGGATGCACATGAAGCGGTCACAGGTTGCCTCTTTGGGCATCCCCACAGGCCCCTTTTTCCCCTTGATGTCCATGTACCGAGCAGCCACACAGCTCTTGGTTCCACAGACATTGGGGCAGCACTTCTCAAAAGTCTCGCACTCCTGTGGAGAAGTAAAATAACCTGATCATTACTGGGAACAGAGTAAAGGCCTTTTTGGACATTCAGCAAGCAGAGAGCCCAGAAACTCAGCTCTGCCACAGATGTCCATGGTCTGAAACTCATTGCCCCAGCTGTCAGTAAGTAGAAACATCCCCTCAACATTTCCCAGGGGTTTCTGAAATACTGAAGAAGACTCTTGCGAAAGAAAATTTATTTCTGTTTGTTAAGCACAAACATCCTCATAAGACTTTACCCCAGAGTCACATGGATTGCTTGACTATGAAGCAACCACCCCCCTTCTATGCTCTCTGAAATGCCTGAGGACAAGCCCTGAGAAACACGAGCAGATGGAAAGTCTTATCATATGGCTGTAGGCAGTAATCCTTCTTATTTTCCACAGAAGTATGTAAAGTATTATTTGAATTCCCTGAGACTAAGAGCCAGCTCTTGGAGGTGAAACTGCCAAGGATTTGTAATTGTTCACATTATAGAGGAAATATTAGAATATCTCAAAAGTAAGGTAATATTTGCTCCAAAAATAATTTTTCTATGGTATGTAGAAAAACAAACCCCAAACAGCTCATTATGGCTTCTCTGTCCTATTTTAGTCTTGTTTTCAAATGCAGCATTGCTCTTCTAGTGATTTATAACACCCTGCCTTGGCTACAGTCACTCTAAATTGTGGTTAATTTTAGCAGAATTTTCATCTTCTGTGCAGTAAAGGTATTTGATACGTGTGACCAGGGTTGCTGGGTGGTCATAGATTACTTTAAGGGACCAGGAAAACTGCTCCCGTGTACCCAATAGGGCACACTTCCACCGTGTGTTAAACCTCTACAAGCCCCCTAAAATCCATTAGCTTTCTCCATAAGTGAGAACAAAATGGTCTTTAAGCTACCAAGCTAAAGAGCTTCTCCTGAGTCTAGTATCCTTTCCTTACTGGGAAAAAGATGACCTAATATCAAAACTCTTTCCCCATTTCCAGCTGCACATTACTAGGTTTCAAAAGCAAAGCTAGAAACCTGGATTGTAAAGGTTTTCAGCTGGGGTTAAGGAGCGTGGTTTGGCACAGTCCTTGGTTGCCTGCAGTACACTCACTCCATCCACAGTCCCAGGACTCTGTGCTGCTGCTAGGCAAAATGAATATTTGTAACCAGTCGCTTCTGGCTTTCAGGTTTTGACCAGTAAATTATTAAAACATCATCGTCCGCTAGTGCTGCTGCTGCTGGGGTTTTGAAAGTGTTTCACTGTTCATTGCTGCACCTGGTAGTTGGAACAGAGGCAGCTTATTTGGGAATGGCAAAAGTAAAAAGAGCACCTTCATTCCTAACACATGGGATCCATCTGAGTAAATGTCTTTGTTTACTTATGGCCAGAATTTTTGTCAATTTTTTCACCCTTTTTAACATCACAGAAACAACATGGCTACAGAGCACAAACCCAAACACTTTTTTTTTCAGCACAGTAAATGTTCTGTCAGCCAGGTTTGGGCTGCAGAAGCTTTGTCATGGGACATGATGTAAGAAACAAGACAAGCAGGTATTTTCAGATGCCAGTTTGAGCTGGCAGTGCTGACAGGTTGAAAAATGAATTTTAGGGGGGTAAGCTAAACACATTTTGAGCTGGGAGCATCCCACAGAACATCTGCCTGGTCATTTTAGCCATGCCTTGTTCTGCACCCCAAGCAAGCTTTGTGCTTCAAATGCAGCAAAGGCTGATGATTTACATGTTAAATTAAACAATTTCATACAGGATTCCTCCCAGGAATATAAAACATTGATGATGGCCACCAACAACAAAGAGCATAATTACACTGTTAAAATACTACAGTTGGCCCCAGGGCATGCTGAGTTCTGGAGTATCAAATTCAGATATTTCTTTTGACATGAAAACAAGGAAAAGGATCAAAGAGAGTGAGGCTATACCCACACCAGCAAAAGAGATAGCTGGCACACACCTCCCCTCTTAACTGATAACTCATCAAACCTTTTCTATGTTATATAGGTCACAGGATGCACTCTCTGCACTGGGTCCTGCCCAGTGCCAGTGCCCTTGTAGCTGGGACAGAAGGCTCCCACCAAACACCCTGACAGCCCCAGCAGCACCCATGACGCAGAGACACAAAAATGTGCATCACTCACCAGGTCAGTGTCGCACTCCCGCTTGCAAGTGCTCTGCGCGTCGACCCACAGGTTGGGGTTCATGTCATTGGGGCATATCCCAGCGTGGGAGTACCGGATTGGAGGTAGGGCTCTCCCTTTCAGAGAGACCTCCAGAAGCAAGAGGACACTGCTCTTCCCTAGCAAGATCCACATCCACCGAGTCAACAGCACCAACAACATCTCAGAATTTCTCCAGGGCAGTGGCAGTGTCCAAGTTGCAAGTAGTTCTTTTTTGGCTTGGGGTTGCCTTTTTTTTTTTTTTTTTTTGGTAAGCCTTAAGTTTTTGAGGAACCCAGATGCACCTGACTTTGGTAAAAACTTCAGCAAGCTCCTCTGCTGCCTCTGTCGATAGTGCAGTTTGGTCTGGACCTCATTGGATTACAGGTCCTAGGAAGTCACCCCCTTATTTTAAGAGAAACGCTACTTGTGCGAGCAGAGTTAGCGCTATTTATACCCTGCCTCTGTTAACAACTCAGAAAAAGTAAACTTGATTTCTTTGACAGGCACACGCTTCCTTATGTCCTGGTGGCAGTCAGACAGATTTGTTGCAAGAAAAAAAAGCTGGAAAGAGTTCAAAAGGCTGGAACTGGCATGGTGGGACCCCTGCATGTTTCTGAATGCAGGGAGGCCTTCTTAACCCCTTTAGACCTAAAGTACTTCCCTATGCTAAGAATGGCATTTACTTCTGAAAGGGGACTTGTCTAAGTAACACGGACCACAGTCAGGGGATTTCCCCATGGCAAGGGGCTACACAATCACTTGCTAAAAGAAACAAATAATAGGATTGAAGTAATTAAAACCAGAATATCATATTTTAACAAAGGAAGTAGGGAAGAAATAACTTATTTAAACTTAGGATCAACAAAGTAGAATGTCTTCGTAACTTCTCCCGGGGCTTCTCTGGGCTTTTTCTTCTCTTTGGTTGGAAGATTTCCATGATTTAATGCTGCCTTCCAGTCCCACCAGGAAGATGTTAAAAGTGTCTCTGAATTCCTCCACATTTTCTGACTGCCAGATCCCATTGTACAGTGCATTGCTGACCCCTTTAACCGCAACAACAAAAATAGAAGTTCAACTCTATGGAAACCTGCATAAAGGAATGTACAGCATTTTTGCATTGAGGGGTGGGAGGTAAACTCAGTCAAGCTGAGTTCCTCATTCCCTGATTATTACAGCAAGGGGCTGATCCTGCTCATGCTGAACACGTGCCAAAATCATGAGATAAGTGGCAGAAGTCTGAGTTGCTCAGCACCTTCCGGGATTAGGGCCTCTGGGCTGAGTTTTGGGCTAGCTTGGGTGGATCCTGCATGTTGCTAAGAGCCTCCTGGGAGAATCAGGTAAGTTTGCATCCCATGCAGAGGTTCTGTTTGGCTGGACCAGTAGCGCTGTGCCTGGGTAGGGGGAAGGGTTGTGCATCCACTCCTGTCCAGTGTTGAGAGCTGCAAAGCCAGTCAGAGTCAGCCCTTACTTTTTTTCCATTGGGCTTATAAATCCAGGGGTGTTTTTCATGGCTGAGTTTGGACCTAATTCTCCCCTGAGCAATGATGGCTGCCAACCAGCACAATCAACAGTGAACTGGGTCACCATGGAGCTCCTGCTCCTCCCCTGGGGCCAGGCGGCAAAGCACAGTGACCTGCTGATGTTTCCCGGGATCACCTCCGGGAGAAAGGGCAACCCAGACCCAGCCTGTCTCGGGCTGTGGCATTTCTGTAGCAGCCCAGGCTTATAAAAGGGGCTGTTGTAGCTCTGACTCTTGTGCCTGCATTAACCATATGCACACAATTTGAATTTAATGGGACAGAGCGAAGTTGTGCAAATTAGCTATTTATAAGGAGTGAAGTCAACGGCCAGGCAGCAGTTTGCAGTTGATTTATTAACTCTGAAACTTTAGAAACTTGCATGACACTTGTACAAAGTGCGGCTATGTGCTAAATGTTTTATTCAGTACTTGTTTACAAACTCAGCACCCTGTGATGCCTAAAAAAACCAACCAAAAATGACACATTCCCAAGAGGTACTTAAAATTCTTGCAGCTCTATTAACAACAAAATCACATGTATTAGTGGTTCTGTTGACTAAACAAAGACACTTTGTATGGTAAAACTGACTGCAGATAAGCTTTGAAACCAGCTGTATGTGGGTCTTGATGAGTGCAGGTATCCAGGGTGCTGGGGAAGCTGCCTTGTTGACCTAAACAGCCACTGCTCTTGCAGGGAGTTTTCCCTCAGTCCATTGCATTGCCACAGAGTAGCCATGGATGTCAGTTTTCCCTGCCAGCTTTAATCTTTTATGGCTGTTTTACACCTTACCTGCTGGGCCAGAGGTGGATCTCAGAGTCTCCATCTCCTCTCCTGGCACCACAGTCATGTCCTTGCTAGCTTTGGTGAGTGAGAGACACACTAATGTGGGCTACCATAGGTAGAACTCTGCTCCAGACAGGAAAAAACAGCACTATCTTATTTTTAACTGTCCCTGACCAGGGATCCTTTGCCCAGAGGCACATTTCAGCTGTGGGGGAGCAGGGTGGGGCTCTGAAAAATCAGATAGTGGTTTGCATCAGACAGGCAGAGCAGCCTTCTGCTTTGCTATGTCCTTCTCGACCCACAGGGATATTTTCCAGTGACAGGTAAGTCTCATTGCAGCTTTCTGCTTTCAACTCTGAGGGATTGTGTTCCTGGATCAGTCCCTTTGCCACTTGAGCTCAGCCAGCAGAGGAAAACATTGCCATAAATCTCCCTATGAATGTAGGCAGACACCTCCAGAAGGCAAGAGAAGCAGTGAGGAGTCCAAACAACCCTTGACAGCTGCCCTGTTCCTGCCAGGACATCCCAGAGATGCTGTTACCCACCCTGAGGAGCATATCCAGGAGGGAAACCACTGTACAGGCTACCCCAGGTTGGCTCAGGGACAGCAGGGACCCTGATTGTCCCAGCATGGACAGTCAAGCTCTGACTAATGCACTCACTGTCTCCTGGGTTTCAGTGAGGGCTGTTTTCTTGCCTGTTTTAAGTTAATTTAACTACAGTTACCTCAGTGAACCTGACTGGACACTCCACAACACCACCACCAGTTAATGCCAGTTGTGAACTGAGGTCTCTCTCAAGGTCCCCGGGCCCAGTTTTTCTGTTCCTCCTCATGCATAAAGCACTGTGCATTTTTTCTTTAATATAAGCAATAAAGTAATCCCCATTCTCCATTTCTATGAACAAATCCATTGTGAAAGCTGATTTTTTTACTTATCTCAGCCATGTCAGATACTGATGTAATAAAGGTCTTCCCAAAAGAGATCAAGCCTAAGAAGCAACCCTATTAACTACCCCAAAATCCCCCTTTCTGATCAAGATGCTAGAATGAATGAGTCTGCTGGATGGGGAACTTGGATGAACTTCTCTGGATCTTAGATGGACAAACCTGAGCCCTAATGGCACAAAGCAACATCCTGGGTCTGCTCCCAGCAGTGGAGACATTGGTGTGTGACCAGCCTCAGTCCTGAAAAGCCCTCCTAGGATGCCTGAGGTCCTGGTTAGGGTTCTTAATCTAGAACTGGCTTAACTGTTGTTGGGTTTTTTGTAAATTATAGTTTCTTTGTCCTTTTTCCTGCCCTCCTCTTCTGTGCCAAGTGTTGACCAAGTGTGTGCTGTGACACCTTTTAATTGAGGATGGCACAGGATTCTCTGGTGCACAGAAAAGTATAATTTTATTTGGGTATTTTTCCTTAAGCCACTGCTAAAGGAGTAGCAAACTGTTGATCAGATTTACTAGGCCAGCAGTCCTCATCTGGAGTTAGTCAGCAGAGGGTGGAATAATTTGCTGGTTTTATTGTGGAAGGTTCTTGGCAGGAACTGTCACCCTGCAATGTTAAAACTCCAACTCCCATTCATCTCTTCCTCAGCACAGGGGCCCTTCCAGCCCCAGCCGCTAGTGCTCCCTGGGCCCACTGCCATTGGCAGCTGGGTTTGCCAACATAAACATGAGCTACCCCCTCTCCAGACAGGCTGTGACTCATCACTGCTGGTAGCACTTTGCTTCGTACCCGAGGGCTCCTGGCTGGAGTGGCGGGCCATGGATGTCCCCCACACATGCTGCAGATTAAGGCTGGAGGTGAAGGTTGGATGCTGGACCTGCTCTGCCTCTGAGAGGAGCATAAAAAAAGGACTCTGTCTGGTCCTTGAGGCCGCCTTCCTCCTCCTCTCACAGGACAGCTGGTGACAGCAGGGCCTGGTGCCAACTCCCTGCACTGCCCACAGCATCAATCAGCCACTTCTTCCAAATGGGACACCCAAATCTGCCCTGCTCACAGGGAACCCTGGTCATGCTGGCTGCTCCAAGGACATTCTCTTCTTCAGCATGCACCCTCTCTGTGGGTGGCTCCTTGTTCATGCACAGCTGAAAATGTGATGCCTGTACTCTAAAAAAAACTGGTTTCATTTAGACAGTAACAATGCTCCAGGCTGTATGTAAAGCTTATTGCACTTAAAGCTGATAGCCAGACATTTAAAAGGGAACGTCACTGGTGTGCTTGTCTCAAGCAGGAACATTGCTTCCAAAGAGAAATACAGATAATGGCTTGGGACCTCAGCTTTACCTTGCTTTGGACTGCAAAGAGTCAAACCTTCCTCTTTGAGTGATATCCTGAACCTAGGCAGGACCTGCTAAGTGGATGGCCAGGGATCCCATCTTGGATGCCTTATCACAGCCCTCAGAAGACAACACATCGCCTGCTGGCTGGATGGTTGGCTGATCGAGGAGGATTTCTGGCAGCATGAGATGCACCTCTGAACATCAAAGCGCAGGCAAAGGCTGCTGTGTTGGCCACATGCTTTGGGAGCACATGCACACAGGCCAGGCAGATTTGGGCTGAAGGTGTACAATGGGAACAGCCTGTCTGGGTCCTGTTTCAGCTCTCTTCATATGCATAATTAGCAGCAGAGGCACATTTCAATTTTCCCCAAGTTAAGATAGAAATCTCCCTGTAAGCATCCAGAACTAACAAGTGCTGGTTTTGACTTCTGATCTGAGTAGATCCCAGAGAACAGGGAAAGCTCAGTGGGCATATTTGGTATGGTGATTGCTCACTGAAAGGAGCTGCTGTTGATGTGCACAGTGCCTCATGTGCAGCTGCTCAAAAAGCAGGAGTTAATGTGGTTAGACAAAAGGGCTCCGTTTGAAGGGGGAGGGGGGGAATCAATAATGTCAGGGAGTTTATTACAGGGTTATGGGCCACCTGCTAAAACTCAGCATTAGGCCTGCGTTGCATTGTGTTTTGGGAAGAGCTGATGGCACTCCACTCAGACAGGGCTAGTCCAGAATTATTATTTTATGCCTCAGCAGATGGCTTCTGCTCAGGGGTTTTATCTTTGAGTGCAGACATACGACTAATCATCATTTGCTTTCTCTTTCTCTGCTAACATAATCTGGGCAGGAAGCAATTGCCAGTTTGATGATGGTTCATTATTGTTTGGTTTATTCTGTCTGAAACAGCACAGCAAGAGGCACCAAGGATACAAAGGAAAATAATCAATGAGATATCAGTTATCAGAGAGATCAGGGGAAAAGCTGAGTTCAGAAGCTAGTCTTTCACCAGCCCATATCTTTCTGCCTCTGTTTCAGAGACAAAGCCTAAGATATCCTGTAGATAATTTGCAGAGGTCATGTTGGTGCCTTTGGATTGTCAAGATTGCAAAGATGAAATGTTGGGAATGGGTTCATCCTGCCTTAGAGCAGGATGATAAATCACTTCCTAAAGTCCCTTCCAGCTCTGTTGTCTGTCACTGTCAATGCTGAGAGAGACCTGCTCCATCAATTAAACTTTGAGTTAGGGAAATTTGAGGTCTGTAATGCAACCTGGAATACCAAGAAATAGAAATCAGAGCCATAGTGCCACCAGTGCAGGGCCAGCACTTTCTGTATTAGGCCCTCTCAGCTACCTGATGTACAGGCTGGATCAGGTCCTGTCACCTGCTGAGCATGGCAAATACAGACACCATGGACACACGGCTGCAGGACAGAGGCTTGAGCACCTTGTTTTGTTGCAGGTTTTAGGAGTTCATAGTTAGTTTTATGGCAAGCTTGAATAACAGCACTTTAGGGAACTGGCACCAAACCTGTGATGTGCAAATGGAGATGTTCCCATGGCTTGCAGCACTGCTGTGGCTGTGTGAGCCATAGCATAAAATCCTCGGGATTGAACTGGTATATTTGTTATTGTTCTTTATGACTTTCAGTTGTTCTGCTTGGTTCCAGCTCAGTTCAAAGCAAAGCTCAGAATAAAAGTGAGGTGCAGGCCTGGCACATGCTCAGGCTGAATGCTCAGTACATCTTTAACCAGACCCAGTGGTGTTTCTCCAAGAACCTAAGTTAATTTAGTTCCCCATGTAGAACTAATGAATATTACTGAACCCATTGCACAGGTTCACTTCAGTCTACAAATGACCCTAATTTAACCTTTCTTTATATTTACTTTTAGTAATTTAAAGCTGGGAGGAAATCACTTGCTGAATATCACACAGCAACAGCCACAAAAGGCTGGAGTCCCAAGACCCTGCTGCCAGCCCCATGGGTACCATTTCCTTCTTGAAATGCAGGTTCAGTATATAAAAGTCACATTACTTTTGTTTGTGATGTGATTCAATTTATATAAACAGTAAAGTTTTAACCTGCTGTACTAATTTAATTTAACCCCAAGCCTTAATTCCCTATGACTTCAACATGAAGGAACCATCTCTTTGCCACTTGGGGCTGATAATTTTTTAGAAAGATTATGAACCTTTCAGTGGAGAAGAGTTTGTGAGGTGAGATTAAACTGCTGTAGATTTGAATGATTTTGTGCTCCATTGTGAGACTTTACCAAATCCTTGAATCTATGGAAGTTTGGAACCCTCCTTGTGGCTGGGAGCCTCTCTGGGAGATGCAGAGCAGCTCCCGTGACTGGGCTTTTCATCAGGCAATGAGTGTTGGCTTCTCCAGACAACATGGAAGTTCCAGAGCTCCTCTGAGGGTTTGGTATCCAAAACTTCACTATAAACAAGCTAATTTTCACAAAATGGAACTATTTCCATTTCTGCAGATACCATGAAATCCCTTTACCAACAATTCTGTCTTCTTGGAATTTAAATCTAAATTAGGACAAAATTCCTTTTTAACTGAAGAATTATTGTCCTGATTTGGCTTCGCCAGCCATTAGCAGTCCTGGCTGTTACACAGCACATTCTCTGCCCATGCCCAGAGGGTGACCTCTGCCAGATTCAGTCTCTGCGTTCTAAGCTGGGCACATTAAGAGTCTTTCCAAGAGGTGAACTACTTTGTTTTAGCTTGTCCTATGTGCCACCAGATGCAAGGCATCATGCAGTCTGCACCAGCTGGACCCAGACAGTGGCAAACAGAAGGAGACAGAGCAGCTCTTTGGGGCTACTGATGCCCTTACTGGAAGCATCCAAAAGAGCCAGAGTGCAGGTCTGGTTTTTAAAGGTGCTCTTCTCGTGGCATTTATTCAGCAGCACATCTGAACAATAGGCTGGAGGTGCGAGTGATGTCTGCAAACCAGTGATGACCCACTTCCATTGATCTTTTGAGCAGCTAGCCCATACTTCCTTCCCTGGCAAAGGGATGTTTGTCTGCATTTAATAGCTTTTTTTTCACCGTTGCTCTTTCTGATTCCAGCTAATTCAACATACATTCTTATTTTGATCTTTTATTTTTTTTAGACTCCACGTGCAGCCCACAGCATAGCAGGGTCTGCTGAGATGCAGTACTTTCTTTCCATGGCAGTTTTGGAGATAAGGGGTCCTGTCTGACACCACACCATGGTGGCTAGCAGAGTGATCCTAGGTTTAACAGGATCATGTGGTTTAATCGTTACAACTTCCCTGTGCCTTTAGGGCTAGCACGTTGGGCTCAGTGCCCTATATCACCAATAGCTGGGATTGTGTTCGATGACAGACACAGCAGACAGTCTTTGAGCTGGGGGGTACAAAGGAACCAGAGCATCATTAGTGGTGAGTGTTTCACATGCTCTGTAATGGCCTGATTTTTCTCCATTTGAAGTTGATGTAAATATTCTGCTTACTTCAAAGGGGAACAGGGTGAGGTTACAGCCAAGTACTCTTGGAAATCCCATCCAGTGCTTGATTTTTCTTGACCTGAATGGCAGTTCAGTCAGCTCTGCTTCCACAAAGGAGCTTTCAGGAGCCCTGGAAAAGCCGCCAGAGTGCTTTTAGTCCTGGGTTCACATGGTAGCAGCATGTGAATTGTGGCAAATTTAGAGGCTGATTCAGTCCTCCCAAGTTTTGACTCCACTTCTGCAGATGTCTAGCTGGCATCACTCTTGCTCTTTCCTCACTGACTGTGGGGGAGTTTAGGGCAATGGGATTCCCATGGAGGCACTTCAGTTTGGTGGGGTCAACTCCTGCACTGGGGCAGCAGAATGTGGGGTACCCTCACAAGACCTTTGGCTTTGCTGTTCATCAGCCAGGAGAAGAAACTGGTCAAAATACCTGGAAAATCTTTACAATGTGGAATGAGCTGTGGCTCTGTATCTTCCCAGCCCAGAAAAAAAAATGGTCTTGAATTATTTTTCTCCTTTTTCTCCTTTTTCTCCTTTTTTTTTTATTTCTCTGGGAAGGGGTGTTTTTTCTTTTATAATTTTACACATTTTCTTTTGTGTTTGTGTAACATCATACTTCAAAAGCTCTATGACAGTGGAAAATCAGACTTTTCTAAATATTTCCAAATATTTCCATTAACTAATTTTCTTTTGAAGTCAATCAGATTTGTCAGTTTGGAATTGTTATCTCCCCAGGAACCATTCCTGTCTTTGCCACTGACTTTTGTGAGCCCAGAGCAGTTGCTCTATGCAGTTCAGGTTCCACCTCCCTGAAGGGGACTATAAAGCACTCACGTGGGTCAAGTGACATCAATTTATCTATGTAACCCCAACTTCTTGCCATTCCCTCAGAGCCATGTGTGAGTGTGAGGTGTGATTTGCTGCAACTGAAAAAACATTGAGAAAAAATGGTGAATGCAAAAATTGTATCTCCAGCCATTTGTTCACGTCTCTTAAACTGAAGTCTGAAGTTTAAGCACAGCCCTTTCTAATTCATACATACACACATACACACCCACCACACACACACACACACACACACCCATACACATACACACTTTGTTTTTTAAACTTTGCCGTGGTCAGAAACCTAATACTGTAATTGTCAGAAACATAATACTGTAATTGTTTCAGGACATACATATATACATATATATATACTTTTATGTACTTTCTCAGCTACTTTTTGATTTGTCTGAGGAATCTGGTGTACCCATGGCCATAACAACCAGGTTAGTGCACAGTAGAGTCTTTCATGGCCACTAATCTTGATGACAAAATTATTCAAACAAACACTTCTTGTGTCACCAATATATATTATGTAAACCCTTGTGACTTTGATTATGTGTCTATAATACAGATTAGTCTGTTTGGGTGTTTGGTGCTGACCTCCAATAAGCTTCTAAAGTATTAGCAAGAATTTGCAAGTGACAGGCAGGCAGAGGTGCTGTTCTGCCTAATCCCATTCCCAAAACTCTGGCTATATATGTCTGAACAGTTTCTGCTGCTTTCCTTGAGGCACCAACCAGGTTCTTTCTTTCTCAGCCCCCTCACAGCCACCTTTATGCCTCTTTCCAGCTGTAATGTGTCACAAATGTTGGAAGATTTCACTAACCTTATGGATTAGAGCCAGGGAAACAGTGAGAACAAATTTAGAATAGGAGGCAGAGAATGTACCAGCTGGGAGGGGATGCTGTCAATCTCCATGGAGACCTCTTTAGTTACAGCTTTGCTAATTACTCTCATGAATTGTATAGTGCCTGGTTGAAAGCCTGGCCAAGTCAGTGGAGACTTCCAAACTGACTGACTGTGTCTTGTGCTCCTGAGGGATGCATAGGGCACAGCCCCTCGGGGTAGCCAGTTATGATTTGCACTGGGCTCTTTCTCCTTGATGGCCAAAACGCAGCCTAAGGAAAATCCAAACACCTTCATCTGATCTTCTGCATGAGGCCAGCTTCTTCTAAACAAAAGAGCTCTGGAGAAATAAACGTATATCTTGGTTAGCAGAACAATTTTTTTTTCTCAGGCATGCAAGTGAAACATCTCTGTCATCTTGTGAACTTTCCACAGGAGTCAGCTCCTGCAGGAGATGAAGTGGGACAAGATCCACAGAAGCCTTTTAACTCCAAATGCCTAGATAGGATATGCTTCTATGCAGGATTCAGGCAACTAGTTATATTTGCCCCTTATCTCCAGGATGAACATGTTTCATGGATGAGTAGAGAAAAAGGGAGGGACTACAGACATGGGCAGAGAGGAATGCAGCCAAAAATCTGGAGAAAAAGCAAAGGTAGTCCCTTTTCTGCAGTTTTCCGGGTTAGGATGTCTCTGAGCTCAGAAGGGATTGGGTTGACACCTGGGGACACTGCCACAACCCCAACACAAGCAACAACCATCCTCAGGGGGAGAATTCTGGCTCCACAACACTGCAGCTTAGGCTTGTCATTACTGGAAGCCAAACTGGCTTTAGGCACTAGTCCACTGAACAATTTCCAGTTGTTATAAAAATCTATTGGACTTCTTAACCACAAGACTCTGAGCTGATGTACCACACCCCTCAGGTTCCAGGTCCCTGATTTGTTTGTTCAGAAATTATTTATTTGTTCTACAAATAGAAATAAGGTTAAATTAACAACTGGGAAAAAAATCCACCGCACACCATGCCTGATTTCTAAAGGCATTTGGCTGCCTGAGCAGATCTTTCCCTTGCAGATCACCATTCCCCAAAATATAAATGTCATTTTCCAAACCCTTCCTGTCAAATTTCACTCCATGCTGCGGGTGTGTGCAGCTGTGTGCATGAGTGTGTGCTCACACCTGCTTAAATGTCCCTCTTCAGACACTCAGCTCCCTTTGAGCCCCTGCAGGATGCTCAGCAGTGCTGAAAATCCATGAGATGGCTGGTCGCAGTGAAATTCAGGGATGCTCCAGGGTGCTAAAACCTGTCCTGAATCCCAGTTCTCTGTACCACTATCAGTGTAGCAATTCCTTCCAGGTGATTTAGTGAGAAAGCTATCATTTATGGTCAAAAGAAAGATGACGGGTAAGTTCCCTGCAGTTCTGGAATTCACTGGAAGGATTTTTTTATCTCATCAAAAACAGAGGAACTGTTCTTGAGTAGACCCCTATCCACCTGCCTCAGGTGCTCATCTTGCCTGGCACTAGGCAGCTGGAAATGTTTTTCTTCAAAGCTCATTCTCTTTGGATCCTTTGGCAGGGGGTAGAACACAAGGGGCATCTCTAGAGGATGATTTGGCTGTGCTATTTTAGACCCTTGCCCTGGGAGGAGATGCATCTGCCTTTGTGCTGCATGTTTCCCCCCATTGACATGAAGTGAGTGTTGGGTGACACAGGCTCAGACTTGATAACATGGAGGTTTGAATTTACCTAATTCACCTACAGACACTCAGAGGGGGCTTACATGGGGTGAGCACAAAAACTGGTATAGTATAAACTGCTTCTCTCATGTGACTTTGACTTCCTCCTTTGAAATTGTCTCCTCTGCCTTCAAGCTCATTGAAAGGTCCAGTGTGAGCTGCACAGATTAGCTTAAATCTAATACTGGGCTTGACTTTAAATTCCATCTTTATTCTTCACCAGTCCTTCCATTTCCCTGAGCCTTAATCAGGTAACAGCTTTAAAACTGTGTGTGTGCATTAAGTATCATATTTAAGGTTTCCGAACCTAAATCATATTTCTCATACAACTGCAGTTGTGTCCACAACAGCAGTGTTGGTTTAAATTGCCAGAAACGTTATCTTTGTGGGGTGGGGACCAAGTGTTTCAAATATGATTGTACAGCTGTCAGTATCACTGTGTAACTGGGAATTAAGCCTTTAAAAATATGTTTAATCATAACTTTCAGTGACTAAGAAGTTGGTTCAATAGGGGGAATGGAGTTATGTGGGAATGAAACCTGAAATGCAAAGGGAATAAAAAAATTTCATAAGCCTTAAAAAACCAGGAGCAAACAGCAAACAGACAGATCATGGTTTCTCCAAAAAAGCAGAAAAGAACTAATCCAGATGATTAGGCACAGTCAGAAGCTTGCATAAAGACATATATTGACACATAACCAACAAAATCTGGAAAACATGCTGTGGGAACAAAGACTGGGCCAAGCCTCCCCTATGGTTACTGCAAGGCTGTGATAACGAGGTGCTGGCTCTGCCAGGTAAAGCCACAGGCTCAGGGCTGTGCCCAAGGCTGGTGAACAGGGAGCACTGAGCACCTGTAAATCACAAAGAAAACAACACATCACCGATCTAGGCTCCAGACACAGGCTCAGAGCTCAGCGTGTTCCCACTGAAGGCCAAGGTCATTTAACATTTGGGAGGCAAAGCGGCTGCTCTAGCCATGAGCACCATGTGCAATTCCCAGCAGCTTCCAAAGGTGACGATCAGCACTCAGCTGGCACCTGCCTCACACCTGCAGATCCTGAAGGCCCTGCTGCTCTTGGCAGGGAGGTGTGTGTGCATGTATGCCCTGCATAGGTACATGCATAAACCCAGCTATCATATGGGAAATGTGGAAATGAGCAGGGAAAGGACAAGTTCTTGGCTGTATTGGGAGCTGGTAAGTGTGACACCAGTGCAAATAAACGGAGAGGGGACACATGAGTATGAGGGGGTCTAAGGCTCCATGTGTGGGGCATGAACAGGAGGTTCATGGCAGCGGTCGGGAGGTTTGAGTCAAGTGAACTCGCTGCTAATCCTCTTGCACACAGCCTTCCTTGCGGGAGATCTCATGACTCTGGGGAGAAGTACATTGTGTAACAAAGCAATGGTGAACCCAAGCTCCATTTAACAAGGCTTGGCACAGGTGCAACAGAGTAGGATACTTACCCCAAGAGAGCGTGAGAGAGAGCATCTCAGTGCATCAACCACTAGCTTAGAGTCCTTAAAAGCCCTGTGTGGCTTTGGGAGAGGAGCTCAAGTAGAGGGGGAAAAAAAAGAAAAGAAAAAGAAAAAAAGCCCATAACTCCACAGAAAGCAGCTCCCTGCACTGGGCATCCCTGCACTTGTGTGGAAATGTTGCATAATGTCCCTTTGCACCACACAGAGCTTTGAAATCTGCAGGATCAAAGCTGTATGGAGACACTATGGATGTGCCAAGACAAATTTAAAGGCATTTTGCAATTACAGGAAGAAGCACAAAGCCACACTCCAGCATCCTCTTGCTGTTCCACTGTGACATCTAGTGGCAATGGCACTGGAGAACAGAACAGGAATGGTATTCCTTGTTTTAGGCCTGTCCCTGCACTCACCTCCTGAGTAGCTTTTCCCCATCCATCTGAGAATTATCTCGTATTATTTTGGAAAAAGCTCTTTTGCCACTAATCCTATTGGTTTTCTACAGATGTAAAAAAAATCGGGATTTAAAGGTTTCACAGTGTGCTTCCTAGAATGTATCACTAGGTCTCCACTTGTGTGTGCTGTGTCTTTGCTTTACAGCTTTATGGCACAGACACTGAAAAAAAGACAAAAGAGATTGTGGGTTAAAGAGTGATAATTTAAGATGCCTTTACTGAAAAAGCAAATGAGTTAAAATGCAAATATTGAGGTCACAGCAGTGTCCATTTAAGGGCTGGTCTTCCAGGTCTCTGAGGTTAGAATTTGCAGTTGTCATCAGGTAAATCTTCTTTGCAAACCATTCTCCAAATCCAGTTGTTTTTCATAGAGTTTGTTGAGTCTTTTGGTAGCAGCTGGACAAAAGTTTTGTTGAATCTCTTGCATGGGATCAAAAGCATGTGATCTGGTGGGAAAAACTTGCCACTGAGTCACCGTGTAACCTTTGCCACAGTAGTTAAAACTGTCACCATTTGCTTCTCCCTTCTGCTTTCATGAGGGTAATTTGCAGGGCTGCATCTCTCTTAGGGAAACATTTGGCATGTGGGCCTCTGCCTCTCCTGACTGATTAAAAGGAAGATGAGTATTTGTGCTTTGAAACTTCATTTATATGGAGAGATATTCAGGAACTGTTTGGATGGTAATGTTGTAGGCATCATCTTCACCTAATGGCCATAACTACCAGAGAAGGAACAGCAGAGCAAAGCAACAGCAACCCAAGCCCTAAGTTAAATGGTAGATTAAAATAATGTGACTAATAAGAAAAGTAAGCAATAAAAGAGAGGCAATGGAAAAAAAAAAACCTTAGTGAAAATTGCTCCTTGGTGGCCGACACTGATGCCAAAACAGAAAGCCTGGAGTTAAATGAGCTCCCCAACACATGCCACAGTGATTTAATTAAGAGTGTGAGCAACACACTGGAGAGAGAGGGGCTGAGAACTGGGGGTGCTAGGGCTGGAAGTGTATGGGAAAAGCCGTGGATTTGAACCCATCCTTGTGGTCCTTTCCCAGCCCATGGCAGCCTCACAGCTTGAAGGCAGGAGCCAGGCTGCTGGCTAAAAAACACCCCAAAAAGGGCAAGACCACTGTGATAGATGATGGTTTGGACTCAAAGACCTTGGAGGTCTTTTCCAACCTGAATAATTCTATAAAGTGCTTTTGCCTGCAGGCAGTTTTTACCTGCAGCTTTTCCTTTCTTCCCAAGAGCTCTCTCCCCTCAAACCCCTACACAGGGCTCAGAATGTCAGGTGAGGGTAGGATGAACCCATCAGAGGAAACACTTCAGTCTTGGATTTTCACCCTGTCCAGGCCCCCATCTCAGTGCCTGAGGTGAGGCGGCCCCACAGAATCACTGGGGTTGGAAAGGACCTCTGGAGATCATCCAGTCCAACCCCCCGCTACAGCAGGTTCATCTGGAGGAGGTGACACAGGAATGTGTCCAGGTGGGTGTGGAATGTCTCCAGAGAAGGAGACTACACAGCCTCCCCGGTCAGCTGTTCCAGAGCTCTATCACCCTAAATGCAAAGGAGTTCTTCCTAGTGTTGAGGTAGAACATTCTGTGTTTTAGTTTATGGTCACTGCCCCTCGTCCTGTCGCTGGAGACCAATGAAAAGAGTCTGACAGCATCCTCTGACACTCTTTGGATATATTTAAATACAGTTGTAAGATCCCTTCTCAGTCTTCTCCAGACCAAACAGGCCCAGCTCTCACAATGTCTGTGCATCAGAGAGATGCTCTAGACCCTTCATCATCTTTGTGGCCTTCGCTGGACCCTCTCCAGCAGCTCCTTGTTTTTCCTGTGCTGAGGAGCCCAGAACCGGACACAGAACTCCAGAACAGGGCCGTTCCCTGCCCGGAGCAGCGCCAGCGCTCGCTGTCCCCCCGCCCCCGGTCTCAAGATGGCGGCAGCCGTGAGGGCCGGACCAGGGCCCCGGGGCGGGAAGGGCCCAGCTCCGCCGCGCTGAGGCCGCCCGGCCCCTCCCGACGGGCTCCAGAGCGGCAGGGAGGGGCCGCAGCCGGACCCGGCCATGAGCGGAGCAGCGGAGGCGCGGGAGCTGGAAGAGCGGCTACGAGAGGCGGCGGCCCTGGGGGACGTGGCGGAGGTGCGGCGGCTGCTGCGCGCGGGGGCGGACATCGACTCCCGCAACGAGATCAATGGCTGGTAAGGGGCGGCGGCGTCGCGCGGGGTCCCGGCGCTGCGGGGGACGAGGGGCAGGCCGGGGTCGCTGCGGGGCCCGGCTCTTCCCTTGCTGCCCTTCTCAGTGGCGATGTTCGGGGTTCTTGGGTTCGGGGCTCCCCCCAACCCATCATCAGGCACGGGGTGAGGGAGCTGCTCTGGGAACGCAGCTCTTGTGTTTCTTAGTTTTCCCATTTGCAAATACAGAAAAGCTAATCTCGGGAGGCTCGGAGATTTACTGCTAAAGAGGATCACTGTAAGAGGAGGTCGCCCTCCTTTCACCTGTCACTGCGTGTTTGCTCAAGGTCCCCGTCCAGTCGCTTGTGTGGGACAGTAGTGGGAGTCACTCTGCAAGGCAAAGGAGGGCCCTGCCCTGTGTAACTTACAGATTCAGAACTTTAGAAAATGCCACAATGAAGGAATCTTTATTCCCAGTTATCACTTTATGCATAATTCGGATGAGGTAGGACAGGGTTGGTGAGGAACAGCCAGGCTGATGAGTCCCAACCCTTCTGCTTCCTTTCTGCAGGACCTGTCTGCACTGGGCCTGTAAGCGGAACCATGCCCAAGTGGTGTCCTGCCTGCTGGAGGCTGGTGCAGACAAGCAGATCCTCACTGCTAAGGGAGAGTTGGCGGCACAGCTAACGTCGAAACCAGACATCCGCAAGATTTTGGGAGGTACTGTTCCCATTTAAAAAGCCATCTATAATTCTTGGTCTAAACACTAAAACATTTTTAGTGCTTTTATCTGAAGCAGTAATTGGCAAAACCTTGGCTAGGACCATTGTACTTCATTAGACAGCTCTGATTTATAACTGGAATTCATATTTGGGCAAATAGATGTGGAGATTTCAGGTAGGAGGGTCTTGTGTTCTGAGCTGTGTCATCAAGAAGTAGAAAAGCTGTACGCTTTGGGAAGTGTGCTGCTGCACTCCTGTTTGCTGTCATTAAGCTAAAGCTGGCATGCAAGCTGCAAATGGGGGCTTTCACAATTGTACAGTTTGCTGTAGTCTGACCATGATCAATACTACAAATCCCCTCAAAAGAGTTTTATCACTGAGGAAGTTATGCCTTCTGAGCACCTTGTTATAGTGTGACTTGCTGGTAGGGGTAATTTTTGCCCTGTAATTCTGCCATCTGCCACTTTTCATATGCACAGCAAACCCAGTTAGGTGTCTGTGACACTCCTGAACAGCATCTAGGTACTGTGCTCCAGATTAAAATTCTAAGGTGCTTTACCTTTGGAAATGTGCTGTCTTCTGCAATTGAACTTCAGTTGCTCTCTGGAGTGATCTGTTCTTACAACAACAGGGCAGGGTTATCCTTCACAAGGTTGCAGCTAAATCATGACTCAGGTTCCAACAGTTAAGCCTGAAGGAATGGCATGTTCTTACACCATGCTTTTGCCTTCTTTTGGGTGAGGTGTGGGCTTAGTTTGTGGTAAACGACTCACCTGTTTTTAACATCTGAATCGTCAAGCACACGTAGATGAACTCTGTTGTCTTATTTTTGTGTCTGTTAAACTTTCATGTGTTTCCTGGGGAATAAACACATATCACTTACCTTCTCTCCTAGTTTTTATTCTGGGAGTGTGGTATCATTTAGCAGATCGTTCTGAACTGCTTTGACATCACTATTTACGTTCTTTGATCCTTAGTCAGGAATGTCACTTACTGCAGTGCTTTTATGCAAGAGTTGAGTTTGTTTGGGTATTACACCAAGCAGTCACTTCCTTGCAGAAATACTGGGTTAAATTTGCTAGCCTAGGTCATAATAAACTAATTACAGCAGTACTATTAAGAGCATGTTAAAATTAGCTTCATTAAAGGACTACTGGTCATCCAATTCATTTGAAAGCGCTGGAACAACACTGCTAGAAATGATGTGTCTTTCAAAGATTATTTTCCCCCCTTGTAGGAGTGTGCCCCCTGTTGACAGAGTGACAAAACTGTACTTTGTCCCCTTAAAAGGAAAGAAGCCAGAAGTTTATCTCCTTGATTAAGTGAAAAGACGCCTCATAGGACCCAGGAGACTTCACCTCAAACTTAAGGATAGCTAACTGGACAGAAGCCAAAAAAAGTCTAGAAAAAGGAGTGAACAAAGAAACTAATCGCTTTTGTAAAGTGTTTTACCAGGAGCAAGGACCTCTTGCACTTGGATCACTGTTTGTTATTTTGTCTTTTATAAAACCTTTTTGTTTCCAACACTGCAACAGAAGCCATCCTGCTGATTTTTATGCCTCCAATGGTAGCTCAGCTCTCTTGGGTGTGTTATAGGCCTCTGAGAGCTTATTAGACCTGGCTCGAGGACACTACTATAACACCCCCCCCCCTTTGTTATCAAAAACCAGAATATACTGAAGACATTTATAAGTTTTTCTTTCACTTTACAGCTACTGGCCTCCAAGTGTTACATGCTTCTGGAACATTAGTGTCATTTTTTGATGACCTTGGAATGTGATGTAGTTTCAAGACACAATAGGAAAATTAACTATATTCAAAATGAGAAAGATATATCCAGTAACATGATGGATTTTTTTCTCTCTCCATTCCCTACCCCTCATTTTTGAACTTCATCAATAGAGGAACAAACTGAATGTCAAGGAGTGAAGGATTTAAATTTATCCATTGTTGCGAACTACTTGGCCAACCCATTCCCTAACATTTACACCGAAGAAAGCATTCCAGGCAGCTTGGCAGAATCCCAGAATGAAAGTGCTTCCATCTCTTCTGCTTCCCAGAGTGAAACTAGCCCTTGTCCATCAACAACTCAGGCTGAAAGCATCTGCATACCCATGTCATGCAGCAGCGTTGAGACTTTCCCAGCACCGGATGCAGCAGCCAGGCCACCCCCTATGCCCACCGTCTCTGCAGCCGCAGCATGTGCCAGCCCAGGGGTGCCCTACGGCCCTGGCCGCCCCCCAGCCATGACCCCCAGCCTGGGGCTCTGCTCCCCAGGAGTATCCGGCCAGGCCTTGCCTCTGCAGCCTCACACCTCCCCCAGCAGCCCCGCAACCGCCTTCCAGCCCTTCTTCTTCACTGGAACATTCCCATATAACATGAAAGGTAAAGAGGTGCTGTGTCTCATAGTTCTGTTACAGTTACTGGGTGAAAAAGGAAGTTAAGTAATCCTTTCACTTCAGACTCTAGTAGAATAGAGGCAGAAATGTTGAATTCTGTGGCCAGAAGTGCCCTGACCTTTCTCCTGCTCAGTTATGTAAAATGTCTGTTACACTGTATTTTAACCATGGTAATACTTTGCAAAACAATGGAAAGATCAGTCCATGTAACATGAACATTTAAATTTTCCACTACATTTGCATCAAATGCAGCTCTGGTAGTTTGGTAACAACTCAACTTTGTGACTGGATGGATCAGTTTCAATAGCGTTAACATGGTTCTCCTGTTTATTTTTGCTGGAAGCTTCTGTTAACTGCATACTATTTCTCAGATCATGGGGATTGTATTAAAAAATCCAAATTCAGAAGATAACGGTAAATACTATAAATATTAGGTTTGAGTTTGTTGTCTTTTCTGTTATTAACCTTTTAATTCTTTCTCTGTCAGAACTTGTACTCAAGGTCAGAGTCCAGAACCTGAGAGACAGTGACTTCATTGAGATTGAACTGGACAGACAAGAATTGACCTATCAAGATCTGCTCAGAGTGAGCTGCTGTGAACTGGGTGTTAATCCAGAGCAAGTAGAAAAGATCAGAAAACTACCCAATACACTTCTAAGAAAGGTAAGAATAGAAACAAGAGATTAACTTGACTTTTCACTTTGCAGACATCAGAGAACGTATATTTGCAGAAAGATTGGCAAAATGTCACTTTTGTTAAATAAAAACTGACAGATTCAAAGGGATGCTGGACCTTTCTTAAAACTTCATCATAACTTGTTTAAAAATAGTCTTGTTAAAATAGGCAGAGTATTTTAGCTCCAAAAGCATATGGAACTATTACAGCTTGACTTTTAAAAAAATGTCTCAGAAACAGTGCATTTAGGGTGCTTTAAAAGGATGTAATTGCCAAGTATTACTTCACTGTCTGCTTGCCTAAAAAGAATGAACAGTAAGGGGAAAAACCTCCACAAAATGGCATATGAACAGCTTAAAGATATGCTGTTAACAAATGAAACTGCCCTTCTGTTCCAAAAATGTATATTCCAGAGGTCTGTAGATGAAAGTGGTCACAAGTCTTGGTTAAGCGACATGCACAAATGCAGCCAAATTGTAATGAGATTAAAGGAGAAGAAAAAGTTTGAGGAGAAAAACCAAACAAGCAAACCTCCTACACTTTTAATGAGTATATGTTGGTAGGGGTTTTTTTTTAATTATTTATTGCTATTATTGGAGATGATGTCCCTGGAATTTTAGTTTTTACTTCCTATAGTTATTTTATAAATAATAACAACACGCTAATAATGATAGGAGTAATAATGTTGTTTTCTCTGTTCCTTACAAGGACAAGGATGTTGCCAGACTCCAGGACTTCCAAGAGCTGGAGTTGGTCCTTGTGAGAAGTGACAGCTCTCCCTTCCGGAACACTGCGGCTACGCTGATGGAGCAGCCATGCTACAACAGTAGAGCATCCAAGCTGACCTACTGACCCTGTGAGCTGCACTGCAATGTGAACACTTGGCAGTGACATGTGCTGCCCTTTGGAAGGCAGCAACTTAAGTGCGTGTAAAACCTTAAGTTATCATTAGGGTTACTATTTTAACTAATATTTTATATTTTATATTCTGTTTGCTTTTATTTTTTTACTTGATACGGTATTCAGGCAAGGGATACCTCATTTGTCCAGTAAAATCACAGGTTTCCAGTGTATTTCAAGGAAGTTTATTGGTTGTATCTGGCAGTGTGGGGCATGAAAGATGTAATTATTGATACAAAAATTTTCTTAAGTACACCCACTCTGACCAAGTAAGACACATGGAAAGATTGAGGAAATTGTGTGTCTCTGTGTGTACTTCCACATTAAATTAAAGAGACACACAATGGATAGTTGCTCTCTAAAAATGTGAATGTGCAAGTCCTTAATCTCTTGCCCCTCACAAACACTCACCATGATGTGTTGTTTAGAGATACTTAATGCTCAGAAGTGGCAGGAGAAACCCTTTTACTGGGCTGAAAATAACTGGAATAAGCATGTCCATATTTAAATGTTTATTTTCCCTGTGAGAATATTCTACCTCCAACAAAAAATACGAAAGCCTCTCGTAAATGTTCCTATTGAGTTGCAGTGCCCTTTCAAGAGAAACCCCTTGTTTCAGATGGGGAGGGACCCCCAATGTGTGTCCGTGGTTTTATTTACTTTCTGACCGATGTGAGCCTGTGCATTACTCACATCAGGTGTCAGTATTGTCAAGCCAGGAAAGCTCGCTGTGGCCCTCCCTTGTACACCAGTTCCAAGGGGGATGGTTGTTTCTGCTGTGTGAGCAGCACAGCAGTGTCCTAATGAGAGATCACAGCTGGAAGGAACACAGAATGCTTTTATGAGCCACTAGATGGGAAAAACACCACAAGCAAGTAACTAATTTGTAACTTTACATCCTGCACCGTCTACTGTCACTGTAACATAGCCTTGTTTTAGCCAGGTGAGTTACTGAAAGGGCTGAATGCCTCCAGGTGCTTTCAACTTTTTTTTTCCCCCTCTTCTTTGTGGGGAGTGAAAAAAAACCACAACTCTGGTTAAGCTACAGACTGTTTAACTTGCATTTAAGCAAGTCTGTAATGAAAAAATTCACCTGTGGGTTAAAATACTTAAGTCACAGCATCGCCGGAGTATTAAACAACCTGAAATTTTTCTTGATTTAACATGGCAGCCACGAAAGTTACACTTTTGGAGGCTGTTTTCTTTTTTACCAAAAAATAAAATGCTGACCTTTGCACCAAAACCCTTAAATGGGTCCTGAGGTGGGTGGAGGGCTGAGGGATTTGCTTTTTCTGCATGAGCTGCTTTTTCTCCTCTCTGTTCCCCCCCACCCCAAACTACTGATTTTCCTTCCATCTCTGCTTTATGAAGCTGCACTAGGCAGAATTTTGGCACAGCCGATGGATGCTGTGTTTGTTGTTGATCTGGACTACAGTGTTGACAAACTATAAATAGTACAGCACCATGTTCTAGTAGAAGCAGCATGGCTGCCACCCTCCGCGTGTCCTGCTTTACAGTGAAGACTCCATCAAGCTGCTGCACACTGAGAGAAGACAGAAACCCCTTCTTCCAGCAGAGGAGATACTTGACTCTGGGCTCAGGATTTCACCAAGTTACTTAAGCTTAAAATTCTTGCTTACTTCAGCCAAAATAATTATCATCCTTTCCTCCATGTTCCACACCCATCACCTCAAGCCTGCTAACTTCCCATTCTCAGTCTTGGTTTTTCTCCAGCCAGGAGCTGAGCTACTTTAATGCCAGATTCAACTCCTGGGAAGCTTAAGGCTGTGACACAGTATGAAGTAAAACTTCTCAACTAAGGTCCCTGCTTTGTTTTTCTTGTAAGACAGGAAAGAAAGTTCTATTTTAACAATTGCGAATTTATCTCTCCAGCATAGCTTGGGGGCTACCTTAGATTATGTGCAATAACTGTGAAAAACAGTAGTGGTTAAATGGTTCAAAATTAGTAAGTGTATCTAATTTGTTTCCAGTTCCTTTATTTAGGAAGTCAGTGTTAAGGACTGTCTCCATTAATTACTGAGCATTCTGCTAGAGGGCAGCTGGTTTAAAAAGCTTTATTTCTCTAGTTTCCACCAAGAATAACAGTAAATGTGTTAAGACTTAAACTCATAATCTGACTGTAATAACAGTATATCTATGCATTCAGAGAAGTATTTTTGTACGTTTTATGCAGTTTGATAAACTCTAAGGCACACTAGTTATGTTAGCTGTTTTTTGTTGGGCTTTTTCTTTGAACAATGAACTGTTGGAATGGCAACTGAGACTAAGTTTACAAAACTTACTGTTCTTCCAAGGACGCTTTTTGTTTGCACTACAAACTTGTACTGAACTGACATTGCTACACTTCACTTATAATAAAGTATCAGTCATGTCAAGTACTTTGATCTCTTCCTTTTTCAGGGTAGGGGGTAGAAGGATGTGAAGAGGATCACTCTAGAGTGGACAGGACACTAAAATTTTAATGCAACTTTGAAAAATCAGAGGCCAGTACACTCTTAACACCTAATAAAGACTGTCAGGCTGTCTAAACCAGTATTGGAGAAAGCATGTCAGAGGTGCTTACTGAAATCAGGTACTTTTGCCTAGCATTCCTAAAAAATCTGGGATAGTATTTATGCTGGAGTTAAGCTCTGAAGATACTTCTCACAAAGATGAATCTCTCTGGAGATGTCTGTACAGTCAAATCTGGAGGCAGAAAGGCACTGTTTCCTATGCTCTGCAAAACAGAATTTTCCTTCATCTTCAAAGCATTAAAGACTCCCCTATGAGATGTGAGAATATGAATCCCAGGCTACTCTATGACAAGGTTCTTCATTTTATCATTTTTACTTTTGCAAAGTAAGGAGAAATGCAAATCCTGTAACAAATAAGTGCAGTGGAAGGTACAAGACAAACATTTTCACTGCTGAAAGAAGTAACACATCCAGGAAGAGGCTGAGTCCTGTTTCACAAGTTTCAAAAGTAGGAGGTGTTTATCTAATGTCTCCAGTTAGAATTTAGTTATAATTTCACTTGTTCCCACTTTATTTTTTCCCAAAACCACCACACCCAGTCTCCATCCCCTGCGCCTCTGTGTCTGGTTTAGAACAATAAAAGTTAAAAAAGGAACATGGCTGTCTGCATGTGTTATCAAAACCTAGCACTACTGACCAGAGGGACCAAGATGCAGATTCCTCCCAAGTGCACTTCCACGCACAGGCCAAACAAACCAGCACAAGTTACAATGGTGTTCTGTCCATGTCTGATTTTGGTTACATACACAATCAAGGCCTGAATACTAATGGAAAAGATAATGCTCTTTTTAAAGAATGTAAATTCATTGCCTTACAGCCACAGCACTGACTAGTACTCACTGCAGTTCTTTTCCAACAAGAACCACTCTTGCTTGCACTACAGCTTCACAGGGAAGCATGAGGCACATCTCCCTTCCTGTGTGTCTGTTCTGACCAACTGCACAGGGCTGTTAATCAATACCCCAAACCAATACTGCAATGCAAATATGAAGCAGTCAGAATGCCAGTCTCAGCATTGGCATCTCTCTAAACATGCTGTCGAAGTTGAACTGTTTTATGAAGAATTAATACTGCCATTTTTATTGCAAGATTTCTGTTATTTCTTAACCTACTGCAGCAAAAGGCTCTTTTTGGGGAGATGCTGAACCCAACAGCATCCAACTGCTGCAAAAGTAAGCCTGAAATTAAATGCTGATGGCACCAAAGAAACCCAAACCCTCAAAGAGCACAGAATAACTAAGCATCCAAATTAATCAACTAAGCTTGAAGACATGAGAAATTTATTAGGAAAGAAGCTTATTTAATATTAAATGTTCAATGACAGAGACAATCAAATTTGTAACAGAAATTCAAAGATACTTTATTTCCATTTCTCATATATCAAGAAGCTAGGAATTGCTTAGTTGTAAAAATGGGATTCATCTTAGTTCAATTCACACAAATACTAAACATTTATTCTTGTGTTTTAAAGTCCAAGAATGAAAACTTGCAATTAAACACTGAGCAAGCCATGTGTTCAGGTTATGTTGGTTTCATATCTTAAAAAGTCTTAAAGAAAAAGAAGGATACAGGACTTATATTCTCAGTAGCATATGTGCTATTATCAACACATCTTTTTGAACTCTGGGAGGAAACACCAGTCCTGAATTAAATTTTGTAAAAAAAAAAAAAAATCTAACTCAACTTTACGTTTTTCTATGCCACTACAGCTTTCTTTCACCTCATTTAAAAGCAGATCTTCAGTTTAAGCTGTTTTCTGCTGTCTTCGCAGACTCTTCACATAGTAGTCCTATAATGCAAAATTTTGGGAGAACAGACGATTAGACAGCATTAGGAGCATTGTGTTTACCATTCCTATACACTCGCCCAGTTGTTAGCTGTCATCTTAACTCTACAAAAACATCACCATTGAACATGACTGCCATTAGAAGCAATGATGTAGCATTAATGGTTTAATATCAACATTAAATGTTTAAGAGTCCTAGCATACATAATGCAACTACAGTAACAAATTATATTGCAATAAGCTCATTTATCAGCTGTCACCTTCACTGTTAGTTCCTTATTTCAGGAATACAACTAAAGACCTTCTGTAAGAAAGCTATGTCAAGAGTTGGGAAAAAACTTCAAGTTGTCCTTCCAATACATAATTGCCTATTGCTTAGCTGCTTCATTTCCCACAAAGAGTTTCCAGCATACATTCCTGCCATCAACACTGCCATCATGTGGTGGCATCTGTCTCTGCATTTGTTTTACAAATTGCCTTACAAGCCTGTTACCAGCCATTCCACTCCTCTGTGCTATGGCTGACTGCAAAGTCTCCTACACAGTAGGAAATATTAAGCACATACCTCTTAAAGACTTGAATTGCATTGAAAGTAACAAGGCGAATATTAGGTAGTGTTTATTGCATTTTAAACTCTTTAAAGATATCTAATTCTGGGCAGCACTGCATTCCCTACACACAGTTGAAAGAAAATTCCATTCTGTTAACATCAGATTTATAGTAGTCACACAATACACAAAAAGTCCTTTCCACTAGCTTCAAAATCAAGAACACAACAGTAAGCTTAAAGATTACAGGCAACAGCATTCAAACATGGATGTGGGTAGAGAAAGGAGTACCTGGCATGAGTACCTGCTTAGTTTGACTGAATCCTTGATTTTTAATTTGGCTTTTCATGGGCCGCTCACAACACCAACGCTGTGTGAGGTATGGTAGTCAGCTGCAATAATTCATAAACCCTACACTTCCATCAATCCAATGCTACTGGCTCTCGAGTTACAGAACAAACTGCATTAGAATGCAAGGCAATAAAGCAAAAAAACTAGAAACATCCTTGACAAAGAAATACTAGCAGTTTAAATGAAAACAAACTAGTCCAACATATGCCTCAAATATTAAGTATTTAAGCAAAAGTTTCTGCTGATGTACCAACACAATATGGACTTAAATACAAAACCAGTTCAACTTTTTTTAAAAAAAAAGATAACAGAATCCCTAAAAATAAAAAAGGATAATTAATTTTTCTATGGTGACTATATTACATATATGTCCCAAAGAGGCACACTAATGGGGGGCACGAGTCTGCTACAAAATAGCTGAGACAAAACAATGTACCTCAAAACGTTTTGCAGGACTACACTGTCATTTCCTTCAGAAGGTGCTTTAGTTTCTCTTCTTACTTGACTTAGTTCCATCTTCATCTGTGCATACTTACGCTGCACTGTTAAACAGTAACAAAAAGCCCTAATCAAAGTTTGAAATAATGCACTTACCTCTGTCTGATCTGAGGTCATATCAGATCAGTTTTAATTGGACTGAGTGTCACCTTCAGATTTAATGTCTTCATTGGTCCCATTGACCTCATTCTTAGTCTCACTCTCCTTCGAGTCTGTATTTGTGTCTTCACTCTGTTTTTCTCGACTACTGGACTTCATACTACTTTTTTTATCATCAGATCCCCTCTTTTCTGCCATGAAAGAAGACATTGACCATGGATTTCAAAGTAAAAACAAACATTGCACACGTGAGATATATACTGCATAGAACATGGGACAATTACTTTCTATAGCAATAACAGTAATACTCAAAAAATTACAGAAATAGGCTTCAGACTACCATGCTGGAATGGAGAGGGGACAAAATAAATGTAGAAGGAGACAGTACAGGGTGGGGGAAGAGGAGAAAGGTCAGACCTCCTAACAGAGGCAGCTACTCAGCTCTCTGTCAAAATGAACAAATTGGGGGTAAAAAGGTTAGGCAGATGTGTAATTATGGTGCATGGCTTCCTTACTTATTATGGGAATCTTTTGGTCCCCAAGTTTTGATTTCCAATTGCGTATGGCTTGCTTTGGTTCATAATTTTCGTTAATTATAGTTCTTGAAAGAGATTCAGAAAAGAGTGCAGGACAATGCTTGACTGCATGATCAAAGAAATTGATACTTGCCCATTAAAAACTAGCAATCTCAAACTATCAAATACTTTGGGAAACAATATTAACCACTGACAGCTTTGAAGGTGGAGATCAGTGACAACCAAAATTAAATTTGAAGCTACACATTTGTCAGCATTGTTAATTCTCAATTTTATAAAAACAGCAGTCATTTATAAACAACTCATTAAAAGGGCTTGGGGAGACAGCTTGTAAAATATATAAAAACCAACTTTTTTTTCAAAGGCAAAGAAACAGCAAGCTGTGGGGGAAGGAGCCCACAATATGATCATGAATTGGGAAGCTTACTGAATCATTTGCTACACTAAAAACTCAATCTTCAAAGGAAGGAAGCCAGAAGTAAAAATATTTCCATGGGAAGAGAAACATTCAGTATTAGAGCTGTGTGCCTCATCTGTAAATTCAGTATTTGCAAATTTAATAAAAGTACCAATTCCTGCTGTATTATTTCACACCATAATAGTCAACTCTTGCTCAGTAAAGACACTCTGGAGAGAAAAAAAAATCCAAAAAACCAACCTCTCAGATGTCATCATACAGAACAACACTCATGCTCTTTTTTCTGATTATTCCCTGCTATCTGGGCAATCAAAATAAATAATATAAATAGATATATATATCCCTGACACAGGAGCACACAGATAGAACACTCTGAAAAAGCTATTTTAAATAACATTATCACCTAGACTAGCATAACGCACTTTTATATTCCAGGACACAAAGCAAGAAATTAAGCTTTAAAAGAGCAGCAACATTCCAACTTCCTTGTTTTATAACAGACTACCAAAGGATAGGGTAAAGCCCTCACAGGGGGCTTTTAGAAATGAGGGCAACTGCCTAATGACCACCAGTAGTGAGGATTCACCTGCAGCAGCACATCCAGTACAGGGTGCTTGGAAAAAGCACATGGCAACATCACCCAGCTCACTGAAGGTCTAAGTCAGTATGGGTCTGTCTGCCTTCAATTTGGCAACTCCGCAGGTAGATTGCACTCTAACTAACCTTGTTAAAAAGTCTTCTTTTTGTGTCTTAAAGGTATCTCCGGTGCACACGAGGATCCACTGAGGAATAGTAGTCTTGTTTCCCCGCAGAGGACTAGTAGTCAGTCCAATAATCTTATCTTCTGTCCTATGTAGATATGGTAGATCTTAATAGCCCTATGGATGTGCAGTGTGCAGGGTTTTGTTGTCTTGTTTGTGTCTTGAATGTGGTCAAAAAGGATAGTTTTGTTTAAGGTTAAAAAAAACCTAATAAACTGTGGTATGAAAGATCAAACTCTTCTAAAAATTTTACTATTAAAATAGGCATACCATACCAAACCTCCAGTTTGCCAACTAGAACTGAAAAAGTGTATTCAACAAATAGCCCAATAACTTTTCAACCCTTGGAGTATCTGCAAGAAGTTCCTCCACTGTATTTTGAATCAGTAAGAGAGAAAACACAAAAATTAGTTTGCTGCTGGAACTGGGTGTATTATTTCAGCTGTGATCTATTAGGTATAATCACATAATACTGACTTTGCTTCCTGATTAAACACATGCATTTTTTCTGACTGAGTTTGTGAGGGCAACTGAGATGCGTTTTGTGAGAATTCTTATCATGACAAAATGAATCGCTTTACTGTTTAGAAAATCAAATGTAATATCCAGTATTACTGAGGTGTTCTGGCAGTATTTGCTGAGGATTAATCACTAACATTAAAACATGATCATAATTATTTTTATATAAGTATCAGAATCTAGATTAGGGGAAGACAGAAAGCCAAGCCAAAGTGGTCTAGAGGCCCATTCCAGTATTAACCCTTCATAAAATGAAGGTATTTGGAACATAATTTTTGTTTTATTAAAACCCCCTATTTATTGCATCTGCTCTGAAAATTGTTAACTTGAACAGGAGGTGCATTCTACTGGTTTAGATTAAGCTAATGCTCAGCTGGTGTTTATAGCTGGTGGCTCCTTTCTTTAGCAAAGGTATCTCTGACCCTGAAATCTGTGTCACAAAGCAAGGGCCCCCACTTTTACACAATACTTTTTTCTTATAACCTTGGTTGCCGTCTTCCACAGTATCTTAGTGAACAAGAAACCAGGACTTCTGAATTTTCAAAGTGTGGGACTAATTTAATGTGCAATTGTACCCAAGTCTTGGTAATCTGCTCCTTGGGGTTTTTTCGTGTTAATATCCATGTTTATAAAGCAGTCTGAGATTTCCAGATGAAAGGCACTACCATGAGTAGTTACAGCCTTTGCTGCTTACCTTTACAACTGCAGATCAGTGGTGGCTATAAAGACAAGTAGACTCTGAAGACAAGATTCCCAATGTACTAAGTTAAGATTTAACTT
This sequence comes from Motacilla alba alba, assembly GCF_015832195.1. Lineage (NCBI taxonomy): Eukaryota > Metazoa > Chordata > Aves > Passeriformes > Motacillidae > Motacilla > Motacilla alba. The sequence goes on from NC_052033.1 coordinate 274,784, forward strand.
TGAAGTTACTATTGAGCAAAAGCCACATACTTCATATATATGAATCTCTAAAAGCTTTATTCTTGACTACCTCTCTACAGTGCCACATTGCAAATATGATGATGCAATGGGGCTTACAGCTTCAGTACAGAAATTCAATGTTGCCTTAGTAATTACTACTGGGTTTGGTTTTTTCCTTTCTTCCTTCCTTCCTTCCCTCTTCTTTCATATTTTTTTCTGTTAAAAGATTTTCCCAACAAAGGGAAAAAATCATAAACTTCTTCAGCATTACAGTCCTGCTCTAAGGCTTATTTGTGCTTTTATAAATGTTAGGATGGCACAGTCAAAAAAAGTAATTGATTTTCCTAGGTGGGATTTTCATCACAGCTCATAGCATCACCTCACTGTTCTCATTTCTGGTGGAAGAAAGTAGCAAGCAGAAAATAAAACAGCCAGCAAGGAAATCAGTCAAGTTAAAACTAAAAATACTTGAAACATTCAAGAGAGTTCACTAGCTCCTCTATTAATGGGAAGAATAATGAAAGAAAAGCTCAAAACCAGACCAAATTTGAATAAATAAGAAAACAGTTATTTATATGCATAGATAACACACATTCAGGAGAAACACCAAGTACCAGAAATCTGTTCATAAAGCAGACAAAAAATCAGGTAGGAATAGTAACAAATGGACAAATATAGGCTACAACACTGAATCTGAGTTTAAAGCCTGCACATCATTTCCACTGCCAATGAGCAAGCAACAAAACCCACTCTCATATGGCAAAGGAAAATGAGAGAAGAATCAATACTAAAGGTGCCTCACAGTATAAATCAGAATAATTGAAACAGTCCAAGGAAGTCAGGGAAGAGAAACACATGAAGCATTACCAACATTTTGGCAACCAATCCACTGGATAAATACAGAGAAGGGTCAAGCAGACAGGCCTATGCAACCCAGACACATGCACAGAGCACCTTTCATTCCAGAGAACCTCAAAAGTACCTTAGAAACACAATTGTTTCATCCATTACTGATGATCAGCCCATGAAGTGGGGTGGCTGTTTCGGACTGGCCATTAGTCAGCTCCCCACCAGAGCCAGAAGTATTACGTTCCTACAGAAGTTTCAAAAGACTTTTAAAGGGGGAAACTTAGCAGTAACAGTGAATTAGTATCTTCTCACAGAATGTGAATCTACAGTGTTCTCACTGTAGCTCTTTACTTAAAGTTTCTGAGCTTCAGCCTCTGGTGAAACAGTAAGCCACCATGAATGCTGTGGTACATGGCACATACAGCTACAAAACCGTTCCAAAGACTAACACAGCTTTCTGTTGAGACTCACCTGAATACTGACGAAGCAAGACTCACTTTGTTTAAACAACAAACAAAAAACCAAACAAACAAAAAAAATCAAACAAAAAAAAAAGGGGGGGAGAAAGGTGGGGGGGAAGAGCAGGAGACTGGGGAGAAGGCATAAATTGTCATTTAGAGCATCACAGAGACTCTGCAGTATTTATCTTGAACTGCATTTATAGATCAGGAAAAAAAACTTAAAAGCAGTGTTAAAAGAATAATAAAGGAAACATGATAGTGTTGAGAACTAATAGGTGGTACAGGTGAGAAGGTACCAGCCTCCCACAACACATGTACCTGCAAAGGGTAATTGTAAACATCCACTAAGAGTAGGAATATAAGACATTCACTCTTAGAAAATGATGATTACTGGCTTACATTTTTCTAAAGGCAAACAGGTCTTAAAATATACAAAAATCCTTGCACACTTCATCTGCAGACAAACTGCAACAGGTAAGAGAAGGACACAAGGGTGCAGGTATGCACACATATGTAGTGACAGTAACTGGAAAGAACAAAATGCTTCAAACTGCTTACAGCAACACACACGCCTTTCAGAACGAGGTCTGATTTGGTGCTAAGAACTTTCAGGCATTCATTGAAAAGCTAACAGCTTTTGAGACTCTAAGAAAAGATTAGTCTCAGAACTTGCAAAGAACTCAGTGATTACACAAACATACCTTTTTCTTTTGACTTCCTGTCTTGTTCTCTCTCTCTGCTTTTGCTTCTGTGCTTGTAGGATTTTCGATCCCTGCTTTTTGACCGTCTCCTGTCCCTACTACGAGACCTGTGTTTCCTTTCTGATCTATCATGGCTTCTGCTTCTCCTCCGATCACGACTCCTTAACATTCAGAGAGAATTTCAAAAACGTAAATCTCAGCCGCTATTTTCTGACTCAGAATATACAACAGTAAAACAGTAGCACTTTTAAATACAGTGATGACCTGCAGAAACCAAATCTTAATATATTGTATAGAAATATTTCCCAGTACATAAAAAATATGCCCTCTTCATTTACTGAAACACTTAACTACATAGTTTAAAAGTATCTACCACCAAGAAATAAAGACCAGCTGAACGAAGAAACAAGAAACCATATTTTTTGGGAGCATTCTTTGTTTGCTGAAAGCTCCCTCATAAAGCCGCTTCCACCACTATGGTTTCATCTTCCAAAAATGGAGAGAAGACAGTGCCACTCAGCAAAAACCTGCCTATCCTTAGAACCAATAAAGTGTGTCTTCACTTAAGAAAAAAGACTTAAGTGAAGCCAACAAATCAGTGACGTGACTCAAGCTGACAGATAGGTCCCTGCAAGATTTTTACCTTTTAGAAATTTACCTGAAAATACTTAAGAGACACACACACACACAAAGAGGTACCTGCTTCGTCTTCTTTCTCTGCTTCTTGACCTTTTGTGGTCTCGTGAGCGGCTGCACCTCCTGTCAGATGTCCTGCTTGAATGCCTGCTCCGTGAGCGACTCCTTTTACGTCTCTCTCTGTCACGAGCCCTCTCTTTTTCCTTTTCTTCCTCTTCACGTCGTCTCTTCTTTTCCCGCTCTTCTCTTTCCCGCTCCCTCTCTTTCTCCCTCTCTTCCCGTTCTAGTTTCTCTTTTTTCAACCTTTCATCACGGTCAGGCTCTTCTGTTCTTTTTCGTAACTTTTCCTTAAAAAGAAGTTCACAGGAAGAAATGAAGATTACTCAAGACACTTAAGCTTACAGATTCTGAGGATGTAAAAGCCTAAACTTTTAAAACAGTTCAGTTTTATCTCCAAAACAGAGGACAGTGCTTCCTAAAATCCCTGAAATGAAAATCCTTTGTCTTGCAGAACCTTTTTTTGCTTGTCACTCTCACAACAGAGGCCACACTAAATTTCCTTAGAAAGGCCATAAAAATTCCAACCTGAATTACATCTTTGCTTGCATCTAATGTCACAACAAAATACATCAGTGAAAGCACAGTGCAGGATTCCATTTCTTGGAAGTGTTTCACCCTCTTGAGAAAATTCACTGGACAGCCTTTATATACGTTAGCAAACCTCCAAGCATTTTCCATTTCAATGACTGGAGGAAATACTTACTTTTAGATCTTCTACAGTAGCTTTTATTTTGGCATAACCCATGTGCTGCTTTCCCATTAAGTGGTCATCTACCCTGGACTGTGCATCTCCTACAATTAAAAAGGCTCCACAAACTTCACAAACTTCCATTTGTTTTTCCTGGGCTGCAAAGCTCTCAATTGTCTGAGAAAGAAGAATATTTGATACAGCAAAAGAGAAGTTTTAGTCAGTGAAGAGGTTTATAACTCTATGTTACTGTTGCAAAATCCCAAGCTCTAGTGAAAGCTGAAATCACATCTGCCTGCTTTACCTTTGGTGCACTGCACCCCATCACAGTAACCAGAGAGAGAAGAGGCCACCCTGTGCCCATTCCCACATGGAAGGTGCCCACAAAAAACTACAGAACCATTACTCACTGCATTAACATGTACACAGTCATATCTGCAGCTTCCTTGCAATATCAGAAAAATTAAAGTTTCAAGCTTTTCTTATAAAGCTTTTTTTTCAGTTTTAAGATTTCGGCAGGAGCTGCAGAACTACCATGTAATATACCTCAAGGAATCAAAAGGCTAGAATATCCCATCAAGAAATACAAAAACAAATACTGGCTTCTATTTAAAAGTATGGTGGTCAAATTAAACCACTGTTTCAACAGACATATGAGAAGTACACTGAAATTTCAACATAAACCTAGGTTCATAAATCATACAGTATGGACATAAACATGCTGTGTGCAACACTTAAGAGCTCTTAAAAAACCAAGTAATTATGGTTGTCAACATTTTTACAAGCTTTTACTTCATTAACTATACCCCAAAAAGTAAAAACTAGCAATAGCCCCACATATATATATATATATATATATATATATATATATATATATATATATATATCTCAAAAATTGACCTCATTTAAAAAAAATTAAAGCATTTGTCACATCTTTAATACGCTTTGTTCTCCCACAAATCAAACAATTGTTAAGAGAACACATCAAACATTAAAACACATTCTTAACCAACAAAAGAAAAGAATAAAACTCACACCACAAATAAAGTCAAACAAGCTTTATGTTTTTAATTTCATAAACAACTGTTACAAAACCCAATCCACCAATTTTTAAGCATGTTTCAAATAACACACAAGCAAAACTGAAAATCTCCCTATTTTAATAAAAAACCTTAAACCAGAACAAAAGTCCTTTCCCAATTGATTGCTTAAAACAAAAAGTATGTTTCTATCTCTACAAGTACAAAAATTAAGTGAGTCCCAATGAAAAACATCAAACCATATCACACCCAAGAACATGTTAACAAGACAAAGTTCAAATTAATGTCCTCAAAACTATTACACCTTTTAAATAATTTTTGCTATGAAAGCATTTCTACTGGAATTATCAGTTTTTTAACAAAAAAAAAATCTCTTAATTATAAACAAAACCAACAAGAAAATGTTCAAACTTTCAATCCTTCCACCTGTTGTTTCAATAAATTGTAATGAAGAGCTCTTAAATGTTGCACACAGCAACAAGAGATCTTAAAATATGGTATAGACATAATTGAATTTAAGAATTCAAATTGAATTCTTAAAACAAGAATCTCAATTTGAGCATTTCATTAAACACCAAAATAAAATCTTTAAACTTATGCTCCTTTTTATTAACAAGAACTTGATACTTAACACATTCCCTCTGGCTTCTGTAGCTCTCAGAGTCAGACAGATGCCGGTCACAGCCCAGTCACAGCCCTGACTCAAGGGCTTTCTGTAACAGTTACACTGGCAGTTCAGTAGAATTATACTGCAGAGGTCACAGGGCAAAATTTAACTGAGACCTCAACTAGAGGAAGATGCAAGCTCTCCTCCACGACTGCTGGGTGAATAATTGCATAATTTGTGTGCAGGAAGCCCACTCCCAAGACAGAATGCCTAAATCAATACACTGGATTAACACAGCCAAAGTCCTGTTACTATGTAATGAATTCTGTCTGCACAGACCTTGCATGCCTTCAGTGGAAGGACATGGTTATTTAGAATGTACTGTGCACCAAACTTTGCTATGTTTCACAGAACTATGAACACATGACTTACTGAAGTTGTGGACCTCAGCAGTTCTCTCTCTTCCTTTAACTGTTCAACAAGTTTCATCATTCCTTGTGCTTCTTCCACCTTTCCTTCTGAACCTAGTTCTTCAATCTAAAAGGCAATAAAAACATTAAAAGTTTATTTTTTTGATCAAGTAACAAAAGCAAGAGATCACTCTCATGGGGGTTAAAAACCCCTCACCTGTTGAAGCAGTACATCAATTTTGTCAGTTAACACCTGAATCTTCTCCTCGTTTTTACCAGTCGGTCCTGCTCCCTGTAAAAAGTACAAGAGTGAGTTGGGGCTTTTTTTCTTTCCTTGTTATTTTTTTTCTTCTTCTTTTGTTAAAATAGCTTAAACACACAAATGTATGTCTTCTCATATTCCAGAGTCACTTTGGGAATAACCTCTCCCTGGCCTCTTCTCCCACAAGAAGCAACTAATAACAGTCTAGTCTAATATAAAACACTCCTCAACACAACTTACTCCACTCTTTTCAAGTCCAGTCACACTAATTCCTCCCAAATCAACAAAAATGTTCAAGATCCTGGCCCATAAAAAGTAAGAAAACGATATTCAACGTCCTAACTTTAAACTCTGACACTCCCATGCTGCTATTACATATTTTTGCAGACATTCAAGTATGACTTAGAGGTTCTGTAGGCTTTAAATTTTAAACTCCAAGCGTAAAATGCAAAAAGAATCTCACTTTAAAGATGTATTTGTTATCAGTGTCCCCTCTGCAGGCTGCTAGAAAAGACTTACTGCTGCCCTCCCACCTCTGCTCCACAAGTGGCATCTCTCAACTTGATCCTGTCCACAGCTCCTTCTGAAGAAACTGGACTTTGTACAAAACAGTGAGGTGGGGCAGCAGAAAGAGCAAGGCTGTCCTGGTAGTCACAAAACTCAAGAGAGCACAGGCCACAGACACCGCTCCAAATCCATGATGGGAAAAGACACAGCTTGCTAGTGCAGTGACGGAGGAATGTGCAACTAGTGGAGAGAATGTAAACTGAGGTTGTCAGGGAAAAGACAACACCTGACAGGTAGAGAACAGATACTCATTCTGAGGAAACAAGAGACAGTGAGAACAGAGAGGGCCCTTGGTGACTCTGGAGTCACTTGGCCTGTCTATTAATGCCAGATGCAATCTGCTGGCTAACAGACAAAAAATCTTATTCATCAGGAATCTTTTGGATAATAAGTTTCATCTGAATAGATAAGACCCTGAAGATCCTATCTACAGGAAAAGCTGCCTCAATAACTCCTGCAGACTCACCCCAGAAGACTGTTGGTTCTGTGAGAGAGCCAAACGAGCATGGCCTCTCCGGATCCTGCGCTCCACCTCTGCAAGCAAGCTCTGCAAATAGCGCAGGAAGTCTCTCTCATAGCCCACCTTCATAAACCGAGAGCTCTTCTCATACCTGAGAAAAGATTTTAAAAATGAGAGTTCACATCAATCTGTAATAGATGAAAATTAAGTAACAAGACACACAGTATTATAAATTCTTGCTCACAGTAGGAGAATATTACATATTTAAATACGTAATTTTTTATTAAAATAAAAATTTAAATAAACTTTTGCAAATAAAAAGAGCAAGTAATTTGTAATGTTTGGGCTGTTATTAACAAATTGCAAAGATACCAGAAAATCTATTTACTTTAACATATCAAACAACAAACTTACTGTTTGCGTAGATTTTCATCATGAATTTTTTCACAAGGACCTAAGAAGACAACACAAAAAGCATAAGTTTGCATTCCTAAATGTTGTATTCATATTCCACCAACATTTGTTTGTGCCTCATGACAGAACAGAGCTATAAACATTTTACAAAGACTTATACGCTTCTGCCTTTCTGCTTCCTTTACCTGGAGCTTGAAAGACACACTGAAGAAAAAGAATGCCAACATCATTAGGTAGTTATAAAAAAGAGACTCTACATACGAAGTCGCTATCAGAAATAGAATTTCTGGATCAAATTTTACATCAGTAAATACAAACAAACTATGTAATATCCTAAACATCTGGGGCTTAAAAAAAAAAAAAGAACAAAAAAAGAAAAATTACATATGAAGGGAAATTTCATCAGGCACTTCCTAATTTCCAGGGTTCTCTGCAACACAGTCTACTTAAAACAGATCTTCAGAGTAAATCAGGAGGTATGTGCCCTGAGCTCATGAAGGTGACTTTGTTAAAATTCCCCACCTTCCCCAGACTCTCAAACTCTTCAACAGACTTAGAAACTAACACTAAGGCAAAAAGTCTGGTTTTGCTAAGTTAACATCTCCAAACTATGTGCTACATGTAGCCATCAACTACCAGTAATTTAGAGCTGGTTTTCAGAAATAACTATTACAATAAGTGAGTCTTTTACTTTAGGTAAAGCAGCTCAATAGTATATACTCACACAAAACCAGGTTAAAACCCTGCCCAGGTAAAGTAACCTTAACTAGAAACTGCCACTTGAGCAGGAGAAAAGCACCCCAGACCCAGCAATTTAGCTTACACAATAAGAAAAAAATTTTAAGAAGTTTTTTCACTTAGACAGAATAGGATCTGGAATAAATATTACTTTCAGCATACTGTATCACTGGCAACCCTTGAAATGAAAAAAAAAAAAATTAAAAATGTTTTGATAGAGCAATTAACAATAAAAACATAGTTTGCAAACAAAAGCTCAACTGTTAATTACTTTTCCGTGAATAAAAATGTCAGGACTTATAAACTTACCTAAATCAGAACGGGTATTTGTAAATAATTCAGCTGGGCAAAAGCCACAAAGATAGTATTTGCAAACCTGACAGAAGAAAGAAAAAAGCATCATTTTTTGCCTCTTGAATTTAAAATTTTATGTAATTGCTTTTTTTACTAAAACACAAAGTTTTAGTGTCAAAGTTTCCTTTGAACATAGTAAATTTCTAGAAATTTTACACACCCTTTATATTTCTTGGTAGCAATAAGTGCTACAAGATGCATTTTGATGACAAAACACCAAAAATCTTACTTTTCCTTGCAGTAGTAATAGTTCTTAGTTTTACCACTAAATATTTAAGATTAGAGGAAAGTGTCATCAATTTATAAATATAAATATGTAATATTTCCAAAGGAAAGGAATGAGATCAGAATGGACTATTCAGTAAATTTCAGTGAAATTCTAAACTGTGAAAAGCCACAAGAGGTGAGAACAATTGCCATGGAAGCATGGAACAGGCTTCCTCTGCTTGCCTGGGACTACTCAGTGTTCAGCCTTCACTTCCTTAGAGCTACTGGCCTGGAGAACCAGAGTCAGCTGTACTCAAACATTTGGTACAGTCCCAAGGACTTTGACGGCAATTTTAAGACAGAATTATCCAGAAGCTTTCTCACTCCAAAGCTTTTACAACTCCCTACTTTAAGAATGACAGTCAACAAGACATTATACAGCTCTTCAGAAGATTCAAATAATCATTTCAATCTGGTTTCCTGTCAACTAGAAATGGTTTGGTTTGCTTCTGCACTGTCTGGTTTTACATTATTGAGTCACGTTCTTTTTCTGATAACAAAAAAAGACCACCAGAAAGTTCAAAAACCCACAAACCTGTTACTCTAGTCAATAAATACTTAACGTATGATGGCTAAAACCAGCTTTTGTTAAAAAGATTATTCACCCTCACCCATGAGTATGGGCTTAGCTAGTCAAGTTGGTCAGTTCCTGAAGCTTGTGACACAAATATCTCCTGTCTTATCAATCAGAACAGCCATAAGGGTAGAATCAGAAATACTTTCATCCTAACTTCATAAATAATCTTAAATAATTAACTTTTCACTAGAGTCTCCCCACAGATGTGACTGCCATTAATTAAGGTGTAAATCCAAAACTAGCCTGGACGTTCTTCCAGCACCTCCTTTATGTTACAGCAGTTTCTAACTTTTGGCAATCTAATAACTGTGAATGCATTACAGCCCAGTTCTAATCCTCTCACATATGCAGCATCTTATCTCCCAAGATATAGACTGAAGTATTTGAAGAAATGGGGGTAAGGACCTGAAGCCTCAAACACCACCACCTCACAAAAAAGCCTGTGATACCCGTTGATCAAATTAGATCAGGCTGATTTATTTTTCCAAGCTAACTGCCAGACTGCAAATCAGCCTACGGAAGTTAAAACTCTACTGACTGCTTTACAGATTATTCAGAAAAACAATCAGGCTTTCTATTAACAAACCACAGAAAAGAAACACAAACAAATCTCTTATTACGTAATTTGAATACTTCTCCCGTGATCCAGGTTTGGACACTTAGTACCTATCTGAAGCAATTTAAGAATAGTTAAGAAAACATGTGAAATGACCTTTTTTTCCCTTCTCAGAAGAAAGGAGAAAGCTACTGGACAAAATCTGATTTCAGAATCTGCTCTTCTCTGAAAGCTGCAATATCCCTTGTTTTACTACAGAGTTACTTCAAAGGAACAGTTTCTGGGATGGATTTCTGTACTAGTCCACAGAAATGTAACTTCTCTATACATTCTCTTCTTCTTCCATTTTCTCATACTCACATCCAGATATAAGGATCAGTGGAAAGATACTTTCCAAAAAATTTCAGAGAAGGATCAAACAACTTCCTAAGACACAGAGAGCACAGTAATGACAGTCTGACCACACCATACAGTTGAAAGAATTGTAGAATATCTTCTATCAAGCAAAAAATTAGGCAAACTGGCCTGCAACAGTTTAGAAACTAGTATTAACAAAAGAAGCAAAGGAAAAGTTATTAAAAGTATGATGAACAAAACAAAACAAAAAACCCATCCTCAGTAAAACCAGAAAGAATTACAATTATTATGAAACAGCACTACTAGGAAAATCCTCTTTTTATGAACTGGTTACAGCTTAAAGTTGGAGTAACTAATACTAAAATATGAGGTTTAAACATGCCATACACTGTATTAATTATTTATATATTAAAAACCCAAAATAAACACAAGCCATATCAAGCAAACAAAAACATCTCAAACCCAAAATAATGACAAAACACACACACACACAGAGCAAAAAGCTGCCATAATTTTCCTCTAGCACTCTAGCACCAGGATGGCACTCAGTGAATTGCCTGACATTCTCTCCTAGGAAGCAGCCTGCAGGGAAATACTCACTTCCGAGTGGTTCAGACCACCGTGGCTGAAGCAATTTTCTTCCCCTCTCATACCTATTTCATTATGTTCTTCAACTGCGTTTGCTTCAACAGGAAAATACAACTTGCTGGAATTCTGCAGAATCTTGCAGGTATCATTCCAGCTCAGCTTCACTGAGTGCAACATCAGCCTTCCCAGGCTGAACATCAACTGCATTTTCAATCGATCCTAAGTAACCAACAGTGAGTGGGAACAGTAAGGGCCAAGGAATGGTTTAAGCATCATGGAACCATTAAAGGACTGAAACAGAGGTGACTGATAAGCTTCAACTGGCATCACTCACCCGTGGTTTATCAGGCCGCTGCACTAATCACAAATAATATGAAAACACATTCCATAACAGGCAGTTTGATAGACATAACTACCAATGCAGGTAACAAGCAGTTACTCCTTTATGCAGAGTTATTCTGCCAACTCTGCTAGCGAGAAGGTGCAACAGACAATTGTCAGTGTCAAACAGCTGCTGCAGGATAAACCACAGCTTGGGTCTCAAAGCCCCTGAGTGCTCACATCTTGGTAAGACACTACAACAAACAGGGATGCTTGGAACTTTCCACTTCATCACAAATTCACTAATCCCTGAAACCTCCAGGAGGTGGGAAAGTAGTAGCCTTTACATCCAAGTCCACTAAGTTAACAGCAAGAATTGCAAGCTCAACTGGAATTTGGGAAGCAGTTCAAACCTCTCCCATATAAAGAAGCTATTGACAGCTCTACATTGTTAATGCTTCTACATTAACATGTTTCTCTTCTGCAAGAAATTTATTTACTGATTGAGAAGTGTCTCTCTAACAGTAATAAACAATTACAAAAGCAAATTCCTTTAGAGAGATAATTCCTAGTAAAAAGGCTGAGAATAAAATCCAGCAGACTGTGGCTTACACATCAAAAAGTAGTAAATTCCTTCTCATAGTTGAGTTCTTTGAATCCATTAAAGGTCACATGCAGCAGACATTTTAAGAGCAATGCCCGCCCACCCAAACCCAAATAAACATCAGCCCTTCTCCAGAATGCACTCTTAAAGATAAATGTTATTTGTTGTAGGAAGAGTATTAGTAATGAAAAGTTAAGTCCTCTCCCTCCATCCCCTGGAGGATTAAGTCCTTAAACTCTACCTAGATACAACACAATTTAGGTTGCTGGCATTATAAAAGTAAAAGCTCAACACATCATAAATAGCTAAAATCATCCCATCATACTCTGAATACAAAGTAACATTTGGAGAAACTGCATGATCAGAAGTGATTGCTCGCAGTCATTTGTCTCTAACAGCTCTTCATTCCTCTCCACTTTCTGAAAACCCTAAGTTTGCCTTGAAGAAGCATCAAAATTTCAAACATTACAGGAGCACAGGCAGCCCATACTGTGTGTCTTGTACTACAGAACAGCCTCAGAATTCTTAGGCAACCACTATTTTTCTAAGAACTTGCTTTGTGCAAGCAGATGGCATATTAAAGCAGGAAGGTGTGAATCAATACAGAAATATACTTTGTCTACAGATATACTAGTAAGCAGAAAGACTAAAATACATGATAGTAATAATTTCTTCCTGCACACAAAACAAAGCCTTTTTGCCAAAACCAGGACTGATCACCTAAGGACATGCCATCATACTGAAATATACCACAAGTGAAATTCCAATTTTTAAAGATTAAAGGCTTTAATCAAGTCAAAGTTTTATAGTAAGAACTTAAGTGCTACAAAAGCTTTTATAATATATGATCTACATGTTTTATTGGCACTGCAAATAAATCACACACTGAGCTATCACACCCTCTGCTTCCACACTTTCCACTTCCATCTTGTATTTCACTGCACCTTCCAGTTTCTGATATCCACATGGATGCAATCTCCAAAGAATAACCAAAATACAGATGAGCTTCTTGTGATAATCTTCCACGTTCAAAACCGATGAAATGTTACACAAAATCCTACACTTTGGGATCAATACAGCATGCCGGCATTGAGCAGGCTGCATGTTGATCAATGTCTAATCTCAAAAGAAATTACATTAGCAGATGTATTCACCTGAAAAGCAGAACAGCAGGCAGAGGAATTAATGTTACCATTTGAACCTTATCTGCATTTCCTGTCTTTTAAAACATGTCAGCATTGTAAATTTAAACTTTAGGTGACAAAGAAAGTCAAACTGAGACACGTGTTTAACAGCAGTAATTGTTAAGGTTTATGAACTCATCAGTTGACTATGGGAATCTAGGAAAACATTCCTTGCAGAAATAAATAAAAGCAGAAGCAGAGCAAACAGCAGCAGGACTGAAGGCTCAACTCTAAGCCTGTAACTTTCCCACTGCTCTCAGACACAGGACAGTGCTTGCTTTCTGAACTGTCAAGAGGACTGGGAAGGAGACAAGGCCCTGTTTCTAAAACAACGAAACTGAACAGCTTAGAGACTGAGTCCTTTGGTTATAATCAAACTCTTCAGCCTAAAGCTGCAAGTGAAAAGAAAAATTGAAAATACTCTGTGATTTGTTCAATTGAAGATGAAGAAGGTAATCTGAACTTACTAAAAGTGAATGATGGGGAAAACAAAAACCAACCAAGAAAAGAAGTCTTTCTCACCTTAACGAATAAACCAAACCAATCCCCTTATCTGTTCTACCAGGGCCAACATGGCTCAAGCCATTCACCTTGTATTCCATGTACTTCATCTAACTCCTCCTCATTTTAAACTCACAATCAAAGGAAAACATCTAACTGAACATCCAAGAGAATTATTTTCTTAATAAAGTAAGTCTAGAAACACATAAACAAGGTCATGAAAACTCTGAACTCGCAATTTCTTCCTGACGTGCACTGCTTATCTACAGACCAACCTTTCAAGGGAAAGAATGGTTCCTCACACTTGAAAAATCTAAGGTAAGTATTGGTCCTTAGATCATACAAATTCAACCACTCCAAACAAATTCAAACAAGTATTATTCTCCTTTATAATGACCTAAGTCCCATACAAAAACATGAAATCATGTCTTAGATTAAGATACAATTTAGAACAGCCAAATGCAAGCATTTCTCCCTCCTCCCAAAATAAATGACATCTCAAGTAAATGCTAAGGGGGGAGGAGCTAAATTCTTTGTGCAGCTTTAACCACAGAAATTCCTATCATTTAAGTGATAAATTATTGTAACTGTGACACTTTCTTTTAACCTACGTCATAACGAAAAAAAGGTTATCATGAACAGAAGAAAATAAAATTTAAAAATTCATCAGTGTTCATCTCTCCCAAAGCTGCAGCTATAGGAACTCTGTAGGTACCACTGAGTTTTCCTGAAATAACTTACAATTCAACTATGATAGCCAAAACTAACTCCTCATTCATTAAAGCTCAACCAATTGGAGAAACCCCCATTAACAACAATAATAACAACAACAAAGTTGTCTTGTTTGGGCTACTTATTGTAGAAAATGAATGAACACCATATCGACAAAAGTACGTTAAGAACTCCTAAACAAGAGTCTTGTTTAGGATAGTGTCCGTTCCCCCCTCCCAAGCAGATTCCTCTGAGGAAATATAGAAAAAAAAATCAAGCTTTTCTTAACCAAATCTTCACTTTACAAAGTCTTATGGTTTTTCCCTGTAGTACAAGCTCCAGACATTAAAGTCGGTATGCGCGTGCCCTTCTTTTTCCTCCCCAACTCCATCCTCAGGAAGAGATCCAGATACATTTATATCCGAAACTAGAACATCTGTCTCATCCCCCTTCGTGCAAGTCAGCAGCTTCCACTCAGAAGTGTTTAATAGCTTTAACGGCCCTGCTGCCTATTTTTGTGTTTCCCTACGGGAGACCTCCGCCACCAGTAGCTCTCTGGAAACCCCCGTTCCCGTTAAAGGCGGCACCGGCGGGCACAGCCTTCCCCCGCAAACACCCAAACACCGGAGCTGTCCCTCCTGCAGCCCAACAACAGCCCGGCTATGTAGGGATCTTCCTCCTTCTCCCCCGTAAGACTCAGCGCTAGTCCCGCGCACGGCCTGGCCCGGCCCGTCCCAGGCCGCCAAGCAGGGCCCAGCAAGGAGGGCCCAACCTGCACCCCGACAACCCACGCGGAACCCCAGCTCTGGCCGGCACGTCACCCCTTCCCTTTTCCCCGCTTCCTGCAGTTGTCCCCGGCCAAGAGAAGCCGCCCATGTCGCTCCGACAAACCCCCGGCTCCGCGCAGTGTGCGAGAGCAGCGAAGGAGGGAGGAGAGAGGCGGCCCCGCTACACTCACGCTCTCGTGGTCCCACCGCACGTTGCTGCGCTTTTCATCCGGGGCCAGGTTCCTGTCCCGGCCCATGAGCTCATCGAGGAGCTGGGCGGCCGATATCATCGTGAGCTGAGAACCGAATCCCCCTCGCCAGACACCAGCTCAGCCGCCTCGCCCCGACAACCCGCGCCGCGCCTGACGGAGACAAAATGGCGGCGGTGGCTGGCCTTGCCCACAATGCACCGCGCGGGCCGAGCCCGCCGTGCCCCGCTCCCTCACGGCGCCTCCGTGCTGCCCAGGCCGAGCCGCCGTGTGGCACGCCGGTAAGAACTGGGAGTCCGGACAAATACCGGAACGCGAAACCACCACAGTCGCTTGTGGCTCCGCGTGAGGGTCAGCGGGTGCCACACAGACGGTGTCCTGCCCAGTGAGGTGTCCTAAATAATGTCCAGCTCCGTGTGGTATCACTGCAGACAGTAACCTGTCACGGCAGACAGTGTCCAGCCCAGTGTGGTGTCCGAACGCCGGGACACAGCACAGAGACACAATGCTAGTGGCCTAGCTGGTCATGGCTGGAGGCTAAGTACACGGGCCTGAGCACATCTGAAGCAGTGTCATAGTCCCCTGTCCATCCTGGCAGGAGAAAGTCACCTAAACCACTCCTGATGCACTGCTTCTGAGTACCTGTCCTGAGTGCCTCCAGCTGTGCATGTTCACATAGGAATTCAGGGAATTGTAGGATAATTGCAGTTATGGTTGGAAAAGGCCTCTAAGATCATCCAGTCCAACCATCACCACACTCACTAATAAACCATGTCCTCATGTGCCATATCCACACGTTTTCTGAACACTTTGAGGGATGATGACCACCACTTCTCTGGAAAGCCTGTCCCATGCTTGACAGGTTGAGGGAGAATAGAAGTCCTGCATACGTAACAAAAATCTTAGTCTTTGACCTTGGAAGCAGTGTATTTTGTTTTCTTTTCTAGGTGTGACTTTGTACTCAATATATACTGAATTTCACATAGCAATTGTCAACTATTTCCCAATTACTCAACATCATTTTGAATGTCCTAAGTACATACAATTAATTAACATTTTAATTTTATCATATTTTTTGAAAAGCTTGAAGCCAATGTTCATGCTGATCCTGTAAAACCTGCTTAGACTGACAGCAACTTTGTTCAGCATCACTGAGGGCTTCACATGAGCACCAGTTGTTACCTGAGGAGTTTCCTTTTGGAAATGTCTCCCTAATGCAGCACTGTGAGGCACCATGAACTTCTTTCAGGCTTTGCAGCTTGAAATGATTTAAGAACCCAATGGAATGGTTGAAAGAGTGTGATTGAAATAAACATAGCACAAGTTATGGTATGAATTTTCAGTCAATATCCTGCAGACTGGGTATGGGGATGGGAGGGAAGGTGGGGTGCTAATGCTGGGAACTGGGGCAGAACTGGACTGTTCCAGTTTCTGTGTAATGTTGATTGCATCAAGGAAGCAAACAGGTACACTGGAGACCATCTACTCAGAATTCCATGGCATGCTGCCATGGCTGCACAGAGCAACCTGGAATACAAAAGTCTGAGTGAAATTTGAAATTATTATTTTGACTTTTTATAGTGGTAAAGTTTTTACTGACTGCTCTGTAACTTGGTTTAGGACAAATCCATGATGACAAAAAAGAGCTTTTCAAACCAAACCATGCAAATGGCAGGAATTACCTATAATCTTTCCAGTTGCTTTGCAGACAGATAGTAATCTTTATTTTACTTATGTTTTTTAGGGATTCTTTGTTGAGAATGCACAAAGATGATAAGAGTTTCCTATGCAGTAGAAGAGGATCTCCCATCTCTGGAAGTGTTCAAGGCCAGGCTGGATGGGGCTTGGAGCAACCTGGTCTAGTGGAAGGTGTCCCTGCCCATGTCAGGAGGTTGGAACGGGATGAGTGTTATGTAGCTTCCCAACCCAAATCATCATAATCTTAAAAATCTCTTCAGTATCTCCACATGCAGTCACCAGGCAAATCCAGTTTTCTGAATCCCTATATTTAGCCACTTTAGCAGAAGGTTTTTGCACAACAGACATTATCATAAAGTTCTTCTTTCCTTGAGTAAAACCACTGTATAAAATTAATCTTAATTAAATTACCACAGATACTCAGTGCGCTAGAAATATGGCCCACCCCTGGGCCATATATCAGTGTCCAATACCAGGCTGGATGGGGCCTCTAAATAACCTGGTGTAATGAAAAGTGTCCCTGCCCATGAAGGGGGTGGGTGGGGGTGGAACGAGATGATCTTTAAGGTCCCTCCCAACACTTTATACTCGATGATTCTATGGATTCTATGGATTCACTCAGTGATAAATCGAGAGTCCGCAAAAACAATCAGCAGAGCAAGAGGCAGCACGTACGACGCACTTCTATGTCAATTAAACAACATTTACCCGGGACTGCCTCGTCTGCCCGGCCCCGAGCAGCGGCCGCGCCCCGGAAACGGCTGTCGGGGCCGGGTTGTCACCGGCAATAGTGTCCCCCGCGCCGGAGCACGGCCGGGGTAGCAGCGGAGGTAGCGGCGGAGGCGCGGCGCGGCCGCGGGGGTGCGGAAGGCGATGCGGGAGGCGGGCGGCGGCTGCGGGGAGATGGCGGAGCGGGAGCGGCAGGAGCGGCTACGGGAGGCGGCGGCGCTCGGCGACGCGGAGGAGGTGCGGCGGCTCGTAGAGCTGGGGGTTGGCCTCAACTCCCAGAACGAAGTCAACGGATGGTAAGGGCGCCCCCCCGAACCCAGTCTCTCGGGGAGCTCAGCCCGGGCGGTCCCGTGCGGAAGCTGCTGCCGGTTCGCTCCGCATGTGAAAAGCGAGGCGGGGTGAATTGAGGAGGAAAGAAAAGGTCGCTCCGCCTCCGAATACTCTGCTATGGAGCTGTCCCTATTCCAGAGAGGATAACCAGGGTCACAAACACGCGTCCCCACTCCACCTCCTGCCCTGTTTGCCCCTTCTCCAGGTCACTGTGGACTTACTTTGTAGTGTTGGTTTTGATTTTTTTTTTCCCAGCCTGATACGGTGTGGTCTGTCAGAACACAAACCTCAGCTTTACACGTTCTTGCCTAAGCAGAAGTATTTATTATTAACTCAAGTTTGAAAATTACTTTCTCTTTCAAGTAGGGAACTTGTTCCAGCGATGTATACAAACACTTAGGATTTGACATCTCGTTTAGATCCACCTGAGGATCTAAAGAGAAGGCTGTTCTGTAATACACTTGTACAAGTAACACTGTAGACATAAACACATAATTTTATTTGAAGGAAGATTTTAGAGGGAATGCTCAGGCATTTTTGGAGACTTTTCTGCAGGTTCAATTCAGCCTGTATTTACTGTGCTGTTTTGTGCTTGAAATTATAAAAAAAAAAAGGGGGAACAACTTTTTACACGGAGAGATAGTTATAAGACAAGGGGGAACAGTTTTAAATTAAAAGAGGAGAGACTTAGATTAGATGTAAGGAAGAAATTCTTCCCTTTGAGGGTGGGGAAGCCCTGGCACAGGTTGCCCAGAGAAACTGGTTGCTCCTGTCCTGGAAATGTTCGAGGCTGGGTTGGACAGGGCTTGGAGCAACCTGGGAGAGTGGAAAGTGCCCCTGCCCCTGGCAGGGGGTAGAATGAGATGAACTTTAAGGTCCCTTACAACTCAAACCATTCTAGGATTCTATGACATTATAATTAACAATAGGAAACATAAAATTAGGAAAGGAGCAAGACTTTTAAAGATGAAAGTTCAATTAACAGTTTTGAGAAGCATGGAACACTTAACAACTTGAGCTTTGAACTGTGATTAAAATTAAAGCTTGTAAAAATATAAAGCAACTGTTCAAAGGATGCTGAATTATCTTAGTGAGTGAGATAAAAACCAGCCTGTCATCAGAATGAGTTTGTGTCTAAAACTGTAATTGATGAAATAAGTCTTGTAATAAAATTAAGTATTTTTAAAAATTATGATCTGGTAGTTTTTAACCATGGCAATAAATAGATCTTCATTGTTGTTTAAGTTTGTACAATTAAAATTTTTGCAGTGATCTTCTTAGTATGTGTGATTTTTAGAGGTGCTGAGTACTTATATTTTGGGTAGATGGTTCCTCTCTGCACAGGCCATATGGAATAGCAAGGATGAATCCCAAAATGAGGCTATGCTGTTGAGCTTTACATATCTTCTCTAAAAACGAAACCAACAAATTTTGTTCTCAGTGCAAATACAATCCTGTCTGACTTGGCAGTCTCTTTCTGTAAAAAACCCTGCCAAACCAAACCAAACCAAACCAAACCAAACCAAACCACCTGAAGTGGAAAAAGCTTTTTGAAGCTGGACTTTCAACTGAAAGTTTTTTTTCCCTTCTTAGTTTATTTATCTCTGCTTTATTTTATATAATTCTTAAAAATAAATAAACAAACTTGGAGAAGGGTTGAGCATGTTCATTTTCCTGAAGAATTTCCTTCAGCTGGAGCTAGAGAATTAAAATATAAAAGCTAGAGAAGGGTCAAATATCACTAGAACATGGGGAAGGAAAGAATGGTACAACTCTATAGCAAGTCAATGTGTGTGTCTATAAGTACTTAATGTACACACTAAATAAGATCTGAGCACTAATCAGCTTTTATGTTTCCTTAATATGTTTCTGTAGTCAGAAACTGCAAATAATAATTTGAAAATGCAGAAAAGGGATTAGTTCTGTGCATCACTTACAGATTGCAGAAAATTAGTTCTTTGCAGATCTAAACCAAGTAATTACTGATGCAGCAAATGGCAACTGGGCAAAGAACTGTTCTTAGAAATGATGCTTACAATATTTTAAACATAATTTACTTGCCAGAAAGTGCAAGTAGTCATGCTGGCAGCATTAATTAAAGAGTACATATCCTAGGGAGATACCAGTAATAGATCACATATACACAAACACAACTATTCTAAGTACAGCTGATTCTTTCAAAGATTAAAATATGATACACAAACCTTACTTTCATACTTATTTTTCCAGTAACCTAAAGACTAAGAATTGTAGCCTAAGAAATGATAAATTGAAAAGATCCTCAACTGTGAAAATACTATTGCAGTAAAGAGCATTGGAGCAAAGAGAAAATGACATCAGCAGATGCCATTGCAGACTCCCAGTCCAGGGCAAATTTCCAATGAAGTTAGCAACTCAAACCTATTTTACATGTACATAGAGTGTTCTTCTCATAGGCAGCAAGAATGAGTGGAAACAAATCTGCTATAACTCAGGATTTGACACAGCGTTCATGTTTTCCATGTGCAGGACCTGTTTGCACTGGGCCTGCAAGCGGAACCATGTGGCAGTCGTGGCTTATTTACTGCATGCTGGAGCTGACAAGGACATCCTGACAAAGAAAGGGGAGAGGCCAGCCCAGTTAACATCCAAGAGAGAGATCAGGAAGATGTTGGGAGGTAACCTATAGTGACTGTGCCATATGATCATCAAAGATTGGTAAAAGGGTGTTCAAAGCATGTGTGCTCCAATCTTGGTTTTGCATGTGAAGATATTGTGTTTGGATTTTAGTATTAGGACTTGCTTTCTAGAATGTTTACATGGTAAGAAAACAAAGTTTTAAGTAAAAGGGATTACCAAAAAATTCCATACCCAGCTACCCAAACGTTTTTCAGACACTGTAAATTTAGAAAAACTATGTTTTGAGGAATGCTGTGTGCCAGGTAGATGCAGCTTCCAGTTTTCAGAAGGACAGCAGGAGAAAAATCTGTAGGAAGGTCTTCTATGAGCAACACCTGATTTTCCTCATGTTTTGTGTTGGATAAATCAAAAATTAGCAGCCCAGATAAATGACTCATTAAAGGACATTGCTAGAGCATCTCTATCATGTTTTTTAACTGCTGGAACAGAGCAGGTTTTGCTGCTGGAGGTGATAAGTAGTTTGAAATGCGGCTGATTAACAATGTCTTGTCTCTCCCGTGTACTCCCGTGTCTGGTTTTGTTTTCATTGTTGTCTCTCCCAGCTATTGAATGGGTAATCCTGCAGCTCTCCCAGTACTGCATGTTCCCTTCCCTTTATACTCTACCTTAATATCAAACAACATATGACCCTTTGTTTTTCATTGCCTGCTACATTATGAAGATGACAGCATTATTCCACCAGAGACCATGTTACAATATTCTGCTACAGATTAAAACAAGCCAAAACAGAAGTAGTGTTTAGAAGGAATTAGCACCCCCCAGAATTATTAGAATCAGACTCAGCTTTTATGTTTGTATGGCAACACCTGAGCATTCTGTTTATTGTTGGAAAAAAAGACATGGTGCTTCCTGATGCAACTTTTAACCTCTGATGCTTTTAACACTGCATTCCTAAAAAAACCCAAAAAAACCCCCAAAACCACCTCAAAATCAGTCTTGAAGAATGTTGTTTGGTTTGTTGTTTTACAGTGGAAGATGAACTCCCAGACTTAAAGCAAGATTCAGATCTGCCAATCATCCCCAATTACCTGGCTAACCCACCTTTCCCATATGTTTACAACACCTTGAGTACCAGCATTCCAGATCCTACCCTGAATGGGAATATTTCACACTTGGAGCCACAAGACACCAACTCTCCATCTGTACCTGACTTGGACACCTGTGGACGAGCACGAGCATCGTTGCAGCCTGGGAACGCTGCTCCTGAGGTGCCTCCCAACAGGGACATCCCACCTCTGCCTCAAGGGTCTGCTGGGCCATCACACCCAAATCCTGTCCTCCAGAGAGGTCCTATTTATCAGGGGTCAGTGTCTTGGGGCAGAAGCCCCTCTTTGCCAGCAGGATCCAACCAATCCCTACCCCAGCAAGGGAACAGCTTCTGCATGGGACCTGTGCCAGCCTTTCAACCCGTTTTCTTCACAGGAGCTTTTCCACTCAACATGCAAGGTAACACCAAAAATCTCTTCTGGCTTTGTGCTGATCTTCTGACACCTTGGGCAGTGCAGACTAATCACGTGTTTCCAGAGTTTCAGATTGCCACACTTAGGCATTCAGGAAACATTTGAAGGGAGTGAAGTAGGCAGATATGCTGTTTCTGCTAGAACTGTTATTAAAATATTGATGTAAACATTTGCTGTCTCAATTGCTACAAAAGCATATAGACACCAGGGTAATCTAGTTCTCCAAATAGTATAGTCCAAGCTGCAAATACAGATCATGAGCAAAAAGCCAGTGAACTCAAGAGAACCTCACATGGCTCAGTCTGCACTGAGGTGTTCTAGGATCTACCTGTTCTGCAGGGAAACTTTGCCTACTCAGAGAGCGAAATCTGGAATTCCAGTTACCATTAAGAATTTTGTTCTTCAAGTAAAAGGCATTCTGATACCATGGGGTAGCAATGCAAAGTGAACTGAGAGCAAGAAATACCAATAAAAGCAATCTTGGATTGCTCAGGAAATTGATAACCAGTATAAGCTGCTGTTAAATCAGCTTAAATCAATTAAAGAGTATTCATGCAATGGTTCAGACATGCACACATATATTGCATTAGATTTGCTATGTTTTTTTCATATAGTTTGATGAAAATCAATCTAATTAAAACTGGTCATACAGTTCCAGGTTTTGCTTTCTGAGTATTCATGTATTCTTACCAGTGACCCAAATGACATTAATAGAACGTAGAAATACCTGGAAGTTGTTATATAGACATTGTTTCCAATTCCTTTGTACCTCTGCCTATTAATGTGACTTTTTATTTCTAATAGAACTGGTGCTTAAAGTGAGAATACAAACGCCTAATCTTAGAGAAAATGACTTCATTGAAATTGAACTGGACAGACAAGAACTGACCTACAAGGAGCTGCTCCGAGTGAGTTGCCACGAGCTTGGTGTGAACCCTGAGCATGTCCAGAAGATCAGAAAATTACCAAATACAATGTTAAGAAAGGTAAGAGCTCTACCTTATGAAGTGCAGCAACTTAGAAAAGAGATTTTTAGGTTACTGGTATAAAGGAATAATTTGTTGGTCATCTGCATAGGCCCATGTTGGAAAAAAACAAACCAAAAATGAAAAATCTCTGCTCAACTTGCAACACTCAGCACTTGTTTGGGATTTCTTCAGTAAAAAGGTTCTCAAATTTCTTGATCACCTCCTTTCATAACCATTTGGTGTTGGACCCAGTTATTACCTGATTTTGTGCCTCTGTTGTAAAATTCAGTACAACACAACACCACTGTGAGCTGCCAACAGCATTTAAAAGGCCTGCAGAGCTCAACCAAGCTCTGTGAGTTCGGCAAGGCCTGGCTGCAGTCCTTGCACGGAGGTGTTTTTCAGGGTTACTCTGAACATAACTGTCCTTCCTTCAGTGACATTTACCCTGTAGCCAACAGAGAAGGGACCTGTTGACCTCTTTTACCAACTCACCACAGACCTTTCTTTCACTCTCAAATCCTTATAGAGTATTGTTGGCATCACTCATGGGGCAAATCTGATTAGGAACAGATTAACAGACTTCACTCTGCTGCATCTTTACTGACTATAGCATGTCTTAGTCTGTGTTAGTCAAAAAGTGGAGGGAAAAAAAAAGACAAGCAATTCTGTCACTTTCCAACTTTAGTTATTGTTGAAAGAACTTTTTATTTTCATCTCTAATCACTTCAGGCTCTCTGGTTGGACTTCAGGACCACTACTGTTCCTGCAGTGACACAAACCTGACTCTCTGTATTGCTGTTGGCAGCAGAGCACTGCTGCAGGGGCTCAGAGCTGGCCTTGCTGGGTAGCTCTGAAGGAAGCCATGCAGGCCATGAAGGTCCACATGCAGGACCTCCTTGGGTAGATGCAAGCATCAATTCATCAGCTTCTAAGAATTAGCAAGGGGAAAAAAAAAAAGAGGATTTGGGTGCCATGCAGTAGATCTTGACAAGTGTAATCCTACTCATCACTTGCACTCACTGTCAGTGTTGTATTCCTTCTAAAAATGGACTTAAGGGAATAATTGAATAAGATCTCAGAGTAAATACAAG
The DNA here is from genome assembly GCF_015832195.1 of Motacilla alba alba. NCBI lineage: Eukaryota > Metazoa > Chordata > Aves > Passeriformes > Motacillidae > Motacilla > Motacilla alba. Next base: position 298,631 of record NC_052033.1, read on the forward strand.
ATGCAACAGGATATTTGCTTTCCAGTTCACTGTAAAGAACTGTCATAGTTATGAATAAATACATACCTTGTGTTAGTATGAGCTTATTAGTTTAACTTACCTCTGCAAAATTAACAGACACTATCACCTAACTCCTTATTGTATTCCTTTAAAGGACAAGGATGTTGCAAGGCTACAGGATTTCCAAGAACTGGAGCTTGTTCTAACAGTAAGCGACAAAAACTCACTTTTCAGAGTCCCAGCACTTTCTGAACAGAGTGGGTATAACAAGAAGGCATCCAAACTTACATACTAATTAAGGAATAAAACAAAATATTTTTCCCTTTTGTTTTACAATTATGTTTGAAAAACAGTACCTATAAGGGCTAATGATGTGAAAAAAAATCTATTTTGTTAACTGTGAAATAAATTGAAGTGGTTATGCACATTTAAAGCTTCTAGTTAATCTAAGAACAGTGAGTCTGGTATAAAAGTAGCTCAATGCACAGGAAGTATTGGTAGAACTATCTGTTAATGCAACACTTCCTTACAAAAGATAATTAAATACTGCAGAGTTAGCAGCTCTCAGGGAAAGGCTTACCTTAAGCTGTTCTAATAATTTGTTTGCTATGAAATAGCAGAGGTACTCAAGCTAAAGAACCTGCCATGAAGCTGATTTAATATTTCTACTGAGTCCATTGCCATCAATATTCTCTTTTTAGATCATGTTTATTAAGTCCTATCTTACTTAGAGGGAAAAAAACCAGAAGGGTTTACATTTGTGAAAGCACAAAACTATGTCAAGTTTAAATTCTATCAAGTGACTTATAGCAATTTCTTAATCCCTGTTTATAGTTGTCCGTATTTCTCAGGTTGAAAATAAAAGTGACAGTAATTATCCAAATAATAAACATGCACTCAACCAAAATCCCTTTCAGTGTTGTCTGTTAATATATACATGAGCAATTGACATGTAATGACATGTGCAATTTAATATACTATTTTTGTTACTGGGTTGACATTTCTTCAATGCGGCTTTAATTTTCCCTTTTAAAAGCACATAAAATGTAATTTTATTTTCCTTTGACCTCTACATTCCTGCAAAAAATTGCATTTTGAACCTATAAAGTTACCTGTTTAAAAAGAAACTAGTGAGGTACCCAGGGTTATCTGGGCTGATAGCCAAACTTGATGTTCCTATGCAATGTATTTTCTTTTTTTCACTGTGACTTGTGTCTAGCCATGCGGTTTACTGAAAAGAAAATTACAGTTACCTAAAGTTCAGAATTTGACTACTTTGCTGTGAAATTCTTGAATAAAGAAATTGAAAAGTATTTAAGAGATGAATTTTATCTGATTTTTTTAGGATTTTAGTATTTAGTCACTTGAATTTGAGGAAGAGTTCTACTCTGCTAGGCCACATGAAAAGCAGGTCCTGTGGATTGGAATGACCTTAAGTATGAGATGTAACAGGCAAACAGAATGTACCAAACTGGTCTGAGTTTTCCTGTTTCTTCACCTTCCCTCCAATTTCTTTGGAAACTATAGCTGCCAAAGGAATTTATCTTTTGTCTTGTCTCAGAGTTCAGAGCCTGAGCAGGCTGTGCAGTGTCCATGCAGCTGCTGGGGCAGTCCTGGGCTAGTCCCTGCGCCTGGAGCTGGGGACCAAGCACAGCCTCCACCTGTCGTGGGGAATGCGGCAGGTAAGGGACAGCAGCTACCTGTGTCACCGCCAGTCCAGTGGGAACTGTCCCCAGAGCGCCCCCCAAGGCTCGCTCCTCTCAGCTCGGGGAAGTGCTTGGAGCACAGCGACTGGGCACAACAGAGGGAGCTCCCAACCTGCCGTCAGGCACCAGGCAAGGGCTTAGCTGCCAGCACAGATCCCTGCTAACACCTGAATTCTCTTTGTGCCCTGTCACCACACTGAAGCTCAGTCTCCCCAGGTGAATACAGAAGATTTTGTCACACTGAAAAAGCCTCTTCTGCAAAGTGCTAGAGGTCAAACATAGTCCCAGTCATTGACAATATCTGTTTTTATATCAGATTGTTGGTAAATATTAAGTTCTCTGTAATGGAATAATAAAATGGTCATTCCTCATGTCACCCTGGCTGCTGCCTTCTCCCCAGCACAGGATAGTTCAGGCATTAGCTGATTCCAGGAGGATTCAGGGTTAACCAGTAAGACCCCCCTAATGAAAAGCTCAGCTGTTGGGGCAGCAGACTTGCGCAGGTGCTGATCCCTATCTGTGCATTCCCAGGAATATTTTTATACCTTGCGCAGTTTATACCATGAAGGTACTATTAACACTCCCCAATTCCATCAGTGTATAACATTCTGTGTGTGATGAATAATTCATTACTTTGTGCTCTGCTAGATCAAATGTTAATGTCTAATAAATGTTTGGCTGCAGATTTGGGTTTGTATTTAAGAAGTATAATTTGTAAGAATTAACAAATTATTATTTTTGTCTTCTCAAAATTTTTCTGTGCTTTCCTTCTGGTAAAACATAGGAACTTTCTTGCTGGGTGGTTTTCTGGAGTGCTTACTGTAAGACACAAACAACTAAATCAAAATAGGTTCTCGCAGATTCTAGCAGCAAATGCTTTTTGAACACAGGCCTCCTTTTATCTGAAGAGGCCTGGTTATCAATAATAAAATAGGTAATTATTTCTGCAAAACAAAACACCCGTTATTTCAGATGATTAAGTGTTGACCAAGATAAACTAAATACATACCTGTCTCAGCATGCGCATTCAGTTAAAGTGAAGACTTACTTTTAGTGACTTCCTACCCAAAGACATACAGCAAACTTCTGATACCTCTGGTCCAATTGTGTCCCTGTGAACTTGTGTGGGGTCTACTGAATTGGAAAAAAATCTGTGTAGTTAATGTTTTATATGAAGCTATTTGTAGGTTTAGCTTTAAATACATGTTGCTCCTTAGGCTGAAGAGGAATTTTATAATGCTGAAGTTGCTCTGGACAGGGATCCTAAAGGTCCCAAGGACTCCCTTGTCCTGGGGGAAATATTGAAAGGAACAGGCTGGAACCACTCAGAGATTACACAGCATTTCGCTGTTACTCAGCCGAGTCAGCTTAAGTAGGCCTGTCTTTTCACTTCAAATCCTATGAATCCTTATGCAGGAAACACACAACTCAGGTGTATTTTGTACCATTAATATAATTTACTAATTACAAACCTGAATGCAGTACATAATTGTGCTGTGGTACATACATTTTCTTGGCAGAATATTTGTCATTCTTTGGGAAAAAAGCATGTAATAAAATACTTTATGTATATAGAAAATATTTTAAATGTAAAATTCACTTCCTGGTCCTTATAATTGTAAAATTCTTTGTTCCCATATCACAAATTGAGTCTACTGCAAAAACTGTTTTATAAATTACAGTACATTCACAAGTCACTTTTGTGGCAAGTCAGTAATATTAAAACACCAAACCAAAACCCAAGGGGTCCTCTCTTCATGCCAGTCCAGCATCTTTGGCCATACTGTAGAAAATACCCTTTGCTGCTATAAGGTTTGCAGGTTTGTCAAATTCAGCTATGGTCCCATTGTCTAGAACAAGAACCCTGTAAAAAACAAAAGATGATGTGGGGGGAGTGATGTGCCAGAAAATTCCTCACAAGGAATGTGGTACCTGTTTGTGTCACAAAGCAAACTTCTCTAATCTTTGCCTTGCTTTTGTTTTCCTCAATTATTTTCACATGTTAAAACACAACAGATGATAAACATTCTCCCTGAGCTGCTGCTTGACTAAAAAAATTACAGGACAGTCACTGTCTCCCAGGGGCAAGAAGAGGGAAAAACAGCATCTGGAACTGAAACTATAGTCCCAGAAAGCCAAGGAGATAAAAGCTCATGAAGAATACGAATATATTTTCAAGTAATTAAAATGCATGCTGTTAGTGAAGAAGTTACAACAGCTGCTGGTTTAACAAGGTTCCATAAGCTTCCAGACAGTCTCAGGAGCGTCCCTGGGCAGTGTCCCCTGCACAGCTCTGGTTTCTGAATATAGAACCTGTTTCCTATGCCAACAGAGGCAAAGTCAGAGCTGGAAATTCTGGGATGATATAGCACATCATTGCTTACACACTGCCCAACAAGAGAATGAGTGTTCATGTCTAGAGACAAATCAGACCCCTCCAAGTGCTGCTTCACATCCCCAGCAAACCCACGAGCCCACCATGCACTACTCAGAGATTTTACCTGGTGTAATCCATGATTGTGTTCAGCCTGTGTGCAATGGTCAGCACCGTGCAGTCCACAAACTGTGTCCGAATGGTCATCTGGATGAGGTCGTCTGTCTCAAGGTCAATGGCGGCCGTAGCTTCATCCAAGATCAGGATCCTGGTTTTGCGCAGGAGAGCTCTGGCCAAGCACACGAGCTGCCTCTGGCCAACACTGCAAGCACAGACAGCCTTTCACTGTCCCCAGCTCTCCACTGCTCATAGCCACTTGTGCTCAGCAGGTCATTCATAGTGTTACCCAAAAACCCCTGAAATATTTTGCAAGCTGTCTGTTCTGTCAGCCCCACAGCTCACACATGCAGGCTGCAGCATGCCTACACTAACAGTGATAGGATCACTTACTGCCTGGCCCTGTGCTGGCAGAGCCACCAAATGTGCCTTTATCACCGTGACAAAAGCCAGTGCAGCTAATGACAACATTTCTGCCGAAGCTTTCAGAGACACTCACAGTTCTGATTACACTGAGTATATGCAAACTTCGGAAAAAGAAAATAAAAAGGAAAAGAAAATGTTATGAGGCTGCAAGTCCTTTCTACCATAAAAAATAAAATATATACATATATCTGAGCAACCCAGACTTCCTCTCCTGCCACAAACATAGCCCAGACTCAGTCTCTGAGTGTCTGCAGCATGAGGAAGGAGCCGAACATTCATCACAGGCAATCTGGTGACACCACAGCCTCAGAAGCCGAAGAAGCATATCAAAACATGGCATTTTATCATCCTCAGTCATGTCTTCATGGGCCTTTCAAATAGTAATAGAAAATAAACATTGCTTAAGTGTCAGGCAGAGAACTCTTACCCAGCACAGCAGTAATGTTATCATGGCATTTCCCTTCCTACCAAAATGTGTTTAAGGGGCTGCCTGTCCCTAATATCCTGCCATCCTAAAACTTCTTTCTGACAAGATGGGATTTGGGTTTGGGAGTAGAATCAGATCATTTGCGGCAGAGGCAGAAGAGGAGGCAAATGTTTGAACGTTGGTGGCTTTCTTGGAACAGAAACAGGTGGCCAAATCATTTCAGATATGACAGACCAATGTCAGCCTGTGCTCAGGTGTCACCCACTGTCACAGCTGAATGACAGCTCAGTGTATGTTCTAGTCAAGGCATTCCTTACCTAAGATTCTCTCCACCCTCTGAGCACTCATAGTCCAGCATGGATGGCTGACTACTGACGAACCTCTTCAAATGAGACAGTTCAAGTGCTTTCCATATTTCTTCATCTGAATACTTATTAAATGGATCCAGGTTCATCCTCAGTGTTCCAGAAAAGAGAACAGGATCCTGGATATAAAACCAATTTTCATTAGACAAGTGCTTTAGTTGTTTTAAGTACAGATACTATGGGCTGCTGCTTTGAGGCATCCATTGCATTGCAAATAGGCTACCTCCCAATCCCATCCTCTCTGAAAATACTTTACATTATACAGTTCAAACTCAACCTTCAGATCTAGAGATGGTTTATCCTAAATCCTTTTTTATGACCCAGCTTATAAGGTGGCAGGATGGGACCAGTTAAAGTATAAATAGTTTGTTTTTCTGAAACAATTTTCTGAGTGTAACAAAACATTTTCCTCTTTGGATAAACCATTATTTATGGTTTGTTAAGCTGCTAGAAAACAGTCCTTCATTGTGACACACAGAAACAGTACCTGAGGAATAATTGTTAGCCTTGATCGAAGGTCATGGAGACCAATTTCTGAAATTTTCACGCCATCAATTTTAATTTCCCCTTTTACAGCTTCCAGGATCCTAAAGAGGCAGAGTGTCATGGAGGACTTCCCTGCACCAGTTCTGCCAACAATTCCAATCTACGACAAATTTCAGGTTTAACAACAAAGCACATAGTTAAGAAGAAAACAACACCCAAAAAAAAAAAATCCCAAACAAGCCCCTAAGATTCTTCTAAGAGGTTTGACTGAAGATCTGAATCTAAGAAAGAATGTCCCATCCTTCCCTACAAACCCTGGGTACACTGTGATGTACTTATTGCCATTCCTGTAATTGGAATGATATTCCATATAAATATCACATGTCATGAATATAATGAATGACACAGGCCTAGAGCCATCCTACCTAACTTCGGGTGATTTGGGACACCCATGGTGGTCCAGTCACTCAAGGACAAGACATAAAGGCTCTCTAAGGGCAATTCCTACTTCATGGTAAGTATGTGTATTTCCATGCCAGAAGGATGCTGTCATCCTGTCTGCTCAGAATAAAGGCAATTCTATTTTTTAGCATCAGCCTGTTCAGGAAAGGACTTTCCCATGCTAATTATTCTGTCTCCAGAAGGCAAACCTCAGAACTTTCCATCAAAGCATGAAGAAATGAATCTCCCAGAATAAAGGCAATTTCCTTACTAAGGAAGTAAAGAATGTAATTTCCTTCCATGCCAAAAATTTCACAGGGGAAGTCAAAGAGAAGAAAAAGCTGGAATTCCTTCTCCCATCTGCACTGCTTCAGAAAAGCATTCTTGTCACTGAATTTTTGTCACTTGCATTGGTGCCTCCTACATGGCATATGGGAGCTTGTTGCCAAATGAACTGGAAAGTCCAGAAAGTCTCATGCAATTCACTCTACTGTTTTCCAGCCAGGAGGATGCTAGCACATGGACAGCACAGGTGTCACTGCTGCCTCCTGCACGGGCATCAGTGTTCCTCTAGACCCTCTCCTCTACTCCACAGTTGTAACTGGAGGCCCAGACCAGAGTTCTAGCAGACATTCAGCTGGTAACTCACCTTTTCCCCACCACGCACTTGGAGGTTTAGATCCTTCAGCACCAGATCTAGGCCCTTCCTGTACCTCACTGAATAATTCACAAACTCCAGGTCTCCCTTGGATGGCCAGTTTTCTGGGGGACTCTTGCCCTCAATGATCCAGGGAGCCTGAGGAAAACAGAAGTCAGAAATGCCTCACATAGGTTTGAGAAAAAATAATTCAAGCTCAGATAAAAGCATTTAATCTGATAAATGAAATCTCCATGATCAAATAAATTTATAATAATGGGGAAAAAACATGGGGTCCTAAGTATATACCCATTTGTCTTTGTTGTAAAGTTAACAGGAAAAAACTCTGAGCACAGAGGGATGAATCCTCAAGGGATATGAATATTTTCCCATCAATTTTAACAGAACAGTGCCAGTTTTCTGCCAGCTCAAGCTATGGTTTATAACACATATCACACATCTTGTCTAGCTACCTTTTTTGTTCCAGGTTAAATACTTGATCTCCAGAACCATTTACTACAGCTCTCCTCCATTTCTTAATTCTTAGTGTGCACATAGGACTAACAAACCAGTGTGTCCAGAGAGCAGCTTTCCTGGCACAGCTCCATCTGCCAGCTTTAGAAGTCTTTGGCAGCAAAGGCAGGTGATTGGATGATTTCCTGGATTAGCAGTACAGTGCTCCTAGAGATGTTTTCTCATGGGAGGTGAGGACTGATTAAGTTGATTAAATACAAGTACTATTGAAAACATGTGTAAGACCTGATAATTGTACTGCAGCTCTGCTCATGAGCAGGACCATGGCATCAGTCTATCAGGTGAGACTGCATCAAACACCTCAAACACAGAAGGACCAATATTCTGATGTGAAACTCATCTCCTGTGCTATAGCCACTCACAGCAGCAGAAAATGAGATGCTAAGCACAGGCTGCATGAAAGCAATAATAATTTGGAGAACTGATAGAATAAATTACAATTCAGAGCATGACATTTGTTCAGGTTAAATGATAACTCTCAGAGCAGGAAAGAGCCTCAAGAAAGACCACGTAAATGTGTGCATTAAAATTTTATCTTGTTTCTGAGCATGCTGGACTCGTGGTAGCTGACCTCTGTTTCAGTTTCTGAATACTCTTTTATTCTTTCCACAGCCACAATATTGGTTTCAAGCTCAGAAGTCATCCGGACCATCCAATTCAGAGACAAGGTCACCTTGGGGAAAACAAGGAACAAAATATCACCCACAGAGGAATAACACATATAAAAAAATCACACAACAAAAACAAAGCTTCAAAACAAACAACCCCCCAACAAAACCAAACAACTCCCCCAAAAACAACAACTCCCCCAAAACAAACAAAACCCCAGCACGAACAAAACACCAAAACCCCCCCCAAAAAGCCATAGAAAAACCTAACTCCAAAAACCCCCAAACAACAGCAGACAATGATATTAAGACATGGATTCACATTAATGCTGCAAATGAGATAATTACCTTTGCATTAAAGTTAATACAGTTACTGGGACAAGAAATATACAGATTATTAAGTGCTTACAGGAAGAAGATTATGATGATGCTTCTTGCTGATTTAACACTCGCCCCTCTCAAAAAGAGTCAGAAGGAAGTCATTCCCCAAATCATGTGTTTCACTGGAAAACTGCTAACAGCAACTTTGCACACTCAGGGTGTCTAAAATGCTTCTGGCAAGAGTGAGGCCACTAAATCTGCTACAGTCTCCACAGCCTGGGTCACTACAGTTTGCCTTGTCTGATTATAAATCCTACTGATCTGCCTGTAATTACCTGGACACACCAATGTGCAACACAGCAGGATTGATGGACAACACATTAAGCCATGCTGCTCAAATGGTCTGTTCTTGATGTTCTGGCACTTCCTGGATCTCCCACACGCCGCCCCTGAGGGTACTGGGGTGCAGCACAGCCTTGATGCTACCAAAATGCCCTGAGATACTCCTTCATGTGAGCTTGCTAATGATTTCAGCATCCAGTGTGAATCTCTGTTTTCCAAATATCCTACTACTCATTTTAGTTATTTCCTTATTAACTCCAGCTTTAGCAAGCACTTAGATTATTGCTAATATATCCACATAGTCTACAAAAATGTACACCCCCCCAATAAAGCTGAAACATGTACCTGTAATGCATAGGACACTGACAGTCCCACCAGGCCAGCATTCAGGCTGCTCCTACCAATCACAGCAAAAAGGGCAGCAAAAAGGACAATGCAGTTTCCCACAAATTCAACTCGGATGCCCAGCCACCTGGGAAGAATGCAGGGGTAAGCAGTGTGGGAAAAGATTGCCTGGGACCAATTTTGCAAACAGGGTTATCTAAGTGGAAACAAGAAATTATGTCTTACCTGTTTGACACTATGCCAGGATAATAACTCTTCTGATTTTCATCTACCTTCAGATCACTGATGTCCACGAAGGCTTTCACTCTCCTGTAGGCTCTGATGACACTGGCCCCTGACACAGTCTCTGAGAAGTGGGAGTAGATAGGGGATCTGCTCACAGACTCCAGGCGCTTCAGCTGGCGGGAGGTTGCGACATAGAATCGCTGCCATTTTTCACAAAAAAATTGCAAGGTTCATGAAATACTTTCACTTTTATAATTCACAGTGAAGAATTTCTTAGGTTAAGTATTTAAAGGAGATTGCTACTAATGAACTTCAACCCTCTAAAATATTGTCCAAAATTAAGAAGAGTATCAAGAAAGTTACCTTTACATCATTCCAGAAGAGTATTGGGTAATAGCAATTTCTATAGACTGAAAGTTTAATTTATCTATGTCTCTTTAAATTTAGTTAATATAATCTAGTAGAATTAATCCATTTGTAGGAGCCTCATTTTCCAAGAAAACAAATTGTGCATTTGCACCTCCATTATCAGGTCTCTATTTACAGTCCGTAAAATAAGCTTGCTTATGGCTCAGAAATTGATGATTTTTATTTTCAACATTTTAATTCCTCACTACCTTGAAAACTTATCAGTATGTCAAATATATCCACACTTTAATATATTGACATGCACTGCAGTGCTGGCTCTGCAGTAAGCTTACTTTTTATTACTTAAAAGCTAAAAAAGTTTATGTCTATCTATTTTATGGCCACATCTTGCAGGACAATTCTTTTTCTGAAAAAAGTAAATAATGTTTTGTTAATATAAGCACATAGCTACTTCAGGTATTTTCATTTTACCCCCAAATCAATGTTGTTTTTGTTAAAAAGAAAAGGAATTGAATAATTGCAATAGTCATCACACATTTTTCCAGTTACCTGAACAAAGAAGTAGAGAATTGCCAGTGGGACTATAACCACGGCGAAGAGCGGAGTGCTCGCTATGATAACAATCATGGTGGACAAGGAGGTGAAAAATGTCCCCAGGAACATGAGGATGGTTGGCGGGATGACCTCATCAATGACATAGATGTCCTTGGAGAAACGGTTGATGATGCGCCCAGTCGGGGTGGTGTCATAGAACGACTGTGGGGTGTGGAATTTGTTCTCCAGCAGTGCAGCATGAAGGGTCCGGGCAGCATTGATGCCCCCCATGGCCAGGGTGAAGGAGCAGATCAGCACTATGAGCCCTGGCAGGTGAGGAGCAGATGTGTTATCCCATGATATCCACGATTCACATCTTCCCTGACCCTTGGCAGTTCCTGTTGTGCTCCAAGCTTGTTATACTTCACTTTATTCCCTGCCCACCCTCTCTTCCTGTGCACATCAGCATTGCACCCACTGCTGCCTAAGGCACAGGAACACTCACAGGATTCACCATCCTCTCTATAGAAAACAGACACACAACCATCTTCCTGCTGTTTTCCACAATCTTCCATGATGTCCTAATGCTACAACTTCATGCCAACCCTTCATCCCCTTCTGCACTGAAGTTTTCATGTTTTCTTTCCAACTTGCCTCTCTCAAGCTTCCACATCACTTGTTCAACCCAACACCCCCCCCCCCCCCCCCCCCCACTCCGCCAAGGGCTTCACAACAAAATTAAAAGTGTTGGGCTGAGCTTAGACTGTGTAGCTCCAAGTTACATGAGCTCCCTTGCTTAGGATAGGAGCTGTGGGGCAATTTTCATAGAATCATAGAAACACAGAATGGTTTGGGTTGGAAGGGGCCTTTAAGATCACCCAGTTCCACCCTCAGCACCACTATCCCAGGCTGCTCAGAGCTCCATCCAACCTGTCCTTGGATACTTCCAGGGATGGGGCAGCCACAGCTTCTCTGGGTACCCTGTGCCAGGGTCTCACCTCCAGCACAGTAAATAATTTTTTCCCAATATGTAATCTAAACTTACCATCCTTTTGGACCACTAGCAACTTGTGTCACAGCTTTCTGACCTAATCCCTCATTGCAAAACATTGGGGCATGATGATTTTACCTGCCCTCACCTTGCAAGAGGCCCAGGGCAGCGTAGACCGCAATTCTCATGGCTGTGTTGTGCTGAGTCCCATTTACTACCGGTTCGTTGGTCCAGTTACTGAGCCACACATTGGCCCCAATGGCAGCAGCATTTTGACAGCAATACAGGAAACAGATCACCAAAGAAATGACAGGGCTGACAGCCTTCATGTACTGCCAGAACACCGTTAGCTTCACCTGCAAAATCACATACTAAAGCTGATTTGAACAACCCACACAAAAAGGAGTTTAGAGAGAATTACGACATAGAAAAATTCCTGGTGAGAGGAACTGCTGACAAAACTTTAACACACTCTGACACTAGCCTAACTCAAAACTGCCCAAACTCCTAAACACCGCAGAGAAAGCTTCATCTGTCTGAGCTCCATGTCAGGATGATGGCTTTCAAAACAAGTCAGAAACCTCTCTGAAATACTCTTCTCCTCCATGTTCAGGATCGGTATTTCATTACTTTTGTGGGGTTTTAGTTTTTAAGACTATGCCAGAGGGGGAAGAAAAAAAAATGGAAAGAAAGAAGGCAGATCAAATAGCAGCAAAAGATGGGTAATAAGAATAGGAGCCAAGATTTTCAGGAAGTAGAAGCAACTTGGCAGGAGTATCGTACTCAAGACAACTTTAAATGGCCTATTTAAGGAAAAGTGTTGAACATGCCTCCACCCTGTGTCTTCACAGCAATTTAAATGAGGTACTAAATGCTAATGCAATCTAACAAGGACATAAATAGATGATGTTTATGGCAAGAAGTAAAGGTGCCGTCTCTAAGGTAGTGCAAAAAGACAGAGAAGCAAAAAGAGACAGAGACTCAGGACAAAACTCACTGCTTAGAAAAAAGTGTAAGAAGGAATAATTAAAAGAACAAGTGTTGTTGATTAGTGACTTTGAAGGCTAAAATAATCCACAGAAAAAGCAGGTCTGTGCCATGGACCATGTACATCAGACTAAACAGGACACACTGAGCCTTCTGAAGGGGAGGGAAGGGGCTTTTTTTAAATCAAACATCCCTGCTCCTCTCCCATCTGCTGCTCCTTTCTGTTCTTTTCTTTGACTTTTGTGTTTCCATCTTCTCTTTTTTCTTGTTCCCATTTCTCTCCCTGGCCCTACTCAGGAGGAATACAGCCCCTTTGTACCTACAAGCACAAAGTGCTCTGTACTTGGGTTGGTAAGCATTTAGTCAGAACAGCCTCACCGGCACCCAGAGGCAGCTGGTTCATGTAACCCAGTGCTGCAGCTGGACTCAGCAGCAGCCAAACAGTTTAAAAACCAACAGTGCTGGAAGCTCTGCGAGACAAAGGCAGAGGTGATGGAATGCAGGGCTCTGCAGTATTGGGTGACTGTGGAGGGCTACCTAGGTGCCAAAAATCTCTGCCAAAATCCCTAATCTGAATGATCAGTGGCCACCAAATTATTGCCTAAAGCCTGCAATTGTGATTTATACACATATTTAACAGAACTGGATCTAATGTTAAAATAAGGGGGATTTTTTTTTTAAACGGAAAAAAAAAGGTAGAAAAGGGGAGGGGGGACTCAAACCATACCGTGCCTGTTTCAGTGGTTTCGGCCTGAGTAAGTTTCTCATTAGCACTTTTTCTTGGAAGAGGAGGCTCTGCTGGCTTCTTCTCACAGACTCTTCGTTTCGTTGACATTTTGTTGGGACAGTCTCCTCCCTCAGAAGACACTACACTAAGTTGCCTAGTTAAAACAAAAGAGTCATTAGGAGAAAAAGGGCATATTGTGGCAGTGCTAAGGCAAGGCTGGGATGTAGTGAATTGGATTTATTCCCAGCTCTTCCACTAGGTTCCCATGCCAGCCTCACACAGCTGTGGGTGCTTCTTCCACCTCTCTGCATGTTCAAGGATGCTAAGAAAGGCTGTGGCACAGCCGGAGCTCTTTAGGAAAGGCCTTTAGAGGCTGCATGGCAAGGCAGACATTTCAAACTAAACCCTGAGCTTCTCCGTTTTCGTATCAGCAGTAGCTGGACAGCACCAATGGGTATGAATATAAAAACCTTCAAAGATTTCCAAGGCTCCCAATGGAAAGGTGCAATGCAATGAGTTTATTTTTTACACATCTGGCAGCAGTTCACCATTGTGTGGGTAAATATACACAGTGGTGTTACCTGAGAACCAGAAAGCTGCTTTTAGAAATTCAATCCAGACTGAAAAGAATACTGAAGGAATAAGTGTTTGATCTTGTGTGTTCACACTTATTTTTAAAAGGATACTAAACCAATTTATTCATGAGAGGAAACTGAAGCCCAGATGGAGAAGCAGAATGTGATTGACATCTGAAAGATGTTTTTTATCCCAGACACAGACTAGAAAAGCAAGGATCTCGTGTTTACCTAAGAAATTGTTTGCGGACCTCGTTTGTCACGGGCTCGTTATCCGCCAGGTCTGTGTGGATGCTCAGGGTATCTTCAGCCAGCAGCACTTCTTCCTCCTCCAGCACTGCAAGACAAGATCACACCTCAATTTTCTGTCACAGGAAAGCACAGAGAAAGGTGGCTATACAAAGGAAGAGCCATAAAAAACAAACCCCCCCCCAGGAAAATCATACTGCATAAGCTCCCTCCTAGCTTTGTGTATATCCCTTCTGTGCATCACTTCTAACAAAATTGCAAAGATCATGTGAGGCAGGTTGGCTGCCAAATGCATTTATATCACATCCCTTTAACCCACCAGAATGCCAGGCTATTGCCTGTGTTAAGAGTTGGTTCTAGCTAAATTCACTTATTGGGCACATTCTAGGCATGAGCTTGGGCTGGGGGAGTCACATCAAGAGTCCTGCAAGCCTCTGCTGAGGCTGGAAGGTGCCATGCATGCTCCTCTGCCAGGCTGGAGAGCAGCAGTGCTGTATTAACAGAGCATGGGAATACCATCACACAGGGGAAACATGCACCAGAATGCTTTTATCTTGTGTCATTTTGTCAGAATCAAACCAAGCTGAAAAGCAACCCAAGATTAAAATTTCATTTGGACTTTGCTATATGAAAAATACCCCAATCACAGATAAAGATAAAACACACCTGGGTAGCCCCCAGACTCTGGGTAGCCCCTTTCATAGCAAGACCTGTTTATTCTTGGCTATTGTGTCTTCTTGCTGAGCTTGACCTTTCTAATTCCCAAATTTAAAAATAAATTCCCAAGTTTAAAATAATTTCTAAGACAAGAATTGCTTTCTTCTAGGACAAACCACATGAAATTTTGAAAGAAATTTGTGAAAAGTTTGCTCGGTAATACAGACCTGGCCACAGACAATAATTTTCACGGTAGTACAAAAAGGCAAATGCCATGAAGAACCAAGGGACACTTTACAGAGAAAATATGTGTAATCTTGTTGACAGAAGAAGACATGTTTTAAGAAAAAATTATACTGTACTTGTTGGTTCATCCTCTTCAATGTCTTCATCCAGTGCATAATTCCGGAGGAATTCTGCAAAGGCCTTGTTTTGTTTCAGAAGCTCTTGGTAAGATCCCATTTCAGAGATTTTGCCATCTACCAGGACAAATATATGGTCTACCTGAGGTAGGAAGCTAATGCCGTGGGTTACCAGGATTCGGGTCTGGATAGGGAAAAGGAAAAAAAAAACACATATCCTTCATTTGCACTGTGGAGACTGACAGTACTCAGCAAGCCAAATACATTTTTGGGACAGGAAATGAATTATTGTGTCAAGGTGAAATGCCCAGTGAAATAACACCGTCCACATTAGGCAAATCAGTTTGGCATAATGTACATGAACTCCCTTTGCTCCTACTGCTGACAAAAACAGAGAGGAAAGTAAACACACTGAATTATCATTCCCTCCTTCCCTTATCATAATTTTCTTTGCAGCCCTTCCCTTTTGAGGTTCAAGATGATCTGACAAGATGGCAGCAGGAGTGGAAGGTGCAGCAAAGCCACTGCAGTTTGGGCTGTTGTTGGCAAAGTCCTCTGTAACATCCGTATTTGGTGCAGCTTCCTGGCTGTGCTGCCTCCAAGAAAAAACAATTAACACCACCACCAGCCTGTGCATGTTCCAGCACATGCCTTGTTTTTTGAAGATCTCATAGAGGAGAGATTTTAAAAGACAGGGCAGGTTTCTGCCTGTACACGTTCTGACCAGACCACAGCGTTCCTGGACATGTGTGAGCAGTGTTTTGCCACAGCCTGGGCTGTGAGGAAAGGAACCCACGTTGCCAGCTACACACAGAATTCTAGGAAGGAGCTGTCACTCAGGCCTGGGTGGTGAAACAGCTTCCGTGTTCCTGAGTTTGTGTGCATTTTTAAGAGAATCTAAACCCCAGCTTACTTTTCCCTTCAGGACCCCATCCGGGCCAATGACTTTGTCAAAGATGTGCTTGGCCACGTGCGAGTCCACGGCGGACAGGGGATCGTCCAGCAGGAAAATATCTGAGCTGCTGTACACGGCACGGGCCAGGCTCACACGCTGCCGCTGCCCCCCTGACAGGTTGATGCCCTGGAGGGAGACAGGAGAGAACAAAACGTGTCACACAAAAGCTCTGACTTCTCATGGTTCTCACCCAGCCCAGTTCTCAGCTAAACTGAAACATGAAACACTGAAGAGAATAACCCATCCAGAGACAGGCACAGAATGCCTCTAGATCTGCCTGTTCACTGCCAAACTTTCACTCACCCAGCAAACTGGAGATGCAGTAAGTATCTTTTTAATAAGCTCCTAAAAGGAGCTGTTAAAACACCTAACTATAAAAAGCAAAACTGTCAACCAGGATGTAAAATGCAAATTTCAAAGCAGGGCTGTGTCACCTGGAACATCTTCCACATATTTCCTTTTACACACAAATTCCCATCTCCACACCATTTCATGTAATCTAGCTCAAACACAGTAGCCTACAAAAAAAGAATATCTGTGTTGGTAAACACAAATGTAAATGTTTCTCATTAAAATGTGTTAAGAGATGATCTGTTTTGTTTTGTTTTTTTTTTTTTCACTTGAAGCACAACCATCTGTTCCCTCCCTTTTTATCCCTACAGGAAAAGGAAGCAGGGAAATCCCTTTAGTGATTCTGGACAGATGCACCTTTACAATTCATGACAAATAGAGGGCACTCTGATCTTCCAGGGCTGGATGTGTAATTCTGCACCACAGTACACACACAAGCCTGAAGTCAAGAAAACGTTCAAGTCAAGTGCCTTCTGGACAACTGCCCTGCATGTTTTGGTGTTGATTGTAGCAGGGATGCCATCGTGAAGATCAAATCAAATGAAGTGCTGGCTTTACAGTATTCTCTCCTTAGCTAGAGAAGGAATCACCAGGCAGGTCTGACTTGAAAAAAAAAAAATCTACCTAAAAAAAATTACCTTCTCTCCTATCTCAGTTTGATCTCCTCCTGGCAGCACTTCTAGATCAGTTTTTAAAGCACAGGCCTCCAGGGCATCTTGGTATTTTTCCTCATTAGGAGCTTGGCCAAACAAAATGTTATCTTTCAGTGTGGCATTCTGGATCCAGGCTTGTTGAGGCACATAAGCAATAGAACCCTAGATAAAGGAGAGAGAAAATCTCTGACTCATAACAAACAGGAATTCATGCTCTGAGTAAGATCTTCAGCATGTATATGGTTCCTATACATTCACATTATATGTATATATGTGCTAACTGCTCATGTATCATTGATCAAATCAGGAAAGTAACTTCATATAAAAGTGGGCAAAACTCAAACATGCAGACAAGCTGTCAGAGGAGCCACTAGAATTCCCTTTGGAGCCTGAGGTCCATTCTAAGCAAAGGCAGGCATAAGCAGCACATTTCTCTACCACCATAAAATGGCTTCATAAAAAAAAAAACCAACCTTCACAGCCACTTCTCCTTCCAGCTTTTCCATCTCACCAAGGAGAGCAGACACCAGAGAAGACTTCCCACAGCCAACATGGCCAACAATGGCAACCAAAGAACCACTGGGGATCAATATATTTATACTGTGGAGGAAATAGGCTGGAAATTAATTGAACGTTAGTTTACTAAAGACATGGGTCTTTAAACTAGGGCTGAAATACACAGTGACAGCCTGACTGGATATAATAAGCAAAGCTTGGTCACTGGTTTTCTCCTCCCTTTCTAGCATACAATCAACTATAACCAGAATGTGAGGAGCAAATGAAAACCCAGCATAATTTATCTTCCTGGTTGCTTAAGCAGTTGGATTGTTAACAAGCCTTCTAAGACTCACTGCTGTATTGTATCAATCCATCAGCAAGTCAAATTGAGTTAATAAGTATTTTAAAAACAGACAATCTTCCAGAAGTATTTTGGGGTTTGATTTTAAAACCAAAAGCAAATGTACAAAAGTAGTGAGTGAATACGTCCCATATAAAAAATGTTCAAGCCACTTCAGAATTGTATTTCCTGTGCTGGTAAATAGGATTCACAATGACACAAGAAAAACAAGACTTCCCTAATTAAAATCCTTTACTGTTTTTCCCACTGTGTTCTTAAAAGTACTACTTTAGGCCCTGAAGGTGAACTGATACAAAAATGACTGACAAAGAGACACAGTCTCTTCGCTGCCAAAGTGCTTTTCACTAGTGAAATCAAGCCAAACTTCTATTTACATATATCCTGATGCATAACAGAAGGTATATATGCTTCCAAGCAAATTGTGTTTCTGTTCATTCAAGTAGGCAAATGTGCAAAACATTCACCCCCACAGTCTGAAGATGGCCTTTCCACTGCCACAGAGATGAATCTGCCACAAACCTCTTCAAGGAACAGACCACTGCTGGCACACCTAGGTCCAAACACAGACATCTCAACTGTCCTCAAAATCCATCAGATCAATTTGATTTATACAATGCTTCAGTTAAAAAATGCCTATTTAAGGAATTTATGGACCCTGTCTTTCAATAGGTAACTACTTTATGCTGGTTGCTGTGGAGTTAAAGCCTTACAGCCCTGTTCTATAAAGCTTAAAGACCATGAGGCATGAGCTCCATGTTTTAAAGGTGAAGAGATGCTGACATGTGATGCATAGGTTTTACCAGACACCTTTCAAACAGGCCTCCCAAGAGACAGGGACCAGGTAGATATTGTATTGCAACTGCACAAAGAAATCTTACTTTTTCAGCGTTGGCTTAAGCTCCTTTCCCCAGCTGAACGTTGCATTTCTTACACTGATGGCATTTCCTGTGTGGCAAAAACACAACAACAAGAGGGGCAGGAAATGTGTTACTCACAACAGCACAACTGAGAACAGGCTGACAGAGGGATCTTTATTTACACACACTGCACTTCCCTTTTCTGCTGGCATGGGAAGCACAGACTCATGCACACGAGAAGCACAGGCTTCTTCAGAGTGAAAGTAACTGACTATCGCTTCAGCTATAGACTGTGACCTGGCAGAACCAGGGAGCTGAAAAGATGCCCTGCTTCACCCTGCCTTGGTGGAGCTGCTCCCAACATGTGCTGTTCAGCATCACCACAACTTTACCTCAGAAACTCTTTTCAAATCAGTAGGAGATCACTGCATGCTGTTTACTTTGATTTATCAGGTAACTTTGACACTGTGCAGCTTTTTGCTTGCCACACCTGGCTTGCTCAACTGTTTGGGGCTACTTCTGCTTTGAACAGAAGTAATCAAAACTGTTCACAAAGTTGTTGAGCATTTGTGCAGTGTGAAAGGTTTGAACAAGTGTTGTCCATAGCCAGCAGATGCACTCCATATTCAATGCTGTTAGCAGCCGGTACATTGCAGATGCAAACTCAGGCCCAACCAGCTCAGAAATATGGCCAGAAACTTTTTTGATTTCCACACAGCCTGAACACCAAACACTTTTCAGAGCAGCAGCTTCTTCCCTTTTTTTAAACCCAAGATTACCATTGTTATTTTCTTTTTGGCTTTTTTCATAGCTCAACCAGTCCAAGAGAGGTAAGTCTGCTGCATTTGCATAGTTTAGAAAAATATCAACATCTTTACCTGGTGCAATCACTTTTCTTTCCACACAATTTGGGTTAAGTTCATCATGACTCAGGAACTGCTGAATTCTCTTTAGGGAAACACTTGTCTAGGAAAAGAATGTGGCATTATTTCATCATTCTTTTAATGAGGACTTAATGCTCTTAGTACTGAAAAAGAAAGCATGCACAATGCCTTGAGCTTCCCCCCCATGGGCTTCCTGAACAGTGAGTCATTCTTCCCCTGCAATGAGTCTTATGCTGAGATTCAAGTTTTTAACTGTGAAATTTCTCACATCAAGCTGAGTTTATCTGAGCAAAGCAAAATTCACAGAGGCTCACTCAGAAGATGTCAGGCTTTCCAATGCAGGACAGCAGGAAAGGATATTAAAAGGAAAAGCAGCTAACAGGCAGATGCAAGGGATCTCTGCATTCCAGAAATCAAGGATATGTTCTTTCAGTTCAAATTTTTCAGAACAACCTGTGCTCCAGGCCCTCCTTACCTGTGCAATGTTGCTAATGACTTGTGGAAGCATATTCAGGGGAAACTTCAAGATATTGAACAAGGACAGGGAGACAAAAGCCTTTTCTGCATCCAGGATGTTCTTCTCATCCACAGAGACATACACAGCAAATGTTGTCAGTGCTACCTGAAAGCCAAAAAGGGAGTTTACTGTGAGATGTCTGGTATATTCTGACATTTTAAAAGTACTCAATCCTGATCAGCATCTGGGAAATAAAAGTACCAACCACAAAACTGGGAAAATTCCTTGTTTCTGACCTTTTCAACATGCTTTAAAAATGTCAAGTTCTATGGACAAGTAGGTACAGAAAAAGGGCACACAAAATAAAAGACCTGTCAGGTTTCTAGTGGCTACATTCAGTTGAACTAAGAGTTTCAAGAGGTGAACTACAGGACTTGGGTAAATGAAAAGGAAAAGCTGTTATCAGGTTGTGGTTTCTTCCAGCTCCACCCAAGCAAATTTTCCCATTGTAAACGGCAGGCTAAGCAAACGAGATTCACTAATCAGTAGAGAAGGAAGTGAAATCCAAGTTATTTGCTGGCTTGCTGTATGACAGGGGCCTTCCACTGTAGAAGGATCATCCTGTGCAGCAAACTCACAATGAGCAGGAACAGAAATGTGCACTGAAGGAAGTGCAATGACTTTAAGGAACTACGAAAGGGGCAGAACCTCCAGGCTGATCAGATCATTCCTGCAGGGCTGGGCCTTAGATCTCGAGAAAAGTTGGCTGGGAATGGTTTTGACCATGGACTTATCTGAATGGTTTTATTCACCAAAACCCTTTCTGCAAAAGGGATCACAGTCCAGTGAAGTAGAAAATAGAGGAAAAGACAAAATTGAGGAAAATGCATTTCAGAGTTGGTAACATTATCATTTGGGCTTCAGTTTTCACATTAAATCTTTTTTGAGCTGTAGAATAATTTAACAACTCCCTCTCTCACTAAAACAAGCAGAGCACTGGAACACGAAGGTAGAAATGACAGCTAAAGACAGACATTGTCCTGACTGACTCAATTAAAATTTCTTTTGCTATTTTGCTATTCACAGATCTCTCTGAGGTTTCAAATTCTAGTTTTAATTTGTCATGGGAAATACTTTGAAGTGGTTGGAAATTCTCCTGTGACAGCTATTCCTAGCTTTCACTGGCAGGCTTTATCACAAAATACTTTAATACTGATTAACAAAAGGGCTCTCGAGAACAGGGAACTCTGTATCAAAGCATGTGAATAATTTCTTCAAAAACTTTACATTTTATTTCTATGTACATTAGCAAGTAGAAAGCCTCAGGCTTATCCTTCAAGGGTACACTTGTACAGCTTAGAGAGTCATGCGAATTTAATTTACCAGGAAGGGTGCGCTGATCCAGGCAAAGGTGGACAAAGAGTTGAGATAGGCAGATTTTTTCAAAACTTTCAGCTCATTCTTCCGTATCTCCAGGACCTTTTCTGAAAAGGATGGTTCCCAAGCATACAGCTTCAGTACCTTGATGCCACCCAGGATCTCGTTCATTAATTTAATGCGTGAGTCTTTGTATCGCATTTGTTCCACCTGGGTTATTGGTAAACACAGGAGACACAGTCACAGCCAGGACTACAGGAGAGTTTTCAACATATGTCTCACAGCTGTGGTGGCCCTCAGGCTATTTCTGAAGAGGATGCAAAAGGTAATTACAGAAAGCCAGACTGTTATCAGCTTATTGTGCAAGTTAAAATCTACCTCCAGAGACATGAGAAATCAAAGGAAATGCCTGGAAAGAAGAGTAGAAAAAGCTTTCCACTCATTGTAACTCTTAAGAGATACATTTTTAAACCATCTTAAAGAAAGATTCAGCCACTTCACAAAAATACTACCCTATCATTTCCTTTGATTTCATCAGATTTTTTTCTTCCTTGTTTGCATATTTTATTTCTTATCACTTAAAAATTGTGGCTACATCTAGAGGTTTTTTCCCTATGCATTAAAATACAGTGTTTCATTCAGTTATTAAAATAAAAACATCCCTGGTCAAATTTATAGACAAAATTCACACACATATGCACAGCAAGTTATGCATCTCATAATGGGCAAGGGACAAAAGGAATGTTACTACTAACATGCCAGCATCCAAGAGATTTAAAAAGCCTGTATGTCTCTTTAAGGCATATAATAATATCACTCTGTTACTAAGGTTGTGCTTAAAAGTCCTAATTTATATCCAACTATTACCTTTTTTTACACCAACAGATTGACTTTTAATTTCTTTTTTTATCTTCCAAACAGTCTGATAGGCTGCATAGCACAAGCCAATTATTAGATTTTTTTCTAGCACAAAGCCAGAGGGCACTGTTATATTGATATTTTTTCAGCTTTCCCTGACTAGAGAGAACTAAGACTACAAAGAAAGGAATAAAGGATCATTTCCCCTTAATATAATAAATGAAATTTAGCCCAGCTAAGTAGCAGTGAACATCAACACTGGTTTTTAGCATAAAATTCAAACTGTCAGGTTTTAGTTGCCACCTCTGAAAACATTAATTTGCAGCTTAAAGAACAGCATTTATTTGCCTTTCTCTAGATACTCCCAGAGGAAGATACCAGGTGAAGGGATATGGAGACAAAGAAACCTCTTGCTAATCCCAAAAGCTTCTTGCTCCAGCAGTATGAAGAAGCCATTGGCTCAATGATAGAAGGCTTTTTTCCCTTAAATTGCATTCAATTCACTATGGAAAAAGTATCTAAAATGATACAGTTATTAAGTATATCAAGTACATCCTTACTCATAAGTAAATTGTTGCAAATGGCATCTTATTAACAACCCTAGATGTCTTCATTTCTCATAGCACAGCTGTCAACTCATGTAACATTACCTTCTCTGCTGCTACCTTACCTGGAATGCTCTGGTTTTTATTGCTATTGCAGAGTTAAATGGGATAAGTAAGACCATCACAGCAACTCCAGCCAGCACAGAAGGCCCTAAAGTCTTGATTTAAAAAGAAAGAGTAAGTTGCTGCACCCAAGTGTTCTCTACCATCAGCACTAAAACAACAGTAAGGGATAGAAACAGAAATCAATGTTGACAAGTTGAACTTATCCCAGTGAAGTGTTGTGATTCCACAGAGCAACTGTGAAGAGGAGACAGAAAAAAAAGGGACCACTTTGAATGATAATGATGATGATGATAATGATAATAATGATAACTACTATTATTGTTGTTGTTGTATCGGTGATAGGAATTATTCTCTGGATTTTTCTCTGACCAAGGGAACTGTAATTATGGAATTAACCCAGTACCCTCAGTGTGAGTACAAGCATACAGACTGCTGGCGACCAGAGCTCAGCTTCCAGCAGAGTAGTAACTCAGAGCTGCTGCAATTCAATGGCTTTTGAGTTGAAATCAATATGGTTAAGTTGGTGCTACTGTTTTATGCAGTAAAAGACATTAATTGCACAGAAATAAGTCTGAAAGCCAGTGCTCCAACTGAACCTGAAATAAACCTGAAACAATGTCACAATGTAGCAAATGAAAAATTATGGTTTTTCCAGATGAAATTTGTCTCACATTGACTTGCACAAAACTTCTTTATGTAGCAGGATATAATCTCTACACATGATATTTCCTGTGTCCAGGTTTTTGTTTGGTTTGGTCTCTAAACCACTTCCCTCAAGCTCTCATTTGTATCAACTACTAGGAACAAGAGTCCAAGACTGAGCCAATCAAACTGGAGTAAGGACAGGGGAAAGACAAAGGAAACATTCTGTTTCAAATGCCTATCTGGCCTATCAGCTGAACAAAATAATTAAGACATTAAGTGAGGGTGTACAGCACCCTCTTACTACAGGACAGAACCAACTTGAAGTTGGTAAAAAACACAGTGGCAGGTCAAAGTGACAAAAGAAAAAAAAAAAGGAAAAAGAAAAAGCTTGTACATTATTTAAATGAATTGTGAATAAAATTGTGACAAAGTCTGTACCTGCCAGAGGAAATACAAAGCTAGAAATATCTGGAGTGGTGCAGACCACAACATGTTCAGGAAAGTCATCAGGTCCATGAAACGTTGGGCATCCACTGACATCAGGTTGACAATTTCTCCAACAGTAGATGAGCGCTTTGCTGAGTTTGTGATCACTAAGGACTGCCAAGGGAGAGAGCGTCAATGCATTCACAATCTTGATACACATGGAGAACAAATCCTCAATTATTAGCAAAATGACACTGTCCAAGAATGTGCTTCTCCAAAAATAAAATAATTCACCTACATCCATTCCCGATCCCCAAGGAACAAGAGCTCATGAAATGGTTTTGCTTATGAGCATCTCCAGCTCAAGCAGCGCATAGCAATCTGAAGAAAACCTCATTGGGTCTGATCCACTCATAGCATAAACATGTTCTTCTCCTAGATCCCTCTTCCAAACTGTGGAATGGTTTGGGTGGAAAGGAAATTTAAAGTTCCAACCCCTCTTCAATGGGCAGGGACAACTTCCACTATCCCAGGTTGCTCCAAGCCCCATCCAACCTGGCCTTAGACACTTACAGGAATGGGGCAGCCACAGATCCTCTAGGCACCCTGTGCCAGGGCCTCCCCACCCTCACATGGAACAATTTCTTCCTTACATCTAATCTAAGTCTCCTTCCTGCATTTAAAGTGAACCAGTATTGGTATGCCTAGGAACCTACCAGAACACCCATATTACACTACTGCTCACTGGAAAATTCTGTAAAGTATTAAAGAGGTACTCCTAAAAACTCACCAAACCTCCAATCTTTTATTTTCCAGGAGACTACTCCTCTCCAACATGCCTAACCTTCCCTAAATATGTGAGAACTGAGCACATTTGCCTGGCTGGTGTTCCAGCCCACAAAATGCTTCCAGCCTTACCTTTCGGTATATCACCCCAGTGATCCCAGTCCTTAGCCTCATCCCAGTAACAAAGCAGTACTGGAAGTGCTGGTGAAGGATGAGCGTCTGCAGCACAGCACAGATAAACATCAGAGCTGCAATCAAAAATCCCCACCAGGCTGGGGCATCTTTGTTCTTAATGAAGCTGATTAATACACTGTTTGTCAGCAGAGTAGGGAAGGAAAAGGAAAAAGAAACAAAAATTTAAAAACCATGCATCAAATTTAATGGGACATAACACAGCTTCTCCCAACTACAGCATCCTGCCACATCCTCTCCCTAACCACAAAAAGCAAACAGCTCTCCAGGACATTTGCTGAGTTATGATTTCAGTCGAACAACATTGCAAAGAACCAACAGCAAAACCTGCAGCTCTGCCAGAGACAAAGTTCATTTGTAAATGAGCCTGAAAACAAAATATGAAGAGAAACTCTTGGTTTCCCCTGAGATTCATGGTTTAAACTCAAAGCACACTGTCTGAGCTCTGTTAGGCAGGCCCCCAGGGCAAGAGGTGAATGATAGGACAGAGTAAGGCAGTGCAGCAGGGCAGGCAAAACCAGCTTCATACCCAAATCTTCTTCAAGCAGCCTGAGTGCTTCTGCCTGGGGTGCTTTCCCACAAAAAAACCAAAAAGCTTAATTAAAAGACATCCTTCTGGATGGATGCATAAAGAGTCCTTCACTCCTACTTTTTTTTGGTGAAATGTTACCATTAAGATGGCTATAGCAGCTTTTATTGATAAGTCCTTTTTATTCCTCACAGCTGCTCTCATCGCCAGAGCTGCACACTGACACAGCAAACAAGCTGAGTGACACATGGCAATGTCCTTTGCTCTCAAAAATAACATTAGTGATTTACCCTACTGACCAGAATACTGAACTGTCAAAATATAGGAGAAAAAGAGATTTGGCTCCATGGTTCAAACAATCAGCAGGAGAAAAATGGACCAGGAAACTACAAATCAGGCAACCAAAGCTTTGTAGTAGAAGCATGAGGTTGCTACATCTTTCTTCTTCCAGTTCAGAGAAATCTTATTTCTGCACTGTTCCATTCATTTATGCTTCAAAAAGGAACAACTTCAGGAAAACCTCTTCCAGGTCGTCCCAGGGATTCATCAATCTTTTTAGAGACATGAAACTCTTACATGCAGTCTTCCAGACAGCCATGGCTTTTTCATCTTCCCTTACCATCAGAAGGGCATTTTCCCAGACTGCAGGAATTTAGACTTGAGAAGAAATTCACCATAATATGCCTTGAGATATCACTGAAACGTAGTCAGGAATTCATGCAAATTTGAGAAATTCCCAGAATAGGTTACACTTATTATGTTCTCAGGAGGCAGCCAGCAGCCTCCTCTTCAGCAGGGGCTCTGGGAGAAGACAGACTGTCAGCTATTAAATGTCACCACACTTGGTCAGACCCTCTTTTTAGCAAATTTCTGGGTATATCACAAACCAGCCACAGAACAACATGATCTCAGAACACAGGTTATTTTTAAGAGGTACTCAAATAGGAGCAGAACCTTCTCTTCTCCCTTTCCCTACATCCACCTGTGACCTCCATCCAAATTCCGTTCCTCTCTCATGCATTAAGAGGACTATGCATTTTTCTATTAATAATTGTTAGGTAGAAATGCTGGTAATTCCACTATTGCTTTTTTTCCTAGCTAATGATTATCTGGCAAATTCCTCACTTTAAGAAAAATACTAATAAAGAAAAAAATGTGGGGATTGTGCAAATTTCTTTATGGATCAGGCTGAGCAATTGGCCCCCCTGGAGATGAGAGGTACAGGTGTTCCTCATATAAAGAGAATTTGAGGACAGACCACTTCTCTCATGACCTCTTCCTCTGTTTGTTTTTTTTTTAATAGAACCATAATTTTCTTTCACATGGAAATTCATTGCAACTGTGCCTCTCACATTCTCATTGCTGAACATAACTAAGAGCACATAAACTCATCTAAACCTTTCCCAGATGACAGCAGCGTGGCCAGAGCACCACATACTGGAGCATCACACTACATCTGCACATCAAGTCACACCACAGCTGCAACCATCATCCACACATGAGGATATCAGATATTCAGAGACCACTGGATCCAGCCAGCAGTGCTTCACTTTGATTTCACAGCTAATCCTTTAGAAATAGGGAGAAATTGATTTGGACTGAATCACAGAGCAACAGGTAATTTGTAAGTCAAAGCTACCCACCGCGATGGGAGATTTACAAATGGAGCATTTCAGTGAAGCTTGCCCAATTTACAGCTGAGTCCACAACAAAGAACTCAAGTCTCATGGCATTGCAGGGGGAAGGTAAGGGAGCATACATATGTGGCACTGTGAGGGAAACTAACTCTTTATTTCAAAAACAAATGCCCTGTGCCAAAGCCCAGCATCCATAGGCACCACACATAGAAACTACTCACAGAGTAAACTGACCTTAATAGCTGAGGGTTGACGAAAGAGAGTAGGTCTTGTATCAACTTGAAAAAGGAGCCAATTAAGAAGTAGGGCCCGAAGGTCCTCAACAAAGCTTTGAGAAAGGAAGGTTTCCTATTGTGCTTTTTGTCTCTGATCAGGACTTCTGCTTCCTCTGGGCTGCCACCAGCATGATTCTGCACATGGTTCAATTTCCTCATGTGTGACACATCCTCTTTTCTAGGGAAACAAAACAAATGACAGGAGACAATTGACAATGAGAATGGCACTGTCCTGTGTGAACAGCACTGTGGGAACACCCCAAATTCTGCACCCTCCTCTGCTCTGCTATTGACCAAGAGCAAGACTTCCAACACCATCAAGGTGTGCCCAGGATCAGCCACTCTCCTGCAACTGAGTCTTGTTTTATTTTCTTTTTTTTTTCTGCAGTACTTAGGGGGTGCAATCCACAGGCCACAAAATCAATCACCATGAGATGAGAATGTGGCCCAAAGGAGGAGGAGAGGAAGGCTGGACTTCCTTAGAGGACAGAACTGACTTTGGATCTCCAATTTCTCATATAGGAATCCTCCAAGAAGTGCTATGGACATCCCACACAAGGCACCCTCACCTACCCCTTCTGAGCCTGTGCTCATTGTTCAATCAGTAGTTGTGCTAAACCTGTACCCTTATTGATCACACAGCTGCTTCCAGAGAAGCAGAATGGATCCCCCTGGGGAGACAAGCATTGCAGCAGACACAGCACTCTCAAAATACAAAGTTTTGCATTTCTGGAAACTTGAAGTTGAGTTGAAACCACAGCACCTTCAAAGCTGGGCCATCCGCAAGATCTGGACCACAGCTGTTCAGATTCTTCCAGGAGAGAAACCTTGGGTTTAGGTACCTAAATTTTACTCAGTTGACAATAAAGGCATTTAAACCCTGTTTATCTGCAAACATTTTGTTAACCATTGGATTCAATAATCGTAGGGTTTTTTTCCAACCTTAATGATTCCAGGATTCTAGGATTCCTTTTGTACTTTTTGCCTGTCTCCCGCTGCCAAATAAGCTAACAAAAGTGACTCTTCTTTTAGACTGACTGATGAAAAATGGGCCCAAAAAGCCACTTTGGGGTTTAGTTGCCTAACTTCTGCTGCCCATCAACAAAGGGTATGCTCTGGGAAATTATTTCCTCCATGAATTGCTCTCAAACATCAGCCTGGCAACTCTTCTACCAGAAAATATCAAATTGCTGTTGTTTCCTAGGGGCTATGGGACTAGCAAAAAAATTTCCTGAATGTCAGACAGGCACGTTAAGTCCAGGTGGAACAGGGAGAAGGAAATTAATCTGGGGCACATAAGCTCTACAAGAAAAAACAGATGGAAAAGACACCCTAGAAACAGTGAATATTTACCACAAGGCATTTGGAAAATAACTTGTAAGTACTACCAAGTGAGGTTGAATTTATGATTTTTCATAAAGACTGTGCAGATTTTTTGGAGCTGGCTAGCTGCAGAGTCCAATAATTCCAACAGCCTGTGAGCATTCACTGTGATCACTGAGGCTAACAGTCCACATGTATAAACTGGTCCACATCCTTTCAGAAAAAGCCATTTGCAAATCCCAAGATCTTTGCAATAAAGCTAGAGAGCAGGGGGAGAACCTAAACCAGTCAATTTATTTTTTCCCCCCAGACAAGAACAAACAGTGTTGTCTTTGTCTTCCAGAACAAACCTGGAGAGTTTATGAGAAAAGTCTTGTTTTTCTGGCAACCAGACTGTTAAACTCATTGAACGATTTGAAGAAACAAGACTACTTGCCCCTGACTTTGTGCTATTAAAAATGTTCATCACACTGAGCTAATACAAAGCAATGGTTCTCTTGCAGCTAAGAGTCCCAAAGGGAGAAAACGCACTTTTAGTGTTTACTATCTGTAGTTAGCTGAGGTCAGGTTTTCAGCAGTGTGTGGGACTGCTCACACCCAGCTTTTAATCAAAACAAACAGCATGTGTCCGGCTGCCATTATTTATAGCAGGGCAGATAATAGGTACTGATTTATCTCATGGGAAAACACACAGTTTCTCACTGGTGCTGATACGACCCTGCATTTTCAATATGTCTTCATAAGGACAGTCTCTAAAATCAGAAGCTAACTAAAAATGAAGGAAAAGCCATTCCAGCTCTCTCTTCTCCATCCAGCATAGTTCTAACTTTCTCATAACAAACTGCACTTATCAGTAAAGTGTGTGAGTAGAAACTTCAGCCATATAAGCAAAGAGAGCAAAAGAAAGGAAAAATACTCTTTGTGTGCTTTATTATCTATAGTAACATTTTTAAATCCATGCTTGTCTCTCCTGTAACTCACAAGAAACAAATGCATTTTTAGCAATTATTTAACAGTAACTCACAAGACAGCAGTGAAGTAAAAAAGGTTTCGTAACCACAGAAATGTGATAATCATTACCACAAAACAAGTTTAAAGCTTTAGCTATGTCAGAGCTGCAACTGATTAAGTTTTTAAAAATAAATTACTACTATGTACACTACAAATACTTTTCATCACACTTTCAACATGTGTAGAAATTGACACAGCACTTTTAATGTCATAAAAGCTTGCTCAGAGCAGATTTAACAAGAGTCGAAAGGAAAAAAAAGTATTTACAATGTCTCTCAAGCAACTACCACTAATGTTATTTGACAGGAAGTAATAGAGAATATCTACTTATAACTGGAATGAGCAGAGCTTTTAGAGTTCCATGAAGCACAGCAATTTGGAGTACAGTGATTTGCTTTGTTTTTTGCTCTTTTCCCC
This sequence comes from Motacilla alba alba, assembly GCF_015832195.1. Taxonomy (NCBI): domain Eukaryota; kingdom Metazoa; phylum Chordata; class Aves; order Passeriformes; family Motacillidae; genus Motacilla; species Motacilla alba. The sequence continues at coordinate 328,599 of NC_052033.1, forward strand.
ATCTTAGAATCATTAATACAGTTGCCACAAAATTTTACCTGAGCTAAATATGACTCATAATTTATAGTTAAATTCACTGCCAACTGGCCCCAGTTTATATGAATAGTTTCCAAAATGCAATGAATCCCCTGACAAAACTCCAGGCACGGTTTCTGGTTTCCTAGTAAAAGTTCTCCTGGACCCCATGCACTCCTGCACAATGGCTGTGCTCTTACCATAAAACAGCCTGAAGGAGTAAGATTTATGTCTGTGCAAAAAGACCAGAACCCAGACTATGCACATTATTCAACACCATAAAAATAGAGACATTAAGACAATGAAAAAAAAACTGCTGAAAAAAAACCCTGAAGTAGAACTATAACACATCCATGCAGACCATCATTGGACAGCTGCTGGTGAACTGCTGGAAATATTCCAAATTTTAGCTGCAAAGTGGAACTCTCCACATCATATTTAGCCTTGCCAAGAAAATTACAATTCTCTCCTAATATTATCAAATAATAGGGTTTTTACATTTTGGCAAGGACACGCACAAAAGAGAACAGAGGAAAGCTTCCACATGGAGAAGAAATCTCCACAATGAAAGGAAATGGAAGCACAGACCCCCTCCTTATTGACATTTTTCATTTGAAACACACTATTATCACATCTATTTGCTTGGAAACATTTTGGACACCAAACAGTGAGAGAAGAAAATAGAGTTGTACAATAGATAATTTTTAAAGATTAGATTAGGACAGAACATGCAATAAGAAGGAAATCCTCTCAAGCAGGGCTATAGCTGTATGCAAGTTCTGATCCTTATCCCATTTCCATCAGAGACTAGGACAATTTTGCTGCTAGTTTTCTAGGCAACAGCAGTAGGGTCTCAGCAATAAAGTGGGATGTCTCTTCCCCTCCTGCCTTTCACAAGTTTTGAGTTTCTTTTTCCTACTGGGAAGTAAAGACTTGCTCACTGCTGAGAGCCTTAAGGCTAAAAATACTGCCAGGCCAAAAAAATCATGATGGAGATGATGAGAAATTCTTTTTGATTTATGTGCCCAGAAGCTGTGCTCCAATACACCTGGGAGGGATGCAATTAAGCAGTTAGACAACTACCAGCTCAGTGGTGAAGTTGTTCATTTTCTACAATCCAACCAACCCAGCAGCTTCTTCTCACACATCTTCAGCCCTTCTCCACATGGGAAGTTGCACCACCTGCCCATGGAGATTTTAAGCACCTAAAAAGCATGTTGGTGGCACACAAGCCCCATAGGGCTCCTAGGGCTCTGCCTAGACATATTAAAAAAAGAAAGTTTAACTATTAATGAGCAAAGAACAGAAAGACTGAAGTGGTAGGTGCATTTTTAGTTGGCTCATTTTCATGGATGAGCAATTTATGAGTGTTGAAAGGACTCAGGCCAATCTCTCAACTTTGCATACTTGTTTGTGTACTTACTGTTTACACTCTGCTTTTTCTCTGTCCCACTCTTTAATCAGTTGTTGCACGATAGTTTTTGAAGTGTCATCTTCGTTCAGCGACCACAAATCTTTCTCTTCCAGAGGCCTTTTGTACCCATGAATTGCCATGCTGCACATATGGAGAAAACAGTCCAATTCAGTTTGGAAAACTGAGTTTTCAGTTTTAAATCATTGCCAGTAACTCTAGGACTATTAAGGCAACAAAAGCAAGAAGATACTCCACAGAAAGGGAGATTGGAGAACAATTATCATCCTTTTTTCCTTTTATTGATGTTTGCAATTAAGGAAAGGACATGATGTATTTCTAATTACATGTATTTTATTGAAAACACTACCTCAGAAAAAAAAAAGGACAACAAAAACCAACTAACAGAAGCATTTGGATGAAATTGTGCTGTTAAATGGAAGCAGTGAAGCTTTAAAAGTGAAAATAATAAAGCTGATCTGGAATAACTGTCAGAGGTGAACAAAATGCAGAAGTGGAGCTTACTGGAGTAAAAAGAAAATCAGATTTTCTGAAAACTGCAGTTCCTCAACTGTAAAGGGAATTTTGTCAAGGGATACAAACATTCTAGTTGCCCAGAATGTCACTGGGGAAGCTGAACATTCTGGAAGTTTAGAAACTTCTCATCCTCTCACTAAAAAGAACTTTACAGGGCTATTACCAGGACAATAAAGTTACATGGGTGGAAGAATGAAGATCTCAACCACTGTGGAAAAACAGGGTCTTAACATGACCTTTGACAGCTGTTCCACTTCTTTATCATGGAGTAGCAGGTCCAATCTCAAATTTGCATCTTTGATACACATACCTTTTGTCTGCAACCTCAGCTGGCAGCAATAATTTATATACATAACCCAGTTTACCTTCCCTTTTGCACAGAAAATGTCCTTACAAAAAAGCATTCACCCATGAACCTCCACAGGAACAAAAATGCACCCTCAGCTTGGTGAAAGGCTGCCAGAATTTATCTTGTGGAGCACAGAGCTACATCTTGATTTAGGTTATATTCCTGCATGTGTTGAGCACAGCCAGGCTGCACATCCTATTTGTCATGATACTGTTGCTGCCATACCTTGCAGAGAAAAAGTTTGGGCTCTGTGTTTCTAAAAAGGCAAATGCTCAAAGCGCTGATGCTATTGTGGATGAAAAAGCATCCAACATCAATTACCCACAGAAGGAAAATCTCTGTACTGCTCACTCTGTGCATCACAGATCACAAGCAGGGTTTGGGTTTGTCAGCTGTCCAACAGCTTGAAGAAAAAACTCACCTGGTAAACCACCAAAATGTCAATCGTGACAGGAAGCCTGAATTTAACTCTGGACATGGATTCTATAATGAATTTATGGGAGGGAAAAATGAAAATAAATAAAGCAAGACATTGACTATTACTTTAACATGACAACAGTCTATTTTGATAATTTTTGGCATATTATATGGTATATTACATGTACGTACCTATGTCCTGATGAGACATAAAATTGATTTCTTTCATTTCCCATTTCCCACATTGAACTCCTTTTATGCCTAAAAATTGCATCATACACTGCCTTTAAATGACACCTATAAAGTGAAATGTCATTCTACAGTTTCAGAGATATTCATTTTAGGACATGAGCTCAACTTCTCTCTCAGCTTGGTTCAAACATAAATCCAATTATAGGGACTATTTTTGAATTGAAGAAGAAATTTAACCTGTGACACAAATAGAACTCATTTATTAAGACAAACCTCATAGACTTTTGCTAACTCGAGATGAATGTTAAGCAAGTAGAGCACCATACCCTCAAAAAACCCTCTTGAAATAATTATTATTACACTTCAGTGCTCATAAATATAATTTACACTGCTGTGAAACAGCAAGCAAGAGAGCTGCTTTCACTACACAGCTTCAAGCCATTTCTGATGACACAGATAATGGAAAAAGACTCCAAACCCCAATACTAGTCTTCATACCCTTAGTTTTTTAAGAGGGTCACTAAGTACTGCCATCTCTATAACAATCCAAAGCTGCTTTCAATGACAAGTACTCTCAGTGGATTTCTCAAAACACCATATAGTCTGTAAAATCCAAATAAAGCAAAGTGAAAAATACTTACAGCATCTATATTAACAGGGGAAAAAAATGGAGGCTTCTCTTTAAAACATGAAAGTATCAACTCGATGATTATCAAAGCAAAGTAGATGTAAAATGTGGTAAACCTGAACCTTTCATTTACATGGCCCTAGAGGAAAAAGAAACACTGTAAATGATTGCTTTATTGCACTTCCCAGTTTCCCATACTCTCTCTCTCTCTCTCCTTTTTCACTGCTTCTTTTGGTAATTCCTTTCTTCCTTTACAGTTGAATACTGCAAAGCAGCTCCTAGCAGGAATTATCTCACAAAAGTATGCTTGTACTCTGACAAGTGCCTGAGAACATGCTTATCTCCAGGCTTTTCATTAAATCATGTCAAGTTCAAAGTGCTTATACATCTTCACTGCATGCAGACACCCCCTGGAATCAGGTCTACATAATATCCTTTTAAATTACCTCTGGGGGTTCTCGCATGATCATGTCTTAAGCATAGGAATTGTCAACCCAGATGAGAGAACATCCTTTTACTTTAATATCTTGTCACTGACAAAGCAGTGAGTGCCAAATACTTTCAGAAGAAGCTGCAGAAAAACCACTGCGTTGCATAATAAGAGTTCCATCTGCTCTAGAGAGATTTCCTTTCCTAATCATGAGTCTGCAGTTTACTTAAAACTTCTTGCTGTGAGGGTATGTTCTTTATACAGCTCTTTCATGCCCTAATGCTGTTCTGAACAGTCCCATTGTTCACTTAAAATGTCTAAACCTTAAGTGCAAGAGAAGGAATATTTGGTTCTGGGCAGTAAGAGGAGGAGAAATGTTACCCAGACTTGTTCTAAGGCTCTGCACCCACAATTTCAAGATGATTATGGATTCAACATTGACAGTCCAATATTTTCACTTATTAAAGCTGCCTCTAAGTGGTGTTTGAAACGGACTCACCAGATTGCAGCTATTATCTGACAAAGTTCTACCCAGGCTCTCAGTTAAGGTTTAATTCAATCTCTGCTGGAATATTTACAACAGCCTGCTACAAGAAAATCCTTGCTAAAAGGATAATGCTGCTAATATTACAAAAAAGCAAGAATAAAACAAGAAATTACCAAACAGAATCAACACTGATTTCAATGAGAAGAAGTGATTATCTAAATGTTTTCCAAGCACTCTTTTTCTCTCCCAGGCTTTGATGATTTAATCACTGGAGCAATCTGCCTTGTCCCACTTAGTGAAATATGTTTCTGTGAAAAAACTCAACAAGTTTCTTACTTTGGGAGAACCTGCTATGTTTTCAAACAGGAGTCTTAACAGATATCTTTCCTCTCCCTCCAACTTTCTCTCTGTTTCCAGCCCCAGTGGAGTCAAAATGCTGTCCTCAGCACATCAGGCACTGATACAAGGAAGCCCATGGAGCTGTCTAATGTGGCCAAGCTGTCTAAGTAAAAAAGGAACTTAACATATTAAAATGTGTCCTCCCTGATTACTACCCATCCCCATTTAAGCAAAAGGCTGCAAAAGGGAAAGAGACAAAAAAAGACAGGAGTCTGTTCACATATACACAATGTTGGTATTGCTCTCTTATGTCTATCAGCTTACCAGTATAGCCCTGGGCTAAGCAAAATCTGCTTTTCGACATTGCCTGAGACATCCAGTTCCCTTCTAGTTACACAAGTCTGAGTCAAAACAACAGAACCAAACTCCTCTCTCTTTGGCAAAACCTGGGCTCAGATCTGACTCCAAACTCGGGTGATTCATTCTTTTCACATAGATGCAGATGCTACATTTCCTATTCTCCAAGTGCTAACAAGGATAGCTTGTTACCTGTGCTGTTGTAGTCATGATCTTTGACCGGAAGGGCCCCACGGCACAAAGCACACACAAAAACCAGAAGATAATGAGCACTCCAGAGGACTGAATTCCCCTCAGCCTTTCGTACTGGATAAGCAGTGTGGCTAAGAGCTGTAAAAGTAAATATAGGAACACATGAACACAACCCCATCCCAGTGCTACCCTTCTTTGCACTCTCAGTTAGCAGTTCTTAGAGCACCATTGACTGGAAGGACAGCAGAACAGCAGGACCTCTCTGAAATAAGCCCCATCATGACTTCACAGAAGTCAGTGGCAAAACCTCCATCATGTAAGGAGAGGAGCAAATAACACTGAAATAATTTGGTTTTGTGTTTTCAGAGCCTCAACTTCAGAGTTCAATTTTTAAACCTTTGCACATAGGGCTGGGAACAATTAAATATTAACTAGAAACATTTTAAACAAATGTAGGAGCTGCCATTTCTCCAACCCAGACAGACCCTCATGATTTGTCTAGAAAATGATATTTAAAAAAAAATTAACCAAGGGAATTAAAAAAACTTAATGGGCAAATTTTACTGCTTTATTTTTCATACAACAGCCACAAGCCTGTTTGCCATCCTAGCCAAAGCCAACTTGTTTTGCTTAATGGAGGAACAAAGACCGGATAACAGATACAGCTTTACAAAGTCCAATACTATACTAAACAATGCACAAACCATGCTCTGTTGTATCTCTCTATTTAGGCAAAGTCCCACTCAAATTCTCTCCAGACTTGGATCACAAGCCCAGATAAACAGGTGAAAGCAGGCTGGAAGGCAGAACAATCTCTCCATTACAAATATTTTAATTTACAAAGCTGAATCTGCTTGAGAGACAGAGATTTTGTGACTCCAGCCTTTTCAGTAGCAAAATTTGATTCAGTGATACAAATACTGAAATGCAGTTAAAAGAGGTCCAGATAAGGCAATGAAGGCAAAGGGGCTCTTCATCCTTCATCTGTCTAGGAAAAAGTTATTCATACTGGTCATAGTGGACAGAAACAGCTACGAACCACAGTGATGCCAACGACAAGTGGAGTTACAAAATAGACTGGTGGAGGAGTTCTGTTTTGCAGGAGCTCGTGGAAGGAGTAGAAGAGATCTGCCCAGCTCACACACCACAGCAGGACACCAAACAGCTGAGAGGAGGCAAACAGAAATGACATTTGGTAATGGGGGTGGCCAGAGAGCTAAACCACCCCCCCCCCCATTCTGATTCACAGATTCCCAGCAAAACAAACCTGTGTAAACACAATCATGGCACTGATCAGCTGCAATCTGAGGAACTGTCCCACTGCACTCAATCCAAGGATCTCATCTCAACTGTTTTCTGAGGGATTTCCAATCACAACCAGTAGAAAGATTATCGTATTTGCCTGGATTTCTCCCCTTATTTAGTTTTGTCTGGAAACACAGGCAGCATCCAGAGTAAAGGCAAACATGCCCTGAAGCAGAAGCCTGGTGTTTTTCTCCAGAAATAACCCAAGTTATTTAATGGCCTATGGAAAGCAGCTTTCTTGCTTTTATTAGACCCAACCACTCACAGACTTGAGGGGCTGCTGACACCAGAAAAACTTTAAGCACAAGGTGCAGATGAAAGAGTGGCTTGAAAAAACCCTTCTCATGAAAGTAATTGCACAAAGAGATACAATTCCCACTAGACCTACCTTAACATCTTTGCTCTGCAGCTTTCAGTGGTTTAAACATTACTTAAGGGTGAAGCAGCACAGTTTTGGTTCACAAAGGGGGACTGCTCAAGGTAGAGCAATCAGTTCTTCCCTCTACTGAGAAAGGTGGACTCCAAGGATGGATTTCCTTCCTCAGAGATCTGTATGCAAACTGCTCCTATGAGCAAGCTCTTCAACATGATAAATCAGAAGGAAATTAGTTTAAACCCTACTGCAGCACTTCCTTGGATGCTGAACTAATAAAAATGAAGTCTGCCTGGTATGTGGGTCACTGCAAAGAGCTCTCACCGTCTTGAACCTGCTCAGCACGGACAGCATGATGTACCCTCGTTTGTTGTGCCTCAGGTAGAGAAGGTAAAAAGGTAAAGCACTCCACAGGTAAATGCTGGGGATCCAAGCCAGGATGGTGTTCTGGAAACATGGTGTTAGGTCTGGGTTATCCGTGTGTATTGTAAGGTTGGAATCCTGGAAGAAGGACGAGACACATTTCTTAACAGAGAAATGTGAAGTGCTGCCAATTTGATTATCTGCTTGAATGAACTTGTATTCAGATCCTGATCAAGTTAGCACATGGCCTGAGTAAGAGCTTTCCCAAAATACTTACCCCAAGCACTTCTGGTTAATCTGCTCTAGTGAAAGGACTAAGTATTTACAGCTAAAAGGAAGGCAAAATCTAAAAGAGAAAGATTTCTCCCCAACTGTATTTCAGAGTTGGACATACATTTTGTAGTAGACAATCCCCTTTTGCTTCTGTCTTTGCCAAGGCTTAGTTACAGGTGCTGACAACACCATGTTCCTCAGGCATTCCCAGCCTGGAGTGCCTCTGCTAAATAAAGCTCTTGAGGAAAAATCCTCCATCTGAGAACTCATCCAGTGAGAATGTCTTGTCCAGGACTGGACAAAATGATCAGATTTAGACCAATCCTATGCTGACCTGGGAAAATCCTCTCCATTTATGACTAACACTTTGTCCTTCTTACTCATATGCTTCCAACTTTAATTACTTCCCTATCCTAAACAAAGGCAAAAGGAATGTACTGAACATGCAGGTAGGAATCAGGTTTTCTTGGAAACATTTCAACTAATGCTTTGCAGCTGTGATCCTGGACACCACAAGCCACATATGCACTTGTACCTAAAGATTTGAACGCACTGCACGCAAACACATTTACACAAGTTCAGATTAAACCAGAACTTTCAGTACGGTGAAGGGGAATTTGGTTTTAACCAAACCTCCTGGAAATTCACAACTTGGATTTTGCTACCTGATGTGACATCTTATACGTGGTAGATAAATACCTACTGGCAGGGAATGTAATGACTTTATTGTACTGTCGTTAACAAGACGACGATAAAGCTAAGTTCAAATATACCTTATCTCTGCACTACAACAATTTACTTAATCATTTTTGGATGTGAGCTCTCTGAAGTGTTTCAGTTACATGGAGCCAATTCTCATCCCTTGTGACAGACTGCTCGGAAAATCAATTTCTCAAAGTATTTACAGTCCTGCTTTTGTTTACCAACATGAAAGAGACTGAATGCTGAAAGCAGTGGTTGATTTTAGGAGAACTGAAGAGCCACCATCTGCAGAGAATCTTTCCATTTCATTGATGATCTGTCAGAAGGCATGTGCATCTCTGAACCTGTCCACAAACACATGAATGAGCTTGTTAATTGTAATGAGACTACAAAGCCTTGGCTGGGTGCAGGACAATTTGGCTGAACAGCAACACATTTGTCATTCAGTGCTTCAGCTTTGGCAGTGGTGAAGGCTGGCACAAATCCACCAGCTCCACATCTGAACTGCACCCTTTGCACAGCTGGTGCCTCTCCAGCCAAGAAATGGCTTTTTTGGAGGCAGTCAGGCATCCAGCATGGATCAGCAGAATAAAACTAGCCCAAATTTCCTCAACAGGTTTGTCCAGACCTCAGGCAACCTTCAGCCACAAATCAACAACACAGGGGCAATTACACAGCAATTCAAACACAAGAGCAAAATAAAACAAAACTCCAGCCCCACATTCAAACTATTTTTGTGTTTACCTCTAGCAAACAGGTCTCTGTCACCAGAATGGATGAAAACACTTAAAGAGCATCCATCTTTTGGCACATCACCAAAACATTTCAGCATCTCTAACGTAATAAGCTCCTCTAGCAGCTACCCTGTCTGGGGCAGGAGATGCCCTGTAGAAGCTTGGAGCTCTTTAGTTCCTAATTAGGAGCTTATCTACTCTCATTTATTCAACAAAATACTAATTTCCTCTTTAAATTACATGTGGTTTAGCAATGTCTTGAGCATGTTTGCAACTGTGTTCCCTTTGCTTATTGGAAAAAGTCCTACAAATGGAAAGCAGACAAAGAATAGCAGTAACTGAAGCTCAGAATAAAAGAAAGACTCTGTTTATGGGAAAAGATATTCACAGGACCCTCGCCCCGCTTTTTAATTTAAACCTTTCCTATATATCACAAATAGCTTTCTGTCTGACAGCAACCTAGAAACTGCCCCAGATGTCCATTAACTTCTGAAGTGAACACAAGCTGCCTATTGTATCCAAGTCCAAGACACAGACTGCAGGGCTGCCAAGCCATTGGAAGGTTTTCATTTACTCTTATTTAAACAAGGCAAAGGGTTTGCACTTCTGAATGTAAAAAATGCGGCTGGCCAGAAAACAAAATTTCTGTCAAAAAAAAACCAAACAAAAAAACCCCCCAAAACAAAAACAACAAACCAAAATAAAAAAACAGGAAGAAGAACCTTTCCAAAATTATGTGAAACTACAGGAAGCAGTATCCATGTGATGGCCAACAAGAACCTACCACTACATAGCTACTACACAGCACATGGGAACAGGGATACTGGGCTGAAGGAGAAACCAATGGCCAAGGTAAGGGGACTGACTACTGGCTTCTTGGTGATGTTTTTCCACATCCAATTCTATCCTGGATCAGAAAAATAAGCTTTTCTGGAAAAGATCTGTTTCTGTAAGAATCTGCTTCTGCTCTGACAGCAGACTGTTCCCATCCTGAATAGGAGAGGGGTCCCTATTAGAAGACATAGTGCCTAAAGCACTTAACTAGTTGAATTCTGTGGGGGCCAAGGAATCGGCCAGCAAACATGTGGTTGGTCTCCCTTGGAGAGCCAACCCTTGAACGAGGCACACTAGGGTGAGGAAATCCTCCCACCCATGATCCTTTGCAGTTCTATGTTAATATGTTGTACCCCATTGGTTTTTCTGTTGTCACTCTTCCAAGTTACATGTATCCCATTTGTTACCTGTTTCTCCCGGCCCTTCCAGTTCCCTATATAAACCCCTGTTTTTCCCTGTGAAACACGAGCTGTTGTTCCTGGCTCCCTTCACAGAGCGCCTTGCTCTAATAAAGGCCTCCATTCTGTGAAACTTGCCACACAGTGCTCTAGTCTCTTCTCCGTGTTGTTGGCACTGCTGCCGAGCTGAGAATGACAATCACTCTGCTGCCGGGATTATGCCTGTGCCCCTGGGACATCTTTATAAAGGCATTTCTTCAGAAAGGTCGCGGCACTCCTGCCATTGACACCGCTGTAGCAGAATTCTGTACAAGTAACTTTCTCTCCCTGAGACCAGACTGGAGTGGATTAATGTTGCAATGTGTCCTGGGACAGAATTCTTAAGTATTTAGTTTTTAAATATACTTTTATTTATTTTCTCCCTGGTACCTTGTTCTGTTTCTCTCTTCTTTGGATGTCTCTCTTTGCATTACAATTATGTTGTTATTATTATTATATTTTATTTCAATTATTAAACTGTTCTTTTCTCAACTCATGGGATTTACTTTTTTCCCACGTCTTCTACCATCCCAGCAGGGAAGTGGAGGGGTTAGTGAGCAGCTGCTGGCTGGGGTTAAACCATGTATGTTTCATGTAACAGGGACTCTGCAATGAATTATTATTATTACTTTTAAATCAGGGAGTCTTCAAGCTGTGTTTTTTATCAAGCAGGATCTGTCTTCATGGAGCTGCAAGTTCCACTTAACAGATTTATAAATCACCACACTGACAGTGTGTATTCCAACATCCACTCCAACCCTAAACAACTCATTTTGAGTCAGAATATGACACAAAGGCTCAATACAATCTCTCCTGAGCAAGACAACTTTGTTACATATTCAATGCAGCAGTAAAGTTACTGAACTCCACCCTGGAGAACAAACACAAGAAGCAATGCCCGAAGGGAGACACCACCTCTTGGCCTCCTGTTCTCAAGGCTCCTGCTTTAAATCTGGCTTTGTCTTTCTGAACTCTGTCCTGGGAAACAGAGCAAGTTGTAATGTTTCTTGTGTCCTGTTCTGGTTGAGAGTGAAAATACCCACCTTGGACTGTCTGGGTGTGAGGGTTTTCCTTGGATTTGCTGCTGAAAGAGGTCTAACACAGTGATATTGGGGAGCACCCCTATTCCTTGGCTCATGGCTCTGTGCTCTCCTGAGAGCTGCTCACCTTTCCCTGGACATCACAGTTCTGCCCTTCAGTGACAGCCCACTGAAAAGACTCTGCAGGCAGCCCTGTGAACCAGGATTGTGGTGACCCAGCAACAGGCACTTCCCCCTCACAAGGGGAAGTACTCAGCAGCAAATGTTGGGAAACACAATTTTCTCCACAAAACTCATGCCAGGGAAACCACAAGAGCCAGCATATCCATCCCAGTCAGCACTGCTGTCATCCCACTGACCCACAAGCAAGTGCTGAGGGTCACAACCTGTGACCTATTACTAATCCAGACTCACCATGCTCTGTGGCTTCTGACTGCCAAATGCAGCAGCATTCCCTTGATGCAGGATGCTTGTATGCTGGAGGCTCTGCTGGTGAGATACAGTACTGCAGAAATCATTAGACCACTATACTAAACTCCCTGGGCATATGATTTACTTTATCCTCTAGTACTAAAATACAATGGGAAGACCCATGGGAAAAGATGTTAGAGATGCTTATTACAGCTTCACAGAAGAAAAAGGGTCTCTTGGAGTTTAAAACTTAAAAATTAGTGGGGCTTTCTCCTGATCAGTTAAGGATATCATTGACAGGGGCCCTTACTACAGCTTTCATTCACACCCTTGACTCCAGTCTGTCTTTAGATAAACACAATTCTTGTATTAAGAGCAATCTGGACAGTGGGACTTACATTTAAATGACTAGTTTTAAATACGTGATCTTTAATTAAGGGAAGGTGCTCAATAGGGGAGGCTCTGAGCAGCATTAAATCTGCTCTAATACTTCATACTTTCTATTACGTTCTCCCCTCTGGAAAAGAACATTGCTATTGAAAAAGCCATCCTTGACACTGATAATGCCTTTAAAAGAAATAAAAGTTCACTGCCACATATCACGGGCTTCCTGCACATCATCCATTACAGCATTTAAAAAACAAACAGAAAGCCTAGAACTCAGCTGCAAAACAGAGACAGGGAAATTCCTGTCTGTCCCTTTCCCAAAATCCCCAGATGATGTTAAAGAAGCCTGCTGAAAAAGACCAGGTGGAGTTTTGGTCTTGAATTTAAGTCTAAATCAACTCCTACTCCATTACAGAAGCTTAAAATAAAGCTGCCTCACACTGGCTTTACCCAGCAGTAAAAATAAATATTGATGATGCCATGGAATGACTACCTAGAACAGAGGCTAGATAGAGTTAAGAAAATAAAGTAGGTATTTATTAAAAGCCTTCAATAGGTACACCTTGGGCAGTACAGGAACCTTGCAGAGGCCACACTCAAGATGGACAAGGGTCATGAGTTCTTCAGACAATTACAAGTTTGGTTTATCAGTGTATCAGGGGTTAATCCTCCAATAACAGCTTCAGGTAATGAAGTAATATTCCCCCAGTTTGATCTGCCCCCCTCCTCCCCCTCCCCCCCACACGCCATTTCACTTTTGTTTATACTTTTCGGGGACTGAGCCAGAGGATGTCCTTGCATCTCAGGCCTGGAAGGATTGTTTTGTCTGACCAAAATGTGAAGAGAGCTTATTCACACCCTATACGGAGTTCAGAGTTATATACTAATGCAGTACAGGATCTGAAAAATATAAAAGCTAAAATCTTGAAGCATCACTGATGTTGCAGTAATGTTCCTCAAACAGTAACAGAGAGCACCCAAACCCTAGGGAAGACTTACAACATCTCTGCAGTGTCAAGCAGGTTCTCTCCTTTAAATGGACACATTAATACATGCTTCTCTCTAAATTTCTACAGCTCCAAAAGAATGGTGAAAAGCACAGGAAACACAAACCCAGCCTTTATCTGCTGGAAGGTGAAGGCCATTGGGCTGAAGTCATTCACACCTTACCCAAGGCTAACACAAACCCTATCAGTGATTCTGTGTCAGTCATCACTAGCCTGCATGTTATGGAAGATTAACAATCAAACTGGAAAGCTGGCCAGGAAGGTACACATTCACTGTGGAAGATAGGGAAGTGAATAACTAAAGGTAACAGTGCTCCCTGTAGTAAATTAACACAGGAATGGTTTCTAACGTAGAACAAATCGTTAGTGGGAATTAAACTTGCAAAGCAGACTCTTCCTTCCCTTCTTCTGCCCTTAGGTCTGGTCAATACCCTGCCACGGACTTTCACTTGCACAGCCTGGGGAAAAAAATAAATAAAAGGAAGAAAATGAAAAGGAAAGGAAAGAAATAAAGAGGATGTTTTTCTCTTGGCTCTACCACATTGCCTACTCCAGAAATGAGAGTGGATCTGAACTGCAACACTAAGAACTACCAGGGCTCAGTCTTAGCTACAGTATAAGCTTCATCTCAGCCTCTCCATGTCTCACCTCCCATTTCTACCTGTTGTCCATCTCCTTTGCTAGGTCCCTGTTAATAAACTCTTTGGGACAAACTCTAATAGTCATTTTAGAGCATAAATGCCAGCAAGTACAGCTCCAGGTCTCCAGAAGAATGCCAGCTTCAAATGGGCTTTTCAGAGCACCATCACTCATTTACATTTCCAAATGAACAGCGTCATCCTTACACAAGGAGTTGGATGCTTCATTAATCCTGAGTGGTTGCTGCACAACTCAATTCTTCCTCATGATTACAGAACAACCTTTCCCCCACTTGGTAAGGGCAAGAGTTAACAACATTCCTCATTGCAGCAACACTGCTCAGAAAGAAGGCAGGGTTGAGGGACATAAACACTTACAGTTCTGCATGAACCACACGGTTAACAACCAGAAATTGTATCCTTCTGTTTTACAAAGCACATTGCACCAGTTCTCTACATAAGTGAAGGACACTGGGCAGGAAGCTGAACTTTCTTTTCTAGCAATAAAAGGATCTTTAGTGGCTTATTTTAATAGGCCTGGCAGAAGACCAGAGCCTACAGGAGTTAGTTTATGATTGTGGAGTAACTTATCACAGGTTTTTGCTCAAGCTGAAGTTTTATGATACAAATGCTACTAACCATGCCATGTACTCGAGGACTAGACAGCAGTACTAGACAGTAATTTCCTTTTTTATTCCCTTTTCAGTTTTTCAGTTTTAGGATTAGAAGTTCAGCGCTTCTTTGCTGTCAGGTACAAAAATAAGACAGGATGTAAAAAGGCAGGTTCATATTCCCCACAGCCATGGGAGCCACGTGATGGGCTTTTTTTTTTCAGAAAAGCACCTGTAGCCTCAGGGAGATAGTGAAGGAGACCATGCTATATATACAGATCTAAGACAACATACACCTAAAGTAAAAGTAAAATCTATCTATTTCAGCTGTTTCAGTAACACTCAGTCCTCTTGCTTGGACAGAGGGACATTTTTTACTTGTGGGGGGAGAGCACGGTGCAATCATACAGGTAAAAATGCTCTAGAATCAAAAGCAGGATTGAGAAGAAAACTAAACAGGATTGTTCCTACACAAGGAAGTTTCCAACTGTCTTCTAAAACTGACCACAGCTATATATTGTTGGAGAGAAAACTTCCTGTTACTGGCATCACTGATGGCTTTTCCTATAGCCTTGAGCATAAAGGAGTGGGGTGCCCTGTTGCAGACCAGTGTGATAATGACTGGGAGGGAATATCCTTGATTTAAGCCATCCCATCTCCTTTCAGTTAAAGGAATTCAGTTAATTTAAGGATCATCATAAATATAGCTCAATCGAAGAGACAGGAAAAGCACAAACAGCTGTGAATGACACAGTCCCACTGTAATGCCATTTTAAGCTAGCCCATCCAGTTGGGCTGATGTATACTACTAATAAAAGGATTGTCACAGAAAAATTGCCATCAGTGCAGTTGGAAAACATTCTAGAATAAAAATTATTTAACTGGGGGGAAGAGGAGAGAATTTTTCTTTTAATTGCAAAAATGTCAAATGCATTCTCAGCTTCAGAGAGAAAAAAGAAATTATTATTTCTGACTTTTGAAACAACTCCTATGAAACTATTTCCCTTCTCCATCTCCTTCATTCTTCATTCTGTTCTAATTCAGGGCTTTCTGACACTGGCATGTGACAGTGCATTGACTTCATCTCTCATGCTGCCACGAGATTAGCACAGGGACAAGATGCCAGCTCACATAGGCCCAGCATGGAATCAGGGCTGTTGGTTGTTCAAAAGCCTGGGCACACTCCCAGGAAGACCTCTGTCTCATGGCCACCCTGCTCTTCACAAGCTCAGCCAAGGAATTTGCAAGTGGATAATGGCTCGTCACAATCAACGGGGGATCAGGAGACAAATCAAGCATGAGCTTACTGGGAAAAATCAAAGACCTCATTTAATATGTTTTTCAAAATATTTTTAAATTAAAAAATTAAATTTAAACACTAATAGTCTCCTTATTTTAATACATTACAAATTTGCACACATTGAAAGGAAAGGATTATCTCTGCCATGACACAGCAATTTGCCTACCAGGTAGGTGAGGCCCATCTCAAAATGCTTTATATACCTAAGTACAGTGATTAAATTTTAGCTACATTTTAAGGGGCTCCTCAGGCAACTCGGATTCTGTTCCAGTATAATTTCTTTTCAGGAGGCAAACTGTATAGCATTCCAAAGTCCCAAACATGACAGCTACCAGCTCTGTCACATAAGCTAAAATGGCCCAGGGAGGAGCAGTTGTGTTGAAAACTGATGAGTTTCATTAACTGACAATGTCACCAAAGGACCCACTTGATACTGGCAGCTTTCAGTGGTATCAAGTTTTGCTCACAGCTCTCAGATCCATAATTTTTCTTTCCTAAAGAGTGTCAAATCCAGGCTATTTGACTATACAGTCTTGCCATTTACACACAGATGAACAGTATCAGGTCCTGGTTAATACTCCAAATCCAATGCTAAATATTTATATTTATCCTGCTCCTGACATTGAGATTCTCTGGCCCAAATCAATTAGCAGCAGCTTCCATTCAACTCATGTCAAAAATCTGAAAATCTTGGAGAATTGGAGCTTGAGTACTTAATTGATTTTAAGTTCAGGATGTTGCCAACCTAGCTACCCTTTTGAGAGAACATAACTTCACAGATTTGATGTCTGAAGGGACTATTAAAGTCAACTAGTTTGATCTCCCACCTGACAAGAAAAAGAACACAGGTACCTCATGCAGTTATTTGTGAAGAGATTCATAGGAGTGGGATTCAGCTAAAGTTGGACACAGTTAACGAAGATTAGTTAGCGATCTGTATCATGTTTAAATATCTATAAACAAGGAACATTCTATGTTTAGCACAGGGTGGCAGAAATGGGAAGCTAAAATATAAACAATAGTCAGTCTGGATCATACCGCTCAACTGCAGTGATCTCCTATCACCTTCTGCTTTGCTCATCCTCTGCTGGAACTGATTTAGCTCAAAAGATAATGGAATTATAATTAAATGTTACAATTAAATATTTTATTATTCATTTAGGGCCAAACCACATAAGTTTTGGGGGGGTTTAATAAACTTGTACACATGCTACAAGTATACACTATTTGTCATGTTCCTTGAAAGAAATATTTCTGCCTTACTACAGCTATCCTGAGTCTGCAAATCTTCAACTATCTTCAACTGCAAATAAATTAAACATTATGTAGTAAAAGAGGAAGTTAGGCAGAAGGGAAACTTGTGGCATTTTGGAAATGCATTTTCCTACTCTGCTGGTTGAGAACAGCGTGACTTTTAGCCCAAATCTACCAAAATTTGACAGAATGACTCAAGGTGAAGGAATACCCACAAACCTAAAGGTTAAAGGGATGCTGGTATGGGACTATCACAAAGCCAAGACTGAGGTATTGTTTACTCTTGAGAGTTGTTGCAATTTCCTGCTGGATTACTCAAGAGCCTCTGGATGAAGAAGGAGCCAGCACTCCACATGGGCTGGGGAAAAACAAGACATCTGTCAGGATACCAAGACACAGGGAGAACAAGGAAACTGAGCTATCAGCTGAGCAGTACCAAAAGGAACTGAGACATTGTGGCTTCCCTTTGAAATGTTCTATCATGTGTTCTTTCGTTTTCCATTTATGCTGTTAAAAAAACCACATTACCCAAAATACAAGCTGCTGGTTAAAGCCCAGGCACTTTGCCTGTCTGCAGAATGGTCTGGTGTTTATTTGCCCCTCATCCCAACATTACTCAACACCTGTGCTGAGCACTCAGTATTTTCATCTCACAGCAGCCACTGTGCCATTTTGTACCCAGAGAGGCGTGCTGCAGAAAGACGAGATTTCTCTCCACTGGAACAGAATTCCTTTTTTCCAAGTTCTTCCAAGTGCTTTTTAATCACTAGGCCAAAACACTTGTGTAGCAAACACTTCCCAGGAGATCACTTTGCTCTCCGCTCAAAGAAGCCACTCACGTTTTACTACAGTGGAGGACATGAGCAACAAAAAAGTGGTAAATCACCAGTATCTGCTTCTCAAAATGTTAATTGGCACACCTATTTAGCACTCTTACTATCACAGAGCAAATATGTCACACAATAAATAGGAGGTAATTATGGTCACTGGTAAAGAACACACCTAAGGCCTGCCTTGTGTGGGTATGTGATATCACATTCATCTCCTCCCCAAAGGCATTTAGCATTTATCCTAGGAGATATTAACAGCTGAAGTAGACAGTATGATTCCAAGTGTTCAGATGAAGAGAGTGTTCATAATGCAATACAAAAACATAATATTCCAGTTGTTCCTCTCTTATATATAAATAACCTATGTTTGTATTAGCAATTTGCTGATTCCATGTTCAACAGGTAAAGCAGTAGCTGGAAGCCAAAAAGCTTTTACAGATTTCTAATGTGATCTACAGCGTGCCCTTTCATTTCTTATTTCTGAAATGGGTTGAACGGGAAATTATTTTGCCTCTGCAAAAAAAAAAAAAAAAAAAAAAAAAAAAAAAAAAAAAAAAACAAACACAAAAAATGCAATCAGAAAAATTTCCAGCAAAATTCCCCACCCTGAATCAGGGTGAGCAGTTGAAACCTTAAAACTTCCAACAAGCCGAAAAAATCCAACATAAATCAATAATCTAAGTTGATATATTTAAAGATAAACATTTTCATGAGCTAATTCTGAACTATTTTGGTTTTATTCTCATCCCCTTTTAACAGAAAAGTTTTGTAGTTGATTTAAACTCCAAAACAAAGAACTGCTTAAACTGGAGCAGCATGTTTCCTTTCACTATAAACAGTTTTAAAACTGACACCAATACAACATTCAGCTTCCAAAAATGTTAGATTTTCTTTCATAAAAAATAGAGAGTCTAAGTTCATCAACTAATGAAAAAGTGAATATTAATACTGGCTCACATTTGATCAAGTTCTTGTTTTGAACTGCAAAACTGGACACCATTCATTAGTTCAGTCCACAGAAACACCAGCTTTTGTGGGCAGATTTCAGATAGAAGCCTCTACCTCATTTTCTTATAGAACAACATATTTGCACGGCAAATAATTTCAAGGTGACTGTCATCTACCTGGTCATCACTTAAAATATCCTATAAAATCAGTGCACTATGTACACTCCTGCTAACAGAAAATACTGCCAAAACTAGGGTAACCACTGAGTTCAACCTGCTGGTCATGGAGTCACAGTGTTAAATTTCTCAGAGTTGTTGAGTTGTTTAAAGAAATTAAACAGATGGAAAGTTGTTCTGACCCCAAGCACCTGTGGAAGAAAAAAGAAAACAGATCCACAGAGAGCACAGACCCCAGAGAGCAGCACAGAGGGCACCATGCTGGTGCTGGAGTGTAACACTACAGCATAAAGTACAGAATGATACACTTACTTCATACTTCAAACCAGGAAATCTGTCTGGCTATTTACATTAACATATCAATAAACTGCTACAAGAGCTGTTGCTCTACCAGCCTTCCTTGAGAAGCTAAGAACTGCTTCTGGAGGCAGCCAATAGATCAGGGAGCAGGGTCAATCTGTTTGTGCTTGTTCCTGTTCTAGAAGTGTTGATGGTAGAAATAATACACAAAAATACTTGTTTGAGCAAGCTTATCTGCCAGCTGTTGTGGCAGAGAGAGTGCAGAGCACTTGGAAATGAAATACAAACAAAGAAATGTAACCAAGGGGCTTAGGAGCCAAACTCCTCTTTTAAATAGTAATATTAGGACACATATTAAAAGGTAATTAGTTATCTGAGGATAGAACTCAGCATAAAGTGCTCAGAGCCAACTGCTTGTGCTGTCCTGTAGTAGCTTTCCAGCAGTGATGCAACTTCAGACATTCCATTTCATTCCGGTTCCTCATTAGAAAAAAAAATCTCCCTTGAGCTAAAGTGGTGTAAGACAAAGGGACACACAAAAACTCATTCACTGGGGGCAGTTCCAGATTCAGCATCCGTGCTCAAATCCCCATGGCTTCTCATGGTCTGAATGTCTACCTACACAGGAGAGAGGAAAACACCACGCTGTATCTTGGGGAAACCCAGTAACAGGACTTACACACTCTCGCCATCAGAGCAGACCATGGCAGCAATTCCCAAACTTTTGTGCTTACAAACCCAGTGCCCGCTGCAATCAGCCTTTCCAAAGGGCTGAGGGCTCCGAGCACTGACAAAAGTCACTATAATCCTCCGGGGCTGGTGACCACCGTCAGCTGCCACGAACCCATCCTTCTTCTAGAAGTAACAAAGCACTGAACGGGGAGCAGTTTGCCAGTCATGGAAATGATTCCCAAGAGCAGAATACGCGCTAAAACAGGAAGGAAGAGCCCCAGGCTCTTTAGTGTGAGGTGCAGAGGCGGACTATACTGGGAAATCTGCATCCCTCGTGGGATGCTTTGTGATGGGGGTCTTGACTCTGGTGTGGAGATGCTGAAGGACGAACAGAACGGAGAAGCCCTTCTGCTGTTCCTGCCCGAGCCCGCTCTGGGACGGCCCCACGACCGAGGGACGGTGCCGCCGAGCCCCTCAGCAGCCGCAGGACGGGGCTGCCCGTGCCCGCTCCGGCCCGGCCGGGGGGAGACACGGGAAGCCCCGGGTGGAGCAGGCGCGGCGCTGTCCCGGCCGCTCCGCGAGGCGGGAAGGGGAGGGAGAAGCTTACCCAGAAGCGGGACCCGCAGAAAGCCTCCATGGCCGCTGCAGGGGCGCAGAGCTGCTACCGGCGCACGCCAAGCACCGGGAGGAGGTAGGAGCCGGTTCCTTCCCTACTGGGCGGGCCGGGGGCGGGGGCGGTGGGGCTGCCGCGCCCCATCCCACCCTCCCCGCCGGCAGCGGGAGGAGCCCGGCAGACGGGCCAAGGTCGGTTCTGGGCGGTGGCCGGGCTGGCTCCAGTTCTTCTGTTCCTGAGCCTGGGCATCTCACACCATGGGTGACATCCCGGTGCCCCCAGCTCACTGTGACTTACTGGGACAGCCACATCCCTGATCATGGAGGGGGGCTTTGGTGGTACTCACATGTCAAGAAAAAGCTGTGGAAACTGTCATGCCTGGAAATGTTCAAGGCCAGGTTGGACAGGGCCCTGAGCAACTTGGTCTAGTGAGTGGCATCTCTGCTCATGGCAGAGGGTTGGAACAACATGATTTTAAGGCCCTTTCCAACCCATATCATTCTACGATTCAAGCAAAGTGGGTGCTGAGGAGTGCGCAAAGCTGGGCCACTTGCTGGCTTTGGGCTGACTGTGTCTATCCATCCAGACCACTCAGGCTAATGTTAACATCATGGAGAGGCTTCTTGTCTCCCCTTCGGAGTGCTGTGGAGTGTGATTTCCCCAGCAGGACTTAAGTGAGCATCACATCACTTCTCCATCCATCTCTTTCTTGATGCTGATTGCTTCTGCTGTAGACATGTGATTAAACCCATGGCATGGATCCATCTTCAAAAGTCTTCAGTCAATATATTTTCATGATTATATGTAACTAATAGGTTTTGTAGTGTAGCACCTTGGACACAATCTGGATTTCATCTCCCCATGATGCAGAAGCACTGTTTGCTTTCCTCTTTATTAGGACTTCTACAGTATTATTGACCTTCCAACACTTGCTGTTTGTTTGCCCACTTGCTGCACCATCTGGTTCAATTAACATCATCTCCCACAAAGTAACCCTGCTGCTACAAATCTACTTCAATATTTAAAGAATCTGAGTTTCTTTTCTTTCTGTAACATGCAGAACTCTCAGGTAGAATGATGTGGTAAAAAATGTTCACCAGAACAAAAAGGAGTAGAATAGAATCATAAATCAGAGAATAATAAATCAGAGAATCACAGAATGGTTTGAGTTGGAGGGGAGCTTAAAGCTCATCTACTTCCAACGTCCTGCCATGGGCAGGGATGCCTCCCACTTGATCAGGCAGCTCAGGGCCCCTGGTCTTGAACACTTCCAGGGATGGGGCATCCATCTCCTGCTTCTCTTGGCAACCTGTTCCAGTACCTCAGAGAAGGGCAGTGCTGCTGTGTCCCAAAAATATGTCATCCCGAAAGAAAAAAATATTCTGCTAATCTTTTACAGAGATACTGGGATTGTTTCCCACCCAAAGTACTATCAGAGAAGGCCATGAGCACTGTTAAGAATTTGCTTTAGACATTTACTATAACCTGGCTAAAGGTGTGCTGTTCTCATTAGTGTGGGAAGATAAGCTCTTGCCCAAGATAAGGTTCTCAGGTGATTGCCTACAAGATCTGAAATGTCAGACTGAGCCAGGCTAATCAACACAGTCACATTGCAACCTTCTGGAGGTAACACTAGAGAAACCCTCGCCAGCTGGGTGAATGAGATCTTCTGAGGACACGGTTGGCCTTGCAAGTCTTACTGTAAAACTTTTGTTCAGTGGAATTGCAATAAAAGTTGTAAGAAAATTCAGAAATAGCTGGGAGTTACTCCTTTATGACTCTTTAAATCTCCTCTCCTGCAACAATCTCTGAGAGAAGCTGCTCTGAGAGAAATGCTGAGAATTTCATGTGTCCTGGCACATGGCCATGCTCCACTGGGTTTCTTGCATCAAGGAGCAGGATTGGGTGCAGTTTGAGAATGTGCTCAAAATTAAAACCACGTCTGATATTTTGAGATGTCACAGGTACAGAGGCACCTCACAAACAGCTACTGTAGGCTGTGTGTACAGGAAGGGAGAGAGTTACTCTATCCAGGAGCTGCACAGTCCAATTGACATGTGAATTAATTCCTGATTAAATTATTGACTTTGGTGGTCCTGTTGATCCTCATATTTTTCCTACTGTATCCATAGAGAGGGTCCTGAATTAGGGTTTTCCCTTGGTCTCACAAGACGCTAAATAAGGACCCCTAAATAATTCTGCCACTTGTTTCATGTTTCTAATTAATGGTGGGCCGCTTCTGCTGTCAGTAGCAGTTAATGCCATTAAACAGGGATGGTAGTGATGAGTAGGTGCCAGCTGGGGCACCAGCTCCCCCTGCATTGGTCCCAAGCTTGACAGGAGTCATCGGGCAGCCTGGACCTCACAGTAGACATTGTGACTCGCACTGGCTTTGCACTGACTTCCATGCACTGTCTGGCAAGGCAGACAAGCAGAGAGGGGAAAATCAAAGGCAGGGATTAAGGAAGTATTAACTTCTCAGACAGACAAGATGGAGGGGGAAGCTTAAAAGCTGGGAAGGGCCATGGTAAAGGATTCTGCTGACACGGGTGCAAAGCAGAGCCTGAAGCTCTATCATGGGCAGCTCACTTTGGTCCTCCTTCCTTTTAATGGTGAGAACGGAGATGGAGGTACCTAGAACATGTCATTACCTGTGATGTTCCCTCAAGTGCAGGCTGGCTCTGCAGGAAAATGAAATGGCACCTTTGGTGCAAATGTCATGGAGTCATGAACTCAGCTCCTCTCACTGGACATTTATTCTCTGTTCCAGGGAGTGGCAAGATCTGATCTGGATCCATTCAGCAATAATGCATTTGAATCTTCTTTTTTCTGCCAGCTGTACAGTAAGGGACTTTTCACCTGCTAACACCTTGAGTGGGTCAAGCCAGAGCAATCAGGAAGCACGTCCAGGCACACCCAGGCCATGCAGGAGCGCCTAGATATCAACTGGAGAGATTGACTGGGGCAGGACAGCAGGTAACATGAGGGAGAAGCTGTTTGTGTAAGCACAGTGCCAGGTATGAGGCAGGCTGCTTTCCATGTTACACCTCATGCCAATTCTCAAAGCATTAACAGCAGAATGAAGTGTGGTCAACTCCGGAAGAGATCTGTATAAAGAAGTACATTCAGAGCTGAGGGCTTGGGATGTCTTGAGCATGTGCAGCTCTGAAAGTCACAGTTTTGGGGTTAGTTGATTATAAATATCGCCTTCTTTCTCTGCTTGGAACAGCAGAGGCTCAGCTTCCTTTCCAAGACCCACAGAGGTGTCACATTTTACAGATGCTAAGAAAAAAATGCCTGCCAAAGAGGGTGCATTTACAGCAAGGCCTATACATTTAATTCATAAAAAAGGGGGAGACGCTTTCTTAACATGCATAAGATGGGAACTTCTAACAAACTCTGCTTAAAGTTAACATTAAATGAGTAGCAGCAGATCTGGTCTTTCTTCTTTTCAATGCTGTTGCAAATATGTACATCTTCTCCCTTCTTGCATGAAAGGATTTAATTTCCTTATTTCTGGAACAGGCAATGAGCAGTTTAGAAGTCCCATGATAAAACTGATGAGGGAGTGGGCTGGGTACTTGCAGCCCCAGTTTTTACTCACTCCACTGCTTTGGGGCACATATCAGCTACATGGCTTTGTAGGAATGGAAGGCAAGATTCCCTGACTGAAAGTACAGAGGTGGCAGTTTCCTGGGAAGCCAGCACAAGGAACTTGGTTCCACACTCCATTTCACCTGTAGCTGCACTGTAAGGCCATTCATACTGCAGGGTGAGGTGGGGTCCACATCATTCATCAAGTCTTTGTGAAAGGAGTAAATGGTGTTTGTATGACTCCTCCAGGACACTGTGTGTAATACCAACCTGCCCCATTCCATGAGTGCTCCTGCACTTCATACTGAGAGCAATGAACAGGAGAATCTAGACATGCCGAGTACTGCCGAGATCACCCCAAAGTGATCCTGGAGCTGCTCCAGCTGTGAGTAGCTGAACTCTAAATGCACTGGGCATCTCTCTCACCTGCTAGATAATCCCACAGATATGCTTTCAGGTACTTATAGACGTTGGTGGAAGCCATGGCAGGTGTAACACACCCTGGCTTGTGAGTGGCTTGGCTGCAGGTAGAGTTCAGAGTGACGGACAAACAGCGCTTGGGCCTTCTGGAGCTAAAGGCCCAAACTATCCTACTTTAGCCCTTGACACAATTGTCACAGCTTATCCTCTCCCCTGCCAACTTGGCCACCCCACAAACTCCTCCTACTTTTAATGGGCTGACGCTGTTCAGGATTTCACCAAAAAATGGGCACACAGTGGTTGCATAAATACAAACACCTGGTCCTGCTTTGTTTGAACAAACATGGAGTTGTCACCAGCCCTCAGCCACACTGAGCTGGTGGCATGTGCAGTGCAGTTCTGTGCTGCCTTTGCAGGTGCCAGCATGGCACATGTCCACTTCAGTGTATATTCTTTGTAGAATGACTCCTATGCTCACTTCTTCCTGGTTTTCCCCAGAACAGCTGTATTCTGCCTTCTGTTTCCACAAAATAACTGTAAGCACAGTAAGCAATTCGGTGGTTTAACCATCCTTTCCAGTTCCCAGCTGGAGCTGTCGGGGTCTCTGGCTGCATTATTTAAAGTATTTAATAGGTATGGAAAGATAATCTATGCATGAGCTCTGAAAACTTGCCAATTATGGCATCCAGAGACTCAAGCAGTAATGGAAAACACCGCAGGATGCTGCAGGATTATAATAGTGTGTTTTAAATGTAACTAAAGCATTGAATACAACATGTGAAAACCAACTTAAGGTCCAGTCACCCTCAGTCGTGAAAATGCCAGCGAGGCTTTCGCTGATGACCACACCAAAGCAAACAGGAACTGCAGGTTTCGAGGACCTCATGTGCAGCTTGAGCTCGTGCTCACAAAGCTGCCAGCGGGACTTCCTACTTCGTGGCATTGCCATCTAGTGACAGGCACTCAGTCTGAGCCCGGCCAAACCCCATATCCTGTGCGATGGCACAGGGCTGGATTGATCCTCCCCCTCCTCCCTCACTGGGCGAGCAGAGGTTAGACAGCCCTCTAGAGCTCACGGGCTGTGAATGGATCGGAGCTGCGGTGAGCGCACAGCCCCGTTGGGGACCCTGCACTATGTTGTACATGTGTTTAAAAGGATGTGAAGGGACAAGCATACCTCTCGGGTGCTTCCACAGCCTCTGAGATGCCAGAGAGCTCCAGGATGGGTCGTTGCCTCCCTGGGTTTTGCACAAGCAGCCAGGGAGCAGCAGTGCTGGTGGATGTGAGTGGCATGGTGGCTTTGAGCAGCATGCACAGTGCCAAGCACACGGGGCTCTGCCACAGTGAGAGAAATCCTTCCTCTCCTCCTCCCATAATTGGTATTTTTATAAATTCAGTGACTGAAAATCTCCTCAGAATTAGAAACTATTTGGCCAAGAAGGTCAAATCTGAGACTATCTATTGTGTGAGCAATAGAGCGGCCATCAGAATCATGGCAGTGACCATACCCCTGTACTGAGTGCTGGTGAGGCCACACCTCAAATTCTGGGGTCAGAATTTGAGGTGTGTTGTTGTCTCTACAACTCCCTGACAGGAGGGTGCAGCCTGGTGGGGTCAGTCCCTCATCCTGATAACAAGCAAAAGAATGAGGAAATGGCCTCAACTTGTTCCGGGGACATTTAGATTAGATCTTAGGTAAGATATCGTCACTGAAAGGGTGCTAAAGCACTGGAACAGGAGAAGTGGTGGAGTCACCATCCCTGGGGGCATCTGAAAGACAAGTAGATGAGGCACCTGGGGACATGGTTTACTGGTGGCATTGACAGTGTCAGGTTAAGTCAGTAATGTTAGAGGGCTTTTCCAACCTGAACGGTTCTGTGATGCCAAACACAGACATACCGATCCTGCGCTGTTTCTGCAGCATCGAGCCGGGAGCACAGCACCTGACGGACGGCAGAAGGGCAGAAGGTCCTGCTGAGCCTTCTCCCCAGTAACAGGCGGTCCCAGCCCCGGTAAGGAGGGCAGCTCGCCCGACCCCTCGCCCCACGCCCGCTAGGTGGGAGCAAAACGCCGCACTTGGAGCGCGCCCGGCGTTGCCG
Organism: Motacilla alba alba; assembly: GCF_015832195.1. NCBI lineage: Eukaryota > Metazoa > Chordata > Aves > Passeriformes > Motacillidae > Motacilla > Motacilla alba. Next base: position 355,274 of record NC_052033.1, read on the forward strand.
CCGTGCCTGTGGAACATCGCCGGCATCCCCACCTCCGGGCGGTGGGGCTTGGTCCCCCCAAAACTTCCCTGGCCTTAACCCTTTAATCTGCAGGATCCTCACTTCTGTCAGCTGGTCACAGCGGGTTCCTTACACGATGCTGGTGGTGATAAGGGGAGCCATCTCTTTAAACTGTTTTTTCTACTTTATTTTGGGGGGATTCTAGTTCAGGTCACATTTTAGACATGTTTCTGTGTCTCAGTTTGTATCTCTGGAACACCTGAAATACAGAAGGTACAAACAAGCCTTTCCTGTTTCTCATCTTGAAGGGCTTAGCAGAGCTCTGGCTGAGGGATGTGATGTGCACACAGTGGGACACTGCTCTGCTGAAACAGGACATGGTCACCTGTCTGAACCAAGAAATAAATTAAGTTAAAGTGTTGCTTCCCTAGGCATGGTTACCATTACATAGAAAGCAACCTGGTTCCATGTGTCATCCCAATTACTCAAGAAATGGAATAACTAAGTGCCATGCCCAAGCTCAGGAAATCAAGAGCACACCCATAAGCAGCCAGCCTGGGTTGGAGCCTTTCAAAAACCACAGCAAAACTCAGCAGGAGAGCTTCATACAGGAACATTCATGAAACAGAGAAGAGAAACAAGCCCTCTCACAAGCTCCTCTGAACCCCAATGTTGGAAAGGGAGTGATTTGTTGCTGCCCATAAGGAACTGAACTCACCTGAGAGCAGAGAGGTGTGAAGTGCTTGAGCCTGTAAGAGGCTCTGCTTCCTTGGCTCAGCCCAGCTTACCTTAATGCCCTGTGGATCCTCCAGGACTGGAGGGCTGGGAAGGCATTTCAGTGGTTCCAGCCTGGTGTGGTTGGCCCTGCAGCCTGGACAACACAGATATATCACAGAGCTCACCTGGAGTGGATTTGCATGGGATTTTGAAGGGATCCACATTTTCCCTCTGTTTAAGGACTAGTATCCTTCCTGCTGTTTTCTACTGAGAGCTTACTTAATCAAAACATCCTCTAGACAGCAAAACTGGTCTGAATGTCAATTTAGGGTCTCTCCTGCTGCCAAGAAATCAGATCATTCCAGGCAGTGAGGAGCAGGGCTGCAGAGTACCCAGTATCTGGTTCCTCCCTCCAGTGGCTGCTCCCCAGGGGAGAGGAGATTTCATGTTAGGAGCCACACAGGTCATTCACTAAAAACCCCTAAAGAGCCTTTTAACAAGGTCCTGTAACGACAGGACAAAAGGGGGAATGGCTTCAAACAAAAAGAAGGCAGGTTTAGGTTAGACAGTAGGGAGAAATTCTTCCCGGTGAGGGTGGGGAGGACCTGGCACAGGTTACCCAGAGAAGCTGCGGCTGCCCCATCCCTGGAAGTGTCCAAGGCCAGGTTGGACAGGGCTTGGAGCAGCCTAGGATAGTGGAAGATGTCATTGCCCATGGCAGGGGGTGGGACTGGATGAGCTTTAAGGTCCCTCCCAACTTAAACCATTCTATGAAATGTTTCTGGTGGTACCTAAGCAGTACCTGAACTCTGAGCCCCTGCTGCTCCTTAGCCCCCAGGCAGTGTCATGCCCACCAACTCCTTCTTTGCAAGGAGGTAAATGACAGCAGGAGACGCTGCTGGATTTCAGGCTGGAAATCCCAAAGATGTGAGTGAATGAGTGGAAAAGTCCAGCATCTTCCTCTTCACAGACAAGCCAGATCTGTCAATTTTCCTCAGTCCTTTCTCCCCATTGACTGCAGCTCTCTCCGCTGCAGTCCTGACATCCTCGAGCCTTGCACAGGGCTGTTCCTGCCAGGGCAGAGGGATCCACAAGAGCACAGACGATCATCTTGCTGGTCACTCTGCACACCCTGGGCAGTGTCCAGAGCCAGATTTGCTTGCAGACACATTAAACTGCTCCACAAAGGGCCATAATTTCCCAATATTCCTTCCAGCCTCCTGGCCATCGCTGCTATCTGATACCTTCTCCGACTGTTCACAATTAAAACATGACCAAAGACATGACTGCCTGGAGTGATACAGATTATCATCAGCAACAACAACAAAAAAAGGGAAATGCACCGCCGTTTTTCTTTTCAAAAGCTTTTAATAGGACACATTTGTTTTTGTCAGTTGTAAAGATTTACACTTGTTTTTTTCTTCTTTTTTCTTAAGAAAAAAAAATCCAATCCTTTTTCCAGTTTTCAAATCCAAATAAAATTTTCCCCATGAATACCACTTTTTCTTTCCCCAACCAAAAGACCTTGTTTTAGCCTATATACCTGATACAGTATAACAATATATTAACTATTAAATACAAAGTTCTGTCATATGTGCTAGGTTGTTATGGACATTGATATGGTACTGCACCTACTCTACTCATCTTGTGTAATAGTGTACATGGGTTATTATAGCCAAAGGGGCAGAAAAGGGGAGACTGAGCATAGCCTAATTTACAGTGGTTTTTGGGGGGTTTTTTCCTTGTTTTTTCTTTTCTCCTTGAACACACCTAGTGCTGAGTGCAATCCACAGAAGTCAAAAACAGTGTTCTTTGCCCTCCTCCAAAATATCTACAGTACAAACCTCTAACCAAGTTTTGAAAAATCACTTCTATGTGCAAGGGGCTGCAAGAACAGAATTTTATGTTTTTCCAGACATGTCTGCAGCCTCTTTTTTTCCCCCATGGTGTCAGATTGGCAATAACAAAATATCCTCCACCATCTGCATACAGTAAATCCACAGTAGTAAAGTGCTGGTGTGCTTGAATGAGCCGGAGAGCCATGCAACTACTTCACCATGGACAGGGGCTGAGCTTTGGGGGGGGTTGGGGGGGGGTGGGAGTGTTTTATGTGGCTACAGTTCTTGGACAGTAATAGCACTGCAATATCATGGAACTTCAGCTTAGCTGCTGACTCCCAAACACAACCTGGATGCAGGCTGTGAAACTACGCTCTACTTGTAACAGAGCAGGCCTGGCTCCAGGTTTATGAAAAGAAACTCGAAGATAAGAGCTGCTTCTCTTGCCAAGATGCTGCACAGACTTTTAACAATTTCTCTATAGATTTCTACAAAAATATTAAAAAATCTATCAACATAACCATTCTACAGAATTCCTGTGGATTTTGTACATTTTCTTTAAAAAAGTCAAATTCTATAAAATCCCCCCAAAGGTATTTAAAATGATATGAGTATTATTGCATGCGCTGCTTTACGTTTGTATTTGTCTTTCAAAAGGGCATCTAGAAAAAACTTATCTGGTTTAAAAAACAATCTATTTTACATGTATTTCTTTTCCTGAAAGCATCATCATAGAGGATCTTTTATTGGCTAGTCTTTACAGAATATTCATGTATGATGTAAACTTTTTTGTTACTTCCACAAACCTTGTCAGTAGGCAGAACCCCAAGCATTAAAATAGAATAGCCTTTAGGTTTTCTGTTACTTTTGAACATTTGGATTGACGTCACATCACTGTTTTGTGCCATGATTTCCAGTTAAAATGTTCAGTGGGTTTTTTTGTAAGGAAGGATCTGAAAAGTAGTATTGTTCCAGCTATGTGAACACAATCTTAATCATTGAGGAATCAGGGATGGCAATTTTAGTAGCCTAGCTAGTTTCCCAAATTATTTAGCACATGTGAAAGGAAAAGCTAGGGCTCATTATGGGTGTAAAACCAAAAAGGGATTAAGAATATTTCTCAGGCTTAATGCACTGTAATTTTATTATTTCCTTAAATATGATCTTGGGGAAGAACTGATGAAAGGTTTGTTTGAAATCATTGCTTTAGACAGGCTTAACTCTGGATTTGGGCTGGCATATCAAAGAGAGCAGGCTCTGTATGGGCCTGTGGTGAAGAGGGGAAAAATGTCCCAGCCAAGAATTAATCTAACTGCACTAAATAGTACAGAATGTTAATTCTCCTACTTCAAATACACTGATTGCCTGACTTCCTGCTGAAAGCCCTTACATTTCTCCTGGACATGTAAATCAGTAGGGATTGTTTATGGACTAAACATCCTCAAGTGAAAATAAAGGGGCTTAGGACCTCACACAGGCTGTGGGGTATGAACAGCATCTTCTCCTTGTGTGTACACTCAAAGCTAATGCAGATACACGTGGTGGAAACATCCTAATTTCTGAATGGATAAAAGGCTGTACATCAGCATGTTGTCGTGATTTGCAAAGATTGGTAGTTCTCAAAAAGTTACAAACTCCTGACTGACAGAATTAGCACAAATTCTCCTTCTGCCTCTGCTGGCATGATCTGTGGACTTGGTTTCAAGCCTGTGACTATTGGCACACTTCAAAGCATGCCTGCAATCTAATCTAGTTTACATCTTAATGTGATTTCATGGAAGTGGAGTGGAGTTAATGTCTGGCTTCCATCAGTCATGAGGTGTTGAATGGGACCAACCTTGAGTGGTTTTCAGGCTGTGCTGTCCAGTTTTACAGACTGCTTTTGACAGAGGACGTTAGCACAGGAGTAAACAGGTAATTTTTGAGATGATTGATATTATAAAGTAAGAACATGAATTCTGGGTTTATCCACTTTGTATCATCATGTTGCTGCCTAAGGCTATTGATAGATTGGAAATAAAATTGCAGTTGGGGTCATGTAAAGTAACTCTAGCAGTGATAGCAAAATACCTGGCTATTTTACTGAAAATCAGTAGTCATTTCAGTACTTGCAGACTTTCTGTAAAATAAGTTGCAGAAATGCCTTGATTCAGTAGAACATGAGCATATAATTTTAATTTTCAAGAATTACTTTATTATGATCAACCTCCAGGCATTCTAGACAAGAGCTTAACTTTAGGCATGTGCTTAAGCCCATTGTTGTGCCATGTCTGCCCTGATTTCACCCACTGCAAATCTTAAACTTGATCTCACTCTCCTTTCCACAGAGTGCAGAGAGGAGGACCTCCACTGAAAACAGAGGGATGAGGGAGGTGTAAAACTCAGCAAAATAAAAAGTCCATCCTGGAGACCCTGCAAAAACATCTCGGAAGTGACCACAGGCTTCTGTTGCCAGTTTACTAGGAATGCATGAAAATTAACCATTGACATGATTTTGTGAGTTGCCAGTGGATGATCTATAACATCTACTATGATCCTTTCATAATTCAATATCTGGTACTGTTAAACAGCTCTGCCTTGATCATCTTCAGACATCAACGTGTTGGACCTTCCTGGGCCTGAGCACTTGCTTTCATACTCTGAATGTCAATTTTATGCAAGATTGGAATATTTTGTTAAAAATTTGCAACTGTGTTTCTGTACTATGCAAACAATTGTTTTCCCAGAATATCATCGAAGTTCAAGGGGAAAATTAGATTACATTAAATAATCCTTATTTACTGCTGACTGTGGGATACATTTCCTCTGTAATGCACTAATTGGCTACATTTTGTGCTTTGCAAAACAAAATGAAACCCAAACAAAAAAAAACCAAACCAGAACAAAACAACAACAAAAAAGAAGGAATTAAATATATACTTTTTAGGTTAAAATATTTGTAAAAACGAACTTTATCTCAGAAATATTCCGAGATACATAAAATAAAAGAAAATTAAATGAGCCTTTAGCCACAAAATGTACTACATCCCGTGATACTAGATTCAATTAATTTAATAAAATATAATATACATATAGATTCTGCACATTGTATTGCTTTTACCTAAGCAGAACATATGCTTAAGTAAGCGTGATATAGGTTAACCACTCTTCTAACCAGCTGGTTCTTTAATCTTTCTTTGGAAATTTTTTACCCAGTGCCATTTTGGAGTACGGAGTTTTTTCAATTTTTTTTTCTATTACATGAAAGGAAGAAGACATTTGGCACCAACAGAAAAGTAACTCAGGGGTCCATTTCTGTTTGATCAAAGGAAAAGCTAGGAAGTGTCAACAAGTCTTTCTTTGGGGTAGGAGATGTTGGCATATTGTCTGGAAGCAGTGAATCTCCTATATCCACTGAATCCTTGGACTCACAGGATGGAGCACGCCTCCTCAAGCAAATGTCTGAACTGGCAGGTGAGATGCTGTGGGGTCCCCTAGGTACCAAACTCTGCCCATCAGGTGGATCTATAGATATACAGGGAGGGCTCAGTTTCTTCTTCTGCCGTGTACTTTGCAAGCATTCCATTTCACTGACCACCTGACTTATAAAGCCAGAGGAGCTGGACGTGGAATGGTGCTGAGGGCTGTTTTCTATGGAACAAATCTCTATTGAATGTCTCCTTTGATCATCTAACCAATAGGGTGGTTTTTTTAGCAGACCCTGGGTGTCTACACTGTGGTATTTCTTCAGGTCCTTCAGTATCACGTTGCCGGTATTGCCCACATTCCTCCTAGGTGAGAGAGGCTGACCCTCCAAACAGGCACTCAAGGCTGTGCAGGTCTCTGAAGTGAAAGGCTCTGAGGAGCTGTTTATTTCAGATATTTCTTGGTCCATTGAATCTTCAGGGGTCTCCTGATATGAGTCTGCACAAGTACAGGATGCTGGTGCCTGCTTTGAAATATTATACTGATTGTGGGAATGCTGCTGTGTATGGACGCTCGCCCGACTCCAGGCAGCCAACTCATTCACTTCTGAGGGCATCAGAGCCACTGGGGACTCCTCCTTGGGCACAGTGGGAACATTTGGGTCAGAGAGTTCACTCACCTCGGTGTGGAGATTCTCCTTGCTATCCAGAGAGTCGTTCCTTATAGCCATCTGTATGAGAGTGCAGAGGGGTTGGGGAGGAGAGGAGTTGCCAGGTGAGAGAGACAGACCAAACAAAGTTTAGTACAGGCAAGGCACAGCATTTACAGGGCACTCAGCTCAGCTCTGCTGACATCCCTCAGCACAGGCCCATTGACTCCTATAACAACCTGTGTTGTGGGTTCTACCAATTCCCATTGTCAGGGATCTGTGGGTTTGTCCCTGTGTGACAGCCCTTCACTCTTCCTAAATGGTTGACCTTTAGCTTTCTCCTCTAAGGATGGAGGGCTGCAAAACCAGAATGCCCCCATCCAAACTTACTCATGTTCTTGTTATGCAAAGGATAAAGGTCTACAGCAAAGCCCTCGATAATTTCAGCAGCACAGGTGTGATCAGGAGAGAAAGATGAGCAAGTGAGCCTGTGTATTCCCTTCTCTAGTTCAGGTGATGCTGAGGGCCTGGAATAGGATCCCCAGAGCCAGCAACACCAGAGCAACTCTGCTATGTGCCAGCATCAAGGCAACAGCCTGTCCCTGGCTTTGGTCCCTAGGCTGGAGCCACAACTGTGCACCATCTTATGGCAGGAGCTGGAAACATTGGAGTCCAAAGCTGGACAAATAATCATCCATATTAATTTGAATTCATTCTGATGCTTAAGTTCAGGCTTCCTAAGGCACATTTTGCCTTGGCTGTCTGGAGCCTTACGCAGCATCAGTGCCTGCTGGCAGAGGGAACCTTGGGCATGTTTTGAAGGCTTTGCCTTTTCACTTGTCAAAAGGCCTTGTCAAAAGACTTTATAAATCAGCCACATTAACTGGCCCTTAAAGGCAGAGTAACCATTTGAGAAGACTTTTAAATGATCTTAAAGATAAAAATCTTCACAGGGAAATTTGAAAGAAATACGTACACCTGGTCCTAGGTGTAAAAAAACTGTAAGGAGATGAAATTATGAAATTCCTCATGCTAAAGAATACTTTTGTGACATATCACTCCAAAATGATCATACAATTTATATAAATACTGTCCCACAAGGATCATTTGAGCCAAATGATCTCTATCCAGCAAAGCCCTCATCGGCTGCAGTGCGTCCATATGTGCACAGAGACACCATGGTCTATTGCAGCATCTGCACATTGCGTTCCCTTTGTCAATGGGGACAGCTCAGAGAATATTTAATATGGCAAGCAATGTCATCCAGTGCTGGTGAATCCTTTCTGGTTAAAATTTCACAGCATAATGCTGGCAACTAATCAGTCAGGAGTGAAGTTATTCTGGTCTCCTCAGCACCAGTAATTTTAATGAGTATTTGGGAGAAAAAATCATGTTCATATCCTGAAAAGAGACACAGACCACACGGAAGTTGAATACAGAAGCAAAAAGTAATTGTTGTCATTACTTTTGCTTGCACACCAACCTGTGTTGTGCACCACGACAGTATTAGTCACCATCAGTTTTCTTTCTCTATGATACAGGCATCTGTGGTTGTTGTTAGTAGTAACAGTACAAATGTTTTACTGGTTTTAGTGGTTTGAAAAATAAAAGGACCCTCTGCCATCTCAGAGGGGTGTACACCTGTAGCAGCCACAGCTTGGTGTGGGCTACACCTTTGATACAGAGTCCTGGGACTACAAAATCAATATAGGTTTAATTTCAGGTAGAATTCCTCTGGAGAAAAGCCTTTGTGCCATGCACTGCCGAGGAGCACAATCCTCAGCGCGAATGTTTTCCCAAAGCATCCGATCCACTCATCTTCCTCTGCAAGTGCATCGCTAATTGTCAAACATTCCGGAGTCTAAACTGGACGTTACTGTGGGGGCTGTGCTTGCTCTCCAGCACTCTGGAGGGAAAGGGAGGTTAAACACACAGGTTTTAATGCTCAGGGAAAGTGCAGGGACCAGGTATGTGATGAACAAGGTTTATCTATTATGGATTCAGGAGAGGAGAGGGCATGAGGGGAAGGAAAAGGAAAAGGAAAAGGAAAAGGAAAAGGAAAAGGAAAAGGAAAAGGAAAAGGAAAAGGAAAAGGAAAAGGAAAAGGAAAAGGAAAAGGAAAAGGAAAAGGAAAAGGAAAAGGAAAAAAAAAAGCCAAATCAGAATTGCATGCAGTATATGTAAAGGTAAGAATAAATGGGTACTGAAAACCAAACTTCTTTGCCAGTTTGGGCTATTTGGTGTGCTAGTGAGATTCTAGTGGTAGCAATAAAAAGGAGCCAACTAGAGAGCACTTGAGCAAGCAGAAGTGCTGTGGCTGTGAAGGGAATTTTGCCTTTTAAAGGACCAAGTTTCCCAGTGTCTGGCCATCTAGATTGCAATTAACAGTAACAGCAATATCACCAGAACAACCTCACTGCTCCCATTAGCCAGCCTGGGAGCTCCTTGCTACTCAGGAGCCTGCCCAAGGCAACCTCTCATAAGTTTGCCCTGGACTGTATCTGCTCACTGCCACAAAACTCTCTGCTCTCTAACCTACCACTCCATGAGCATGTTCGTGTCACTGCATGTGCAGGGAGAGGGAGGAAAGGAGGGCAATAAATTGACTTAAACATATGAAAAGCTCTACAAAAAGAAGCCATCAAAGATGTGAACAAAATTAGACTGGAGAAGATGGCTAACATGGTAATTCACTCTGGCTAGATGGCTTCAAAAGGATGGGTCTGTTGTTCATTAGAAAGCAAGAGAGAGTGGTTATGAACTGGAATCATGACATCAATTAGTTTCTTCATTAGTGGTGATTGGGGTAGCTGGCCAACCCCATGCAAATGAATACATGCAAGGAATTTCTTATGTCAATTTAGTATTACAGACTAATGTAATTGTTAACCTTGGTACTTCACATCCATTTTTAGAGCTTAATGAATCAACTAATTTGTCAATGTTGATTAAAAGATGAAAGAAATGGGAATATTTTTATATGGGAAAGAAATTGCTTTTGAAAAAATAGAACTGATCCCCTTTGTGTATGTAAAATCTGGCATGGAAATACTGAATAAAGCAGAGTTTTTGAATCAGATGTGCTTCTGGTCCTGGTCCAGCTGCACAATCATTGAAATATGCTTTAAAATGTGAGAGTGAAGCACAAGTTTAAGTATTTTACTAAAAAAAGATAAGTCTAAACTTATGCTTCCAATCAACCAGACTGGAATCTTTGATTAGATCCCTTAGATCTCTGATTGAATCAGGATTTAAATCAATGCCAGGCAAAAACCAGAGATAAAACTGGCTGCAAAATAAAACATGTTCTGCTGTGCATAAAGTCAAACTTTTTAAAAGCTCACAGTTGATGAAAAAATATTTTAATTTTCAATTCTCACTGTAAAATCAGTATGAGTTTCATGATGGTTTTGCATGTGAGATAACCAATTTCCATGAAACACTTCTCTTTTGGAAAACCAGAGGAGTTAGAGGAGGGGTGGCCCGGGATGGAGCCTGCAATCCTTGTGTCCTTTCAAGCACCAAAAAAATCACAGCAGTTAAGAATGAGTTCCTCAACCCCAACGAGCCCCTGGGGAGCATTTGGCTGCATTTATGAAGAGGATTAAAAAATAAAGTGCTAACAATGTGGAGAACATTTAGGCATGTTGCCAAAGGACATGATACTCATCATGCATGTTCTTTAGAGACTCCTGGATGGCTTTCGGATCAAAAACCACCAATCATTTTGTTATTTCTGTAGGAGAATTACAGTTCTCTGGAGATTTCTCTGTGAATCCCTCCTTGAACTTAAAGCATGGTTAACCAGGAAATGCATCAATAGAAAGGCCCAGCAGGTTTATGATCATAACTCTGCTTACCTGTCTGCGGAGCAGCCTTTCAGCAGAAGGGGAGTGTGCCTGCTGGGAGACCTGGGGCTTGCTCTCCCCCACCAAGTGGTCATGAGCTCTTACATGGTGGAAATGGTCCTTTGGGATTTGCAGGAGGGAGTTGGTGTCTGCCGGCTGTGACTGCACCGATGCCTTTGAACCTTGCAATGGGGAGAAGAGGCAGAAATGGGACGTGTTCATCCAAGGGTTGTGTCCCAACCTCAGTGACCTCCCAGGGAAAACTGCTCTGCTGCACCTTAGATCAGACAGGCACAGCAAAACTACTGAGTTCAGCAACTGGCTCCCCAGAACTGGGGAAAAAACTCCCATCTACTAGTAAATTACTCCAGCATTGTCTATTATTTCATTTTCCTTGGCATTTCCCCCTGATACAACTGGGACTAGCTCCTGTTGAGAACAAAAGACAAGGAACTACAAGTTTATCTGAACTGGCAATTCCTGCATCTCTGCTTTTGGGCCAATAACTACGCAGGCAGCCTCACTTCTGAGCACTGCAAACATCTGACTTCGAAAGGCTCTAGAAGGTGCCCCTATGCCTGAACTTGCATGGAGACCAACTGCTGGGCTCCCCCAACCAGCATGCACACACTGGAAATGAAGTGAAAGGGAACAGCACCTGGCAGCTCTCAAGGCTGGTTTTACAAAGCCTCTCAGAAGAAGGAAACACATACACTCCAGCCTCTTCCTGACCTTTCATGGTTGCTGGCTACTACTTCTAAAAGTTTTGAAACTCTGTGTGCTCCCCTCACACACAGGTTCAATGTTTTTCAAAACAATTAATTTAATCTGGACTGCATCCCAGGGAATCTCATTTGTCCTGGAATCTTTCCCAGAGCAACAGCCCCATTACCAAGGAGTATTCAAACAAATGCCTCCTGCAAGTGCCAGTGTTTCTGACAACAAAACTTTCTCAGCTTGAAATATTATGGCTTGGTTGTGATTTATTAGAGGCGCCTGGCACCTCTTACTGTCTTCACTGCACTCTATAATACTACAAACTGTAAACAGGTGGTGGTGACTTCCCCCACCCTGAAAAGCAGTGACATTGTAGGTGGAAGAGGACAGTGATACATCAGAATTTGGGGACCTTACACACCTCCCTGCACTCTGGCCTGCTTAAGACGATTGGAATTTCACCAGCAGGAGAAAAACACAAAAGGTTTAATTGCTTGTTGTGGTTATAAGACATCAACTTTATCTCTCCAAATTATTTCTGCTATACCTCAGTGGAACAGTTGTTCCTGTGGATTTACAAGGATGCAATGCTTGTCCCAAGAAAGCCAGGGCTGTCAGATAGGGCTATTCAGGCTCTCCAAACTGAAAATGGGAAGTGAAATTTTGAAAAAGAAGGGACTCATAAATTACCCAGTCCCTTGCTGATGTAGTTTTTGTTCAAGACAGTGCAAATACATCCCAATTAAAGGTCAACAATGAAGCACTGGAAATTCCCTCTGCAGCAAACATGATTCTTTCATGTGGTCAGGAATTTCTTTACTGTTACAGAGACCCATAAATTCTTGCTCAACTGAAGGTTAATGGGAGATTTGCTATTGCTTTCAATGGGATTTTAGCTGCACCATTAGCATTATGTGCAAACAGGTTCTTCAAAACACCACTCTTGACCTTGAAAATTGTATACTGTGGCAGAGATTTCTCACAACAACAGATTCATCTTCCTTCCTTGTGCCCACATATTTTTTTTTGCTTCTGTTCAACAGTAGCTATTCATCCAAATTCTTATTACTATGCAAATTTCAACATCTTATTTCTAATCTGTTCAAATCTCCTACCATTCTGAACATTGCTGAAACTATGTTTTGCTTAGAGGCTTTCAAATGGCAATGCTTGTAAAAATTTCCCTGTCTTATTGGTGACAAATTTCTAAAACGATGGCATGTACAGACAAATTAAAGGTGGCTCCATTCACTTCCCAGCCCCAGGTAACCCCTGGCAGGCAGAAGAACTGGGGGCACAGGGACAAGCCCTGGGAGGCAACTGCATGCACAGGGACAGAGGTGCAGGCAGGGAAAGTCCTCTCTGTACATAAGAATATCTCTGAATTTAGCTCCAAGAGGTATATCCCAACCATGCACACTGGGAAGAGCAATTCCACACTCCTTCATTTTCCCATTCATCTCACATCAACATGTCTCTCAATTCAGCACATTTATGTTCATTTCACAAGCATTTAGAGACACCTTCTTCCCATCTTTCATAGATGTTCCCAGACAGAGCTTCTGAACAGGTACTGCTGCAAAAAACAGACAGGAGGAAGTATTTCTCTACTGGGATTTCTCCTCTGGGGCCCGGTGGGACAGATGGAGCCCAGGCTGTACGGACTGTAACCTTAGGGAACCAGGCAGGAGACAATCAGTGTTGAGCCAGGCCACTGTCACATTTTCAAAAAATTATGAGGAAAGGAGTTATCTTAAACAGGGCTTTGTAAATTGTGGAGGGTCTTTGCAAATTGTGGAGGGTCTTTTCACAGCCATTCCACAGGTCTAAACACACAACTGGAAACCAGTGACAATTTTCTCATTCCTGCTGAAGAGCTTGGGAAACCACAACTCTTGCTCTATTGGAAAATATTCTTGTCCCAGCTGAGGGAGGTGTACCTGACTGGGACTTGTGATGTGCCGGTTTCCTGTCACCCAGGGAGGGAGGGCAGGGGCTGGAGTAGGGTGGCTGGAACATATAGCTGTCATTTGGCAAGGAGTGGGTGCGTCCCACTGAGGGCTTCCTCACACTCAGCAGGTCCTTGCTGGGGGACAGGGTCAGCGTGTCGTCCTTGGAGCGGAGATCAGCCTGAGGGGAAGAAAAATGTGAGGAAGGCAGGCATGGAAGGGTGGGAAAGAGAAGAAGTACCCAGAAACGCGAGCGACAGCCATTGCAACCAGGATGGCATGATGGGCATGCACAGGGTGCACGAATGGATCTATTAGGGAGCCATCCCTCTTTGTCAGGGTTGTCAATAAACTCTCACACAATGGACCACAGAAACACGAAGCCACAACGTAGGAATAAACCATGACTATTTCAGAGATATGCAAAGAAGGCATCATGCCTCAAGGTCAGCAAAGGTCACATGCTTGGCAGAACTTTGACCCTCTCTAGGTGCCCTCATTAGCAAGGCAGGCTTTTGCAAAGGTGAGTAGTTTCCTCTTTTAATAATAAAAGAAAGAAAAGCAAATAAAAGAACCCCAACCCAAATGCAAAAACTAGCTTACAAAAAATATTTTCTGTTCTGACTCACAGCACAATTTTATTGGATTTTCTTCTCACATAATGAATAACCAAACCCATTTTATTGAAAAGGATATCTAAACCTACTGCTTCAGGGTGAAAGCCATTCTCTAATTAGAAGGGATCTAATGCAAGCAAGAGTTATTGTATATATGTTGACTGTGGAATTTTTACAGCCAAAGAGACTCTTGGAATGGGCAGCCCCAGAGGCAATATTGAGTGGATTCAGGTCTGATTTCATAAGAAAATATCTTCCAGAAATGTTCTTGGGTGTTATTGTCTTGAAGAGTATTAGCAAAAATGGAAGCAAAGTCATCTTCCCAGTGTATTTCCAATGAAACAATTATTTAATTGTTAAAATGTCTCAAGTGAAAAACACAATAATAAGTTTGTGCCACTGTAGTCTAGTACAGTATTTGGCTGATCATTTTTTGATAACTTTAGATCTTATTTTCTGAAAAATTTTCCCTTCATGCAGTGCATTACAGGTTTTCTGTAATCAACAGAGATTTT